>NC_067248.2:8181818-8484848 GCF_019359855.2 Lolium perenne | reverse complement strand
GCCTACTTAAAGCCTCCGTCGCGAAACCCCCAGTACCGAGAGCCACGATACGGACAACCTTACTGAGACGCCGCCGCCGCCAATCCCATCTCGGGGGATTCAGGAGATCGCCTCCGGCACCCTGCCGGAGAGGGGAATCATCTCCCGGAGGACTCTTCATCGCCATGATCGCCTCCGGAGTGATGAGTGAGTAGTTCACCCCTGGACTTGAAGGAGATATGCCCTAGAGGCAATAATAAAGTGGTTATTATTTATATCTTTATGTTTATGATAAATGTTTATATATCATGCTAGAATTGTATTAACCGAAACATTAGTACATGTGTGATATGTAGACAAACAAGAAGTCCCTAGTATGCCTCTTAAACTAGCTTGTTGATTAATGGATGATTAGTTTCATAATCATGAACATTGGATGTTATTAATAACAAGGTTATGTCATTGTGTGAATGATATAATGGACACACCCAATTAAGCGTAGCATAAGATCTCGTCATTAAGTTATTTGCTATAAGCTTTCGATACATAGTTACCTAGTCCTTATGACCATGAGATCATGTAAATCACTTATACCGGAAAGGTACTTTGATTACACCAAACACCACTGCGTAAATGGGTGGCTATAAAGGTGGGATTAAGTATCCGGAAAGTATGAGTTGAGGCATATGGATCAACAGTGGGATTTGTCCATCCCGATGACGGATAGATATACTCTGGGCCCTCTCGGTGGAATGTCGTCTAATGTCTTGCAAGCATATGAAAGAGTTCATAAGAGACCACATACCACGGTACGAGTAAAGAGTACTTGTCAGGAGACGAGGTTGAACAAGGTATAGAGTGATACCGAAGATCAAACCTCGGACAAGTAAAATATCGTGAGACAAAGGGAATTGGTAATGTATGTGAATGGTTCATTCGATCACTAAAGTCATCGTTGAATATGTGGGAGCCATTATGGATCTCCAGATCCCGCTATTGGTTATTGGTCGGAGTAAGTACTCAACCATGTCCGCATAGTTCTCGAACCGTAGGGTGACACACTTAAAGTTGGATGTTGAAATGGTAGTTCTTGAATATGGAATGGAGTTGGAATATTTGTTCGGAGTCCCGGATGAGATCCCGGACATCACGAGGAGTTCCGGAATGGTCCGGAGAATAAGATTCATATATAGGATGTCATTTTATGTGAAATAAAATGTCGCGGAAGGTTCTATGGAAGGTTCTAGAAGGTTCTAGAAAAGTCCGGAAGAAACCACCAAGGAAGGTGGAGTCCACAAGGGACTCCACCTCCATGGCCGGCCAGCCCTAGTGGGGGTGGAGTCCCAAGTGGACTCCACCATAGGGGGCCGGCCACCCCCCACATGGGAGGTGGGAATCCCACCTTTGGGTGGGAGTCCTAGTTGGGCTAGGTTTGCCCCCTCCTATGGAAGGTTTTGGTTTCGGGTCTTATTCGAAGACTTGGACACCAATACTTGGGATCCACCTATATAATGAGGGGCCAAGGGAGGGGGCCGGCCACCCCAAAGACCACAAGCTGGCCGCCCCATTGAAGTGGCCGGCCACCCTCCCAAACCCTAGCCGCCCCCCTCTCCTCCATATCTCCCGCGTAGCTTAGCGAAGCTCCGCCGGACTTCTTCACCGCCACCGACACCACGCCGTCGTGCTGTCGGATTCAAGAGGAGCTACTACTTCCGCTGCCCGCTGGAACGGGGAGGTGGACGTCGTCTTCATCAACAACCGAACGTGTGACCGAGTACGGAGGTGCTGCCCGTTCGTGGCGCCGGAACCGATCGTGATCAAGATCTTCTACGCGCTTTTGCAAGCGGCAAGTGATCGTCTACCGCAGCAACAAGAGCCTCATCTTGTAGGCTTTGGAATCTCTTCAAGGGTGAGACTCGATACCCCCTCGTTGCTACCGTCTTCTAGATTGCATCTTGGCTTGGATTGCGTGTTCGCGGTAGGAAAATTTTTGTTTTCTATGCAACGTTATCCTACAGTGGTATCAGAGCCGTATCTATGCATAGATGGTTGCACGAGTAGAACACAATGGTTTGTGGGCGTTGATGCTCTTGTTATCTTTAGTTTGAGTACTTTGCATCTTTGTGGCATAGTGGGATGAAGCGGCTCGGACTAACTTTACATGACCGCGTTCATGAGACTTGTTCCTCGTATGACATGCAACTTGTATTGCATAAGAGGCTTTGCGGGTGTCTGTCTCTCCTACTATAGTGAAGATTCAATTTACTCTTCTATTGAAAACATTAGTATCAACGTTGTGGTTCATGTTCGTAGGTAGATTAGATCTCTCTCGAAAACCCTAAACCACGTAAAATATGCAAACCAAATTAGAGACGTCTAACTTGTTTTTGCAGGGTTTGGTGATGTGATATGGCCATGATATGATGATGAATATGTATGAGATGATCATTATTGTATTGTGGCAACCGGCAGGAGCCTTATGGTTGTCTTTAATTTTCATGTTGAGTAGTATTTCAAAGTAGTTGTTATAGTTGCTACATGAGGTGAACAACCATGAAGACGGCGCCATGAACCTTGACGCTACACCGACGATGATGGAGATCATGCCCGAAGATGATGGAGATCATATCCGTGCTTTGGAGATGAAGATCAAAGGCGCAAAGACAAAAGGGCCATATCATATCACATATGAACTGCATGTGATGTTAATCCTTTTATGCATCTTATTTTGCTTAGATCGCGACGGTAGCATTATAAGATGATCCCTCACATTAATATCAAGATAATAAAGTGTTCTTCCCTCGTATGCACCGTTGCATTGTTCGACGTTTTGAAGCATCTCGTGATGATCGGGTGTGATAAACTTGACATACAACGGGTGTAAGCCATGTTGCACACGCGAAATACTTGGGTTTGCTTGACGAGCCTAGCATGTACAAACATGGCCTCGGGACAACGGAAACCGAAAGGTTGAACACGAGTCATATGGATGATATGATCAACATGTTGATGTTCACCATTGAAGCTACATCATCTCACGTGATGATCGGTTTTGGTGTAGTGGATTTGGATCGTGTACCACTTAACAACTATGAGGGATGTTGTATTAAGTGGGAGTTCATTAGTAATTAGATTAAAACATGAACTAATTATCATAAACATAGTCTGAGTAGTATTTTGAATTAATTTTGTAGTATTGGCATCCGTTTACTACTATGCGCTAGTCTTGTTATTGAGATAGAAATACTGTTAAAATCTGACAAGAAACTTTACGGATTGGTACCGTATTGTTAAAGAATCAAGAATTGATTAAGTCCTATTGCAAACTTTTAGTAAACCTCACATTGTTGATTCAAAGAGCTATGGTTTCAATTAGTACCTAAAGTTATCTTGTCTCCATGAAACTTGAAAGTTCAAATATGTTTGAAAAATAAGGAGCTGAAAATTTAGTTTTCAGAAATAATCAAGGTATGAGATATATGTGATATCTAAGACCTTATTGCAAGATGATAGAATATAATTTGGTGAGACTACATAAACTCATAAGTTTTATGGGAATGTATGAAGGTTGAAGACGCAAGACGTCACAATCCTCCAGCTATTGGGGCACTAATGATATTCGCATATCCATGAAGTTATCATCCTTAGTATGCACCGTTGCTAAGACTCGTCGTTTCGAAGCATCACGTGATGATCGGGTGTTATAGATTCTACGTGTGCTTACAATGGGTGCAAGCCTGATTTGCACATGCGAATACTAAGGTTAAACTTTATGAGCCTAGCATGTCTGACATGGTCTCAAAAAGTTGTCATGAATTGATGGATAAAATTATGAGTGAAATTGTTCATCATAGTTACTAATATGTGAAATCTAGAACACTTGTCATATGATGATCAACTTCAAAGTAAGAACCTCAAGGTTATTGGTATTTGACCAACAAACCTAGAAGTTATTGATGTTGAAATGTTTTTCTGAATAATGAGGAAAGCTAAAAGAGAAAGCGCAAAAGATATTTTGGCAACAGAAAAGAAAAGACTAGAAAGTCTAGCTCAGGTGTATATAAATGATATACATGTTATGGTTGTATTCCTAGTTAAGTCACACAATGAAATTCTTGGGTATTAATACCATATTGGTTGGTATGAAGTGTCATACAAAACAACGCAATTCAAGAATACAATGGCCTAAGTGACTGACAAGGAATATGATAAGAATGTTCGCCTGGAACAAAAATAAAGTGTTATTATGTTCGTCGTTGGCATTCTATCTAGCCCTTAGAATTTATAATAAAGAGCTTAATAAATTGTTATTTTGCTCTGGTCAAATGAAAACAATGAGTTGTTCAAATTATGACATTACTCCATGTATGATGGATAAGTTATTATAAATCTTAAATGGTGAAACACACATACATAACATCGACGCTAAAAATGCCATAAGGCAAATGATTTGAATTCCACTTATTTGTGGAACCGCAATTTAGGTCATGTTAGAAAGGATCGCATGAAGGAACTCCATGCAAATGGATTTTGTGAGTCATTCGATTTGTTGAATCGTTTGGCACTTGCAAAATCTTTTCTAAAAGGTAATGACTGAAATACCGTTCATAGGCCGAAGAGTTGAACGGGCAACTAACTTAGTGAAAACATACATAATGATATATGTGGTTCACTGGGCATAGTTGTGTGCGGAAGATTCTTCTACTTCATGAAAACTTTCAAACAATGAATTGAGTATATATGTGGATATATTCAATAAGGAAAAGTTTGAAACATTTGAATAGGATTCAAATAAATTTCAGCATGAAGTGGAAATCATCGTAATAGAAATCAAATATCTATGATTGGATCATGGTGGAAATATTTGAATTACGAGTTTTAGCGAACATCTAAGAGAGTTATGAAATTGTTCTACAACTTACGTTTCTTGGAGTATCATAGTGATGATGAAGTATCCAAGAGATATATCCAAACTTTGTTGGATCAATGATGAGATAAAATATTGATGCCATTATATTTTTGTGGATTATGCTTTAGTGACTACCGCTTTTACACTGAATAGAGCATCATCATGATCCGTTGAAATGACACCATACAAGTTATGGCATGGGTATAAACCCTAATAGTCAACCAAAATCGGATGAATGTCTTTGTTGGTTATCCCAGAGATTTGATTGGGAATTCTTCCCACGAGACAAAGAAAAAAAAAGTGTTTGTCAATGTTTCTTATTTCCGAGAAATTGTTTCTAGTGAAGTATTTGAGTGGGAGGACAATATATTTTGATAAGGTTTATGAACCTGAGCATAATGATCAGAGTAGCGCAGCATCGGAATTGGTTTCGAAAGCGGCCACAACGATCATGGCTCCCATGACTACAAAGTGTTTTAGCCATGGAGATCGAAGTACATATTTAACCTTGTAGGTATGGTTTACTTTGTGATCAAATAAATGATTTGTGGGCAAAGGATTGATTTTGAACAATGATAAACCAACTACAAAACAAAGAAGTTATGATGGGCCCTGACTCCGTTAAAATGGCCATACGCCATGAAATCCAAGATAGATGAATACTTTTTGAAAGAAAATAGATCTATAAAATTGATGGACTTGGATGAAATATCCTTGAAGAAGCTTAACTTGTCGAAAAGTTGTTTACGACAAAGTTCAAAGAGTTGACTACGACAAGATTAGATCTTCCGTAGCAATGCTTAAAGTCTATATGGATTATTCTAGTAATCACTACATATTTCCTTTATGAGATATGTTAGTAGGATGGCAAAATACATTACTTATCAGAAGTGTGTATTAAAGGTGTATACAAGATACAACCAAGAGTTTTGCTGATCCGTGGAATACTAGATAGGTATACAAACTTCAATTTGATGAAGTAAGTATAGCGGAGTTTGAATCTTCACTAGATGAAATAGTCAAAGAGTTTTTGATTTCATCAGAAACAATGAAGAGGCTTGCATTTGCAAGAAATTAAGTGGGAGCGCTAAGACACATTTATAATACTTTATGTAGGTGACATATAGTTGGTTATAAATGATGTAATTATATACTTGATTAAAAGGTTTCATTGAGAATTAACTTCAATGAAAGGATATGGACTGAAACAAATTTAGTGTCAAGATCTATGAAGATAGATTGAAACACATAAATAAGTTTAAGTCAAAGTGCATATGATGGATATTGAAGTAGTTCAATATAGAAATATTAAGAAAATGTTCTTGTCATGTGAAGGTTTAACAAGACTTGAGTGTATCGACACTCAATGATTAAAAACACATGAGTGATTATAGATCACGAATAATATGTACACAATCAGATATCATGTGCTATAAAGTGTTATGAGCATATACCAGAATGATTCATATGATGATCATTGGACGACAGTAAGAATATCCTTGAGTACTTTAGAAGAACTAAGGATATATATATATATATTTGTATGAAGAAATGACAAACAAATCGATGTAAGGTGTTACACCGATATTGGTTTTATCACATATAAAATATAAATTCAATCTCAAATTAGACGAAGTGTTGTTTAAAAGGTAGCACAATGAGCTAGAAGTTGTCTATGCTAGATTTAGAAGGGTTCTAAATATGGTGACGGATTCTACAAAAGAAGGCAGAGTATGTCATTGTTTTGACAATGACAAAGGATGTTAAGTCAAGAGGTTCTTTGAGAACTTGGTGTAGTTCCAACAGAGTCAGAACTTTGAAGCTATATTGTGTGTGACAATATTAGTGACATATTTCAGACAGCGGAATTAAGGTTCCACCAGAAGATCAAACATATTTAATGCCAGCTCATTTGGAAATGAGTGATGCGTTGAGACGCAAATGAATTACAAAATACATACGTTTACGAGCGTGTCGATCCGATGACTAAAAACCTCTCCCGTGAGAAATTCATGATAAAGGACCAGAAGGCCAAGGTGTTATATCTTTACAAATGTAAACTAGATTATTGACTCTAGTGCAAGTGGGAGACTGAAGGAGATATGCCCTAGAGGCAATAATAAAGTGGTTATTATTTATATCTTTATGTTTATGATAAATGTTTATATATCATGCTAGAATTGTATTAACCGAAACATTAGTACATGTGTGATATGTAGACAAACAAGAAGTCCCTAGTATGCCTCTTAAACTAGCTTGTTGATTAATGGATGATTAGTTTCATAATCATGAACATTGGATGTTATTAATAACAAGGTTATGTCATTGTGTGAATGATATAATGGACACACCCAATTAAGCGTAGCATAAGATCTCGTCATTAAGTTATTTGCTATAAGCTTTCGATACATAGTTACCTAGTCCTTATGACCATGAGATCATGTAAATCACTTATACCGGAAAGGTACTTTGATTACACCAAACACCACTGCGTAAATGGGTGGCTATAAAGGTGGGATTAAGTATCCGGAAAGTATGAGTTGAGGCATATGGATCAACTGTGGGATTTGTCCATCCCGATGACGGATAGATATACTCTGGGCCCTCTCGGTGGAATGTCGTCTAATGTCTTGCAAGCATATGAAAGAGTTCATAAGAGACCACATACCACGGTACGAGTAAAGAGTACTTGTCAGGAGACGAGGTTGAACAAGGTATAGAGTGATACCGAAGATCAAACCTCGGACAAGTAAAATATCGTGAGACAAAGGGAATTGGTAATGTATGTGAATGGTTCATTCGATCACTAAAGTCATCGTTGAATATGTGGGAGCCATTATGGATCTCCAGATCCCGCTATTGGTTATTGGTCGGAGTAAGTACTCAACCATGTCCGCATAGTTCTCGAACCGTAGGGTGACACACTTAAAGTTGGATGTTGAAATGGTAGTTCTTGAATATGGAATGGAGTTGGAATATTTGTTCGGAGTCCCGGATGAGATCCCGGACATCACGAGGAGTTCCGGAATGGTCCGGAGAATAAGATTCATATATAGGATGTCATTTTATGTGAAATAAAATGTCGCGGAAGGTTCTATGGAAGGTTCTAGAAGGTTCTAGAAAAGTCCGGAAGAAACCACCAAGGAAGGTGGAGTCCACAAGGGACTCCACCTCCATGGCCGGCCAGCCCTAGTGGGGGTGGAGTCCCAAGTGGACTCCACCATAGGGGGCCGGCCACCCCCCACATGGGAGGTGGGAATCCCACCTTTGGGTGGGAGTCCTAGTTGGGCTAGGTTTGCCCCCTCCTATGGAAGGTTTTGGTTTCGGGTCTTATTCGAAGACTTGGACACCAATACTTGGGATCCACCTATATAATGAGGGGCCAAGGGAGGGGGCCGGCCACCCCAAAGACCACAAGCTGGCCGCCCCATTGAAGTGGCCGGCCACCCCCTCCCAAACCCTAGCCGCCCCCCCTCTCCTCCATATCTCCCGCGTAGCTTAGCGAAGCTCCGCCGGACTTCTTCACCGCCACCGACACCACGCCGTCGTGCTGTCGGATTCAAGAGGAGCTACTACTTCCGCTGCCCGCTGGAACGGGGAGGTGGACGTCGTCTTCATCAACAACCGAACGTGTGACCGAGTACGGAGGTGCTGCCCGTTCGTGGCGCCGGAACCGATCGTGATCAAGATCTTCTACGCGCTTTTGCAAGCGGCAAGTGATCGTCTACCGCAGCAACAAGAGCCTCATCTTGTAGGCTTTGGAATCTCTTCAAGGGTGAGACTCGATACCCCCTCGTTGCTACCGTCTTCTAGATTGCATCTTGGCTTGGATTGCGTGTTCGCGGTAGGAAATTTTTTGTTTTCTATGCAACGTTATCCTACAGGACTATGGGTCCATAGCAGTAGCTAGATGGTCGTCTGCTCCTTATGTGCTTCATTGTCGGATCTTGTGAGCTGCCTAACAAGATCAAGATCATCTATCTGTAATTCTATATGTTGTGTTTGTCGGGATCCGATGGATAGAGAATACTATGTTATGGTGATTATCAATCTATTACCTATGTGTTGTTTATGATCTTGCATGCTCTCCGTTATTAGTAGAGGCTCTGGCCAAGTTTTTGCTCTTAACTCCAAGAGGGAGTATTTATGCTCGATAGTGGGTTCATGCCTCCATTAAATCTGGGACGATGTGAGAAAGTTCTAAGGTTGTGGATGTGCTGTTGCCACTAGGGATAAAACATTGATGCTATGTCCGAGGATGTAGTTATTGATTACATTACGCACCATACTTAATGCAATTGTCTGTTGTTTGCAACTTAATACCGGAAGGGGTTCGGATGATAACCTGAAGGTGGACTTTTTAGGCATAGATGCATGCTGGATAGCGGTCTATGTACTTTGTCGTAATGCCCAATTAAATCTCACAATATTTATCATGTCATGTATGTGCATTGTCATGCCCTCTCTATTTGTCAATTGCCCGACTGTAATTTGTTCACCCAACATGCTATTTATCTTATGGGAGAGACACCTCTAGTGAAATGTGGACCCCGGTCCTATTCTTTACATCGAATACAATCTACTGCAATACTTGTTTTACTGTTTTCTGCAAACAATTATCATCCACACTATACATCTAATCCTTTGTTACAGCAAGCCGGTGAGATTGACAACCTCACTGTTTCGTTGGGGCAAAGTACTTTGGTTGTGTTGTGCAGGTTCCACGTTGGCGCCGGAATCCCTGGTGTTGCGCCGCACTACATCCCGCCACCAACAACCTTCAACATGCTTCTTGGCTCCTCCTGGTTCGATAAACCTTGGTTTCTTTCTGAGGGAAAACTTGCTACTGTGTGCATCATACCTTCCTCTTGGGGTTCCCAACGAATGTGTGTGTTACACGCCATCAAGCTCTTTTTCTGGCGCCGTTGCCGGGGAACTAAAGAAAAGCTACACCACGGAAATTGCCAACTCCCACGGCAACAGCTCTTTTTCTGGCGCCGTTGCCGGGGAGATCAAGACACGCTGCAAGGGGAGTCTCCACAATCCAATCTCTTTACTTTGTTTTTTGTCTTGCTTTATTTTATTTTATTTACTACTTTGTTTGCTGCATTATATCAAAACACAAAAAAATTAGTTGCTAGCTTTACTTTATTTACTGTCTTGTTCTCTATATCAAAAACACAAAAAAATTAGTTACTTGCATTTACTTTATTTACCTTTTGTTTATTTCATCATGTTTCCTCCTAACTACACTCTAAAAGACATACCGGTAGGCCGAGGGTCTATAATTGGAAGAGATAATATAGAAGATTTTTTCACTCATGTTAGTAAAGTTGAAGATTTTGAAGATAGACACTTGGTAGAACTTGCTCCTACTTATGAAATTGCTGCCGCTTCTTTAGTTCGCATGTTGGAGACTAAATTTGTTAATCTCAATCCTATAATCCAACACATGTTTCTCACACTTTGTGATATGGAAGAAGGGGAAAAGAAAGATTTTGTTTTAGAAACCCTTCTTAAAGAATTTGGTGGTGTAGCAAGAGAGGCTAGAAAGGTCTTTATTTAATACAATATGCTAGGCTCTTATACCAATTTTGTTAGTATCCTTGAAAAGGTGGACATGGAGAGAGTAAGGTACACTAATAATGTTAATGATGGTGGGGAGATTAAGACAACAGTACCTTGTAAGCTCCTGGGAATGAGCGATGCTCTAGAAACTAATTATGGTTGGCTTGTCCCAGAAAATTTGTTTGACGAGGATAGCAAACCTAAGAATAATGAAAAGGGAGCCTCTGAAACTCACATAGATAAGATAAAATGCATAGTTGAGAAAACTCCCAACACTCAAGGTAATGTCGATGCTTCATCTCTTGATAACACTTGATTTACACTTTCTGCGCCTAGCTGAAAGGCGTTAAAGAAAAGCGCTTATGGGAGACAACCCATGTTTTTACTACAGTACTTTGTTTTATATTTGAGTCTTGGAAGTTGTTTACTACTGTAGCAACCTCTCCTTATCATGTTTTTGTGCCAAGTAAAGTCTCTATGGTAAAGTTGATGCTAGATTTGGATTGCTGCACAGAAACAGCATTGCTATCTGTCACGAATTCGCGCAGAAGTCTCTGTAAAAAAATCAAAAAAATATGCAAATTTACGTGCGTGATCCTCAGATATGTACGCAACTTTCATTAGTTTTAAGTTTTTCCGTTTGAGCAAGTGAAGTGCCCCTTCCAGGTTCGTCTTTACGGACTGTTCTGTTTTTGACAGATTCTGCCTTTTATTTCGCATTGCCTCTTTTGCTATGTTGGATGAATTTCTTTGATCCATTAAATGTCCAGTAGCTTTGTGCAATGTCCAGAAGTGTTAAGAATGATTGTGTCACCTCTGAACATGTGAATTTTTGATTGTGCACTAACCCTCTAATGAGTTTGCTTGAAGTTTGGTGTGAAGGAAGTTTTCAAGGGTCAAGAGAGGAGTATGATATACTATGATCAAGAGGAGTGAAAGATCTAAGCTTGGGGATGCCCCGGTGGTTCACCCCTGCATATTTTAAGAAGACTCAAGCGTCTAAGCTCGGGGATGCCCAAGGCATCCCCTTCTTCATCGACAACATCATCAGGTTCCTCCCCTGAAACTATATTTTTATTCAGTCACATCTTATGTGCTTTGCTTGGAGCGTCGGTTTGTTTTTGTTTTTGTTTTTGTTTGAATAAAATGGATCCTAGCATTCATTGTGTGGGAGAGAGACACGCTCCGCTGTTGCATATGGACAAATATGTCCTTAGGCTTTACTCATAGTATTCATGGCGAAGGTTGAATCTTCTTCGTTAAATTGTTATATGGTTGGAATTGGGAAATGATACATGTAGTAATTCTAAAATGTCTTGAATAATTTGATACTTGGAAATTGTTGTGCTCATGTTTAAGCTCTTGCATCATATACTTTGCACCCATTAATGAAGAAACACCTAGAGCTTGCTAAATTTGGTTTGCATATTTGGTCTCTCTAAAGTCTAGATAATTTCTAGTATTGAGTTTTGAACAACAAGGAAGACGGTGTAGAGTCTTATAATGTTTACAATATGTCTTTTATGTGAGTTTTGCTGCACCGGTTCATCCTTGTGTTTGTTTCAAATAACCTTGCTAGCCTAAACCTTGTATCGAGAGGGAATACTTCTCATGCATCCAAAATCCTTGAGCCAACCACTATGCCATTTGTGTCCACCATACCTACCTACTACATGGTATTTCTCCGCCATTCCAAAGTAAATTGCTTGAGTGCTACCTTTAAATTTCCATCATTCCCCTTTGCAATATATAGCTCATGGGACAAAATAGCCTTAAAAACTATTGTGGTATTGAATATGTACTTATGCACTTTATCTCTTATTAAGTCGCTTGTTGTGCGATAACCATGCTTTCTGGGGACGCCATCAACTCTTTGTTGAATATCATGTGAGTTGCTATGCATGTTCGTCTTGTCTGAAGTAAGGGCGGTTTTCACAATCAAATGGTTTGAGTATGCATACTGTTAGAGAAGAACATTGGGCCGCTAACTAAAGCCATGAATCATGGTGGAAGTTTCAGTTTGGACATAAAACCTCAATCTCTTATGAGAATATTAACTGTTGTTGAATGCTTAAGCATTAAAAGAGGAGTCCATTATCTGTTGTCTATGTTGTCCCGGTATGGGTGTCTAAGTTGAAGAATGATCAAAAGCGAGAAATCCAATGCGAACTTTCTCCTTAGACCCTTGTACATGCGGCATAGAGGTACCCCATTGTGACACTTGGTTGAAACATATGTTATGCAATGATAATCAGTGTTAACCCAAGCTAATTAGGACAAGGTGCGAGCACTATTAGTACACTATGCATGAGGCTTGCAACTTGTAAGATATAATTTACATGATACATATGCTTTATTACTACCGTTGACAAAATTGTTTCATGTTTTCAGAACCAAAGCTCTAGCACAAATATAGCAATCAATGCTTCCCTCTGCGAAGGGCCTTTCTTTTACTTTTATGTTGAGTCAGTTCACCTACTTCTCTCCACCTTAAGAAGCAAACACTTGTGTGAACTGTGCATTGATTCCTACATACTTGCATATTGCACTTGTTATATTACTCTATGTTGACACTATCCATGAGATATACATGTTATAAGTTGAAAGCAACCGCTGAAACTTAATCTTCCTTTGTGTTGCTTCAATACCTTTACTTTGATTTATTGCTTTACGAGTTAACTCTTATGCAAGACTTATTGATGCTTGTCTTGAAGTACTATTCATGAAAAGTCTTTGCTTTATGATTCATTTGTTTACTCATGTCATTACCATTGTTTTGATCGCTGCATTCATTACATATGCTTACAATAGTATGATCAAGGTTATGATGGCATGTCCTCCAGAAATTATCTTTGTTATCGTTTACCTGCTCGGGACGAGCAGGAACTAAGCTTGGGGATGCTGATACGTCTCCGACGTATCGATAATTTCTTATGTTCCATGCCACATTATTGATGATATCTACATGTTTTATACACATTATATGTCGTATTTATGCATTTTCCGGCACTAACCTATTAACGAGATGCCGAAGAGCCAGTTGCTGTTTTCTGCTATTTTTGGTTTCAGAAATCCTACAAAGGAAATATTCTCGGAATTGGACGAAATCAACGCCCAGGGTCCTATTTTTAGACGAAGCTTCCAGAAGACCGAGGGGGAAAGGAAGTGGGGCCACGAGGCGCCGCCACAACAGGGCGGCGCGGCCCAGGTCTTGGCCACGCGGCCCTGGTGTGTGGGGCCCTCGTGTGGCCCTCCGCGTTTCCCTTCCGCCTACTTAAAGCCTCTGTCGCGAAACCCCCAGTACCGAGAGCCACGATACAGAAAACCTTACTGAGACGCCGCCGCCGCCAATCCCATCTCGGGGGATTCAGGAGATCGCCTCCGGCACCCTGCCGGAGAGGGGAATCATCTCCCGGAGGACTCTTCATCGCCATGATCGCCTCCGGAGTGATGAGTGAGTAGTTCACCCCTGGACTATGGGTCCATAGCAGTAGCTAGATGGTCGTCTTCTCCTTATGTGCTTCATTGTCGGATCTTGTGAGCTGCCTAACATGATCAAGATCATCTATCTGTAATTCTATATGTTGTGTTTGTCGGGATCCGATGGATAGAGAATACTATGTTATGGTGATTATCAATCTATTACCTATGTGTTGTTTATGATCTTGCATGCTCTCCGTTATTAGTAGAGGCTCTGGCCAAGTTTTTGCTCTTAACTCCAAGAGGGAGTATTTATGCTCGATAGTGGGTTCATGCCTCCATTAAATCTGGGACAGTGACAGAAAGTTCTAAGGTTGTGGATGTGCTGTTGCCACTAGGGATAAAACATTGATGCTATGTCTGAGGATGTAGTTATTGATTACATTACGCACCATACTTAATGCAATTGTCTGTTGTTTGCAACTTAATACCGGAAGGGGTTCGGATGATAACCTGAAGGTGGACTTTTTAGGCATAGATGCATGCTGGATAGCGGTCTATGTACTTTGTCGTAATGCCCAATTAAATCTCACAATATTTATCATATCATGTATGTGCATTGTCATGCCCTCTCTATTTGTCAATTTCCCGACTGTAATTTGTTCACCCAACATGCTATTTATCTTATGGGAGAGACACCTCTAGTGAAATGTGGACCCCGGTCCTATTCTTTACATCGAATACAATCTACTGCAATACTTGTTTTACTGTTTTCTGCAAACAATTATCATCCACACTATACATCTAATCCTTTGTTACAGCAAGCCGGTGAGATTGACAACCTCACTGTTTCGTTGGGGCAAAGTACTTTGGTTGTGTTGTGCAGGTTTCACGTTGGCGCCGGAATCCCTGGTGTTGCGCCGCACTACATCCCGCCACCAACAACCTTCAACGTGCTTCTTGGCTCCTCCTGGTTCGATAAACCTTGGTTTCTTTCTGAGGGAAAACTTGCTACTGTGTGCATCATACCTTCCTCTTGGGGTTCCCAACGAACGTGTGTGTTACACGCCATCAGTCTTCAAGCAAAACCTATGGAGTATTCCGTCAACCAAAGACTCAATGAAAACATTAGTCCAGAGAAATTGCCATCAATTACCAAAAACAAACATAGGGGTAAATTACCCTTACACACTTCCGTACCAACAACGGACTTTTTACGGACCATCACGTCCTATTGCAATTTAAATATTTAATAATAAAGATTAAGATCAATATTACCCTCTTGATCCCTCAAAAAACGAGATTACCCTCTTGCCCTCTAACCCAAATGCGGCTCAATTAATTATAACCGTTTGATCTACTCCGATTAAATGTGTAGTATTCCCTCCATACGGTTTACATGGCAATTACGTATTTTGAGAAAAAAAATTGACTACAAATTTGGTCAACAAAAAGTAAGATATATGCCATAAAATTATACCATAGGAAACTCCTTTTGAATATGAATCCAATGGTATAATTTTTGTGGCATATATCATATTCTTTGTTAATCAAAATTGTAGTCAAACTTCTTTCTTAAAATATGTAATTGCTCTGTAAACCGGTATGAAGGGAATATGATGCATCGTAAAGTTTCCAAGTAGCACTAGTAAACTGAAATCCGATTATATAGATCGAATTGATGATATTACCTAGGTACACATGCAGGACTAGTAAACTGAAAATGGAGGGAGCATAATTTATTTGACGCAAGTACAAAGTAGCTTCACCGCACATTGGGAAAAGAAAGTATACCTGCCATAGAAGCCTTGGTGATCACTTACTACTCTGCTCCTTGCTTCTAATTTTGTACGTGACACACCACAGCGCGCTCTTTTGTTTTTCGTTCCTAAACAAAGACTTCCCGTGTCAACAGGGGCAGTAATCTATTCCATGGTCTTTAAAGGGCACACCACATGCACTTCACAATCAGCCAGGCCGGGTGACGATCAATTGTATGGCCTTTTGCAGGGTATGCACTTTACTAGCAGCAAGGAAAGAATTTATTCTACACCACCCCGGCACAGACCTCATCATATACATATAAGTGGTGTCGTTGCACCCCTTGGCGACACCGCAACAGATATTTCAGGGACACGTCGATATCAGCTCCTTCTCTGTGCTACTAACAGGATCAAACAAAATGGCTAGTACAGATGACGGTAATTATCACTCCACTCTGTTTGGCATTCTAATGTTGTTGTTGTTCTTTTTTGTTTTTGGTTGCAATGAATTTGAGTACAAGCCCCTCTTGCACAAACATGCCTTAAGTCTCATATTTTATGGGTATATTTGCCAAACTACACCGCGTACTGCTCTTGGGCACAATGTAGCATGCTATTCATGGCGATATATAACATCCCATGGTGAATGTATAGAAAGCAAAAAGTGGAAGCCACCCTTGTATTTTACCTAAAAAGGGAGAAGACGATGCCAAATATGGCTACAACACCATACTCACACAAGACAAAGCCAATGCCCAACAGATACAAGATACTCGTATGGAGAATCTCGCCTTGTCCAACCTCCAGCCCAGAATGGCAAAGAGAGATAGGACACCGAGCCTCAATACCACGTCATGACCAAAACACTACTATAGAAAAATAATGACTCCGAGGTTTCCCGGACCAACATACCCCTACTCTTGCACCTAGAGGACCGGTGACCATATGGCAGGATCGGACAAAATTTGAGGAAGTTCTAGACTAGAAAGTTTTCGTGATGACGTTCATAGCGCTTGGGAGACCCACATCTTGATTAGTACTCACCACCAGCGAAAAATGACCACTAAACCTCATTGATGATATCGGTGAGGCCATCATCCTCACATGTCACATTGGGTACTCCCCATGTAGCCAAGGCAACGCCTAAAAGAAGGGAACAACACCGTGACGCGGTCACTAAACCAGATCTAGGGTTTCCCCAAGAACAAAGGAGGGGAAATTATGATCAAGCCCATCACCACACTTCCAAGGAGGAAGCGCATCAGCAGGCATCGACATGGCCAGCGTCCGAAGCCTCTAATATTGGGGTTTTACCTAGGAAAAATATGGTGACCCGGCAGACTGTAGATGAGGGGACATGGAGATATGTTGTAGACATGCACCACCACCATAAAAAAAGGATCTCATCACTGGTGAAGAAAGGGAGTATCAACCTCCAACACTGCAGCCACTCCAAGGCATGCCGCTGAAGGAACAAACCATAGCGCACTACGTGAGGTCCCAGTGAAGTCGCCAAGATCTCCTAGCCCATGTCAGAGCAGCGCCGTGAAGATAATATGACTCCATGCACCAAATTGATACACCGCTAGGAAAACACGAAGGCCTTCTCAACTAGATTGAGATCGCAGGACAGTCGTCATCGTTCAGCGTGGCCCATGACACCCAAGCATCGCCGCTTCTACCACTCTACATCGCCGCCTCGCTAGCTCAACAACCTCCCCCTCCGTGAACAAGATGCCTAAGACCACCACTCTGCTTGTAGAAAGGGTGTGCGTAAGTAATATTGTCTCTACATTGTCGTCGGCAGCCCAGGGAGCTCGCGTGGTAAGGTGTACGGGATGGGGTTCGGGGGGAGTGATCCGGAGCTGCCTAAGAGAACGTTCCGGGAGGTGTGTATCAGAAAGAAAAATTCATTTGGAGGCAGATAGGCACTTGTATTTTGATGTGAACATAGAAACATCTAGTAGAATGTCCAGCAGCATATTGGGTCCTTGCTCCCACATTGCTTGTTTGTTGTAAAGATAAAACTACCAAATTATAGATCGGTAGTAGGCTGATTCAACATTAGTTTTTTTCAGGCCAAAATTTGTGGGATGTCGATGTTAGAAATCCAACTACTATGAAGCCACCTTCCACCCCACAAGTGGAAAAGCCAGGTAATTATTTTGGTCACTCCTTTACCTTTTTCTAGTATTTTATTTCAAGAATAGACAATTTTTTTTCTGACACATACATTTGCATCCATATAATGACCTTGGCTGGTTATCTGCATGGATCAATCATCAGCCGACGAAGAGAAGATCCGCAAGCAGCAGCAGCGGCAGCTGCAGACACCCCAGCTGCGTCTGGCCACAATGGAGGAGGAGGTGAGCATGGCGATTCCTCAAGGGTCGGTGCTGCCGCCGACAATCTGCGTGGTCCCCGAGGACCTCGCGGAGGGCAACAAGGGCGCCTACACCCCCAAGGTCGTCTGCATCGGCCCACTCTTCGACCACGAGCGCACGACGGCTAGCATGCTCATGCTGGAGCACTACAAGAGGTGCTGCGTCCGCAAGCTGGTGGTGGGAGGAGAGTCGGCAGCATGGTCGCCGGAGATACATGGGCCGCTGCTTCGGAACTGCTTCGACACGATCGTGCGGCTGCTGCCGCGGATTCGTGCCTCATACAGTAGCAGCATTTCTTCTTCCTCCATTAGCGACGATGAGCAGCTGGCGATGACAATGCTGCTGGACGGCTGCTTTGTCCTATACCGCCTGCTCAAGGACGCGCGAATGGCCAAAAGTGGCGGTGCCATGGAGAGCGACTACGACGAGTGGACTCACCTGTTCGGGCGGTGCTGGGTGTGGGGAACCGTGAAGCGCGACCTGCTGCTGCTTAGCAACCAGGTCCCCTTCTTCGTCGTCCGGAAGCTCTTCAAGCACCTCAAGGTCATGGGCAACACCACCACCGGCGAGCGCGACGACGCCCTCCTCGTCAGTGGCGGACTCCACCTCTTCGGCTCGCTCCATCCTCCTCGTCTGCACTCTGCGCGCATTCAATGCCACGACGTGCACCACCTCCTCCACCTCTTCTACCTCTCCGTCGACTTCCCGCCGTCGGATTCGGACGAGTCCATCCGCCACCAGCAGCAGCAGCGGCCGGCCGCACTATTGGCGCCAGAGCTCACGCGGTGGGTGCCATGCGCCACGGAGCTGGAGGAGGCCGGCGTTCGTTTCTGCGCACGTAAGCGCGGTGCCTCGAGCTTCCTGGACGTCAGCTTCCGCCGCCGGCGAGGCATCCTGGAGATCCCGCCGCTCCAGCTGTTCGACTACAGCGAACCCCTGTTTCGAAACCTCATCGCCTTCGAGCAGACCTACCCGACCACGCCCGGCCGCTTCACCGCGTACGCCATCTTCATGGACTGCCTCATCAAGACCACCGGGGACGTGCGCCTCCTCCACCGGAGCGGGGTGCTGGTGAACCACATGAACGGCGATAGGGACGATGTCGCCATGGGCTTCTTCAGCCGCCTCTGCAAGGAGGCGCACACCTCCGACGACCGCAACTACCTTGCCGGCCTGATGCAGGAGGTCAACACGTACCAGAGAGCAAGGTGGCCCCGCTGGCGTGCCGCGCTGGTGAGCAACTACTTCACCAACCCGTGGGTGACCACGTCGGTCGTCGTCGCCATGGTCTTGCTCGCCCTCACCGTGCTGCAGACCTTCTACTCTGTCTACGGCTACTACAAGCCACCCAAGTAATCGAAGCATGCAGCTCACATCACATCCATACGTTTGCTTGCCTACCGCTTAATTTTTTGTTTGTTTGTTTTGTTTGTGATCGTTGAATATACATGGTTTACAACATGTGTTGCAGCTGTAATAAGTCCAACATGTTTGGATGCTACTACCTCGGTTTTCAAAGAGTAAGACTTATATTATTTTTGAAAAGCTAGACAATGTAAAGTTCGACCAATTATTTACAAAAAAAATCATTAACATGTAGTAAAATACAAAGACAATATCATTAGATACATCTTGCAATATGTATCTGTAGAACTAGAAGGACACTCCGCGCGTTGTAGCAGGCATCTCTTCAGTAAATATTGTGTGAATAAAAGGAAATATGATGCCTGAAACATTAAATTACCTATATGAATATGCAAGATTCAATTGATGAAGTAGTCAAGGGTTCATTTAATCGACATAAAAGGTTGTTTGTTTGAAAAACTAAGGTTCGTTAAGGTTCAAAAGTGAACATGAGTAATGTAGACAAAAAGTCGAAACAC
The DNA here is from genome assembly GCF_019359855.2 of Lolium perenne. Lineage (NCBI taxonomy): Eukaryota > Viridiplantae > Streptophyta > Magnoliopsida > Poales > Poaceae > Lolium > Lolium perenne. Next base: position 8,464,942 of record NC_067248.2, on the reverse strand, counting down.
TGGCGTCCTCGTAAGTCTCTCTATCTTCTATGCACCAAAGCAGTGAAATATATGTGAATGTCATGAGGAATAGCAACTTATCATTACAAGAGGGCAAATCCATATATACACACTGGGAGGCCAAAGGCTATCATGTAGAAGGTAAAAGGCCAAAGACCAATGGGAACTCATAAATATCTCACTAACATCCTCCCTCAAACTCGTTGTGGATCCACAACACTCAGTTTGGAGAGGTAAAATCCATGATGCGCTCTATTCTTGTCCTTCATGAAGAATCCACCAACTGTAACTCAGAAGACACATACGGAAGAATAATAACTGATCTTGCATACCAACGCGCTAGAAGTACCAACACCAATATGCTTGGTTAACTCATAGGGTCACGCACAATGCTGATAGCACATGTACTATTTGACAATGGGGAGTAGGTGTAGTAGCAGAAACACCAAAATCCTCCAATAACCATCGTAACCATTGCCATCAGAAGAGCCATAGCTCGCAACTCAGCCTCTACACTCGAACGAAAAACTGTAGTCTGTTTCTTCATCTTCCAGGAAAATGAGAGAACCACCAAGAAAAACACAGTAAGCAGAAAGTGAGCAGCGATCCGAAGGATCACTATCCCATGTAGAATTCGAGTAGGCCTGGAGCTATAATGATCTAGAACAGGGAAAGAAGAGACAATGAGAGATAGTGCCACAAAGATATAGTAGAACATAAGAAGGTAACTATAGTGAAACAAAGTAGGCGACTGGGCGCATAAACAAACTAGCTCAATATATTAATAGGATAGGAGATATCGTAACGGGTGGAGATGGACAAGACTCCCAATAAGATGACATTAACGTATCGGATCGGAAAAGGGGTCACCATAAGAAGCACAAAGGTGAACATTGAGCTTCATAGGAGTCTCAATAGTGTACTGATACGTCCAAAACGTATCTACTTTCCCGAACACTTTTGCTATTGTTTTGCCCCCAATTTGTGTATTTTGGATACAACTAACTGTTGTGGTCAGAAACCCACCGGCGAGCAGCGACGGGCAACACAGGAGAGCCGGGAACAACTTAGGGCTGCGGCTGGCCCTGGTCCCTCCGAGCGACGGCCCGCAAAGACTCCGGCACGCACGTCCGATGCTGGTGCAAGGGCGTGCCACCTGACCTATACCTGGTCAGGAAGGTGATGGATGTGCCTCGCTTAGTTTCCTGCATGGCATACACGTAAACATTAAATACGAGCCTCGATCGGCTCTCAGGTTGTCCTGTGAATCGGCTCAAAGAGCCGATCCACCCATGATTCGCACGAGGTGTACGAATATATGGTGGTCCTGCTTGATCAGAATAAAGCTAAAACGATCTACGACGATTTAGGGTTTTCACCGCATAATCGGAACATCCTACTCGTGATTGAGCCTCGCGGCCGCGCACGGTGATCGTGAGCCGATCCTAGACAAGGCCTAAAAACCAACACGAAGTCGATCCCCGGAACATCCTGTCTAGGGCTAGCAAACTACACCCTACGCGCCGCTGGATCCTTCAACCCTTTGTAAGGCCTAACTATGCAGATATTAAACTAATCCTTGAAGAACAAGGAGCAACCATAACGGATCGGATCTACTAAATAATGATCAAGCGGGGTGCCGCCCCTACACCTAAGATAGGTGTAAGGGCGGCTAGATGTCTAAGGGTTGCACGACGACATCATATGATACGAAGAACAATGCTAACCCTAACACATCTAAGATAACTACGTTGCTCGCCATCAAAAAGGCTTCAGTACGAGCAACGCATGAACAACGAATAAACGTGTACTGCCTAGATCGCGAGATGCGATCTAGGCAGCATGATGCTTACCCGGAAGAAACCCTCGAGACAAGGGAGTTGGCGATGTGCCTAGATTGGTTTGTGGTGAACGTGATTGTTGTTTATTTCATAAACCCTAGATACATATTTATAGTCCGTAGACTTTCTAACGTGGGAATAATCCCAACCGTGCACGAGCCAAACTCTAACTAACCGACACGTATCCTACTATATTACAGATACACGGGCAAACTAGCCCAAACTTTGCATATAAGGCCGATTCACGTATATTCTTCCATGTATATTCTTCAAGCCCATCTTGATCGCGGCCCACCTTTGACTCGGTCAAATTCTGGTGATAACACATGCCCCCCTGGTTTTGGAATTGATAATTCCAAAATCACTCTGCTTTTCTTCGTCGGGTCATGTCGTGGCAGAGCAGAACCGTCGCAGCATTCTTCATCATGATGCCTTGCCTTCTCAACTTCTCTGCAAAATTTGATAGCTTTAGCATCACTTCCTCGGAAACTGCAATGGCATTAAATCTCCACTAGGCTCCCACTTATTTAACTGTGCCGACTGATTCGCCTTTTCATCCCCCTCCTCTATTCTAGCTATCGGCACCGAAAAACCCTCTTTCCCTGTAGCAATGTCTTCCTCTTCCTCCGTCTCCTCCGGCCTCTCCCTCCAGTCTTCCTCCTCGAGCGAGCCGGAGTGGAACTTTGATCATGTGCCAGATGGCCCACCCGAAGCACTCGTCGGGCCAGATGGCGACCTACCTCTGACCGATGGGGAAGACGACCTCAAGTTCCTCATTGAAGGGGAGCTGAAGAGCGAAAGCGAAGACGACCTCCACCCCTGGGCGAAACCCACCTCCTCCGATGGGGAGGAGGAAGAAGAAGAAGTAGAGGAAGAAGAGGAAAAGGAGGAGGATGATTCCTCCTCCTCCGATGGGTATCCGCCGGCAAAGCGATTCCGCGCTTGGGCGGACAGCGAGGACGATGATGATGACGAGGAAGAAGAGGAAAAGGAGGAGGATGATTCCTCCTCCTCCGCTGGGTATCCGCCGGCAAAGCGCTTCCGCGCTTGGGCGGACAGCGAGGATGATGATGATGACGAGGAAGAAGAGGCTCCGGCCGAGGGCTGGGGTAGCAGCGACGAGGAACCCTCCGGAAGCAGCGCCGACGGCAACGATGCCGACGACGAGGTCAGCGAGGACTAGTAGAGTAGGACTAGTAGCCCCTGAGCAATCGGCTCTTCTTTTGTTTTCCCTTTCTTGAGCAATCGGCTCTTCTTTTGTAAAAAGCCCTCTTATTATGAAGAAGAACTTCTCAGCTGATTCTGTTCTTTCACCAAACTTACCGATTGCTAAAATAAGTCAACAAATCACGAGCCGATGGCAGCGCACCGGTCCTTGCCATGAAAACGCAAGCAGAGCCAACTCTATTGTTTATCCAAATGGTAATCTGTGGCCTGTTCGCAAGGGCAAGACCCAATTCCCCAAAACGCCACTTGAACAGATCCAACCCCCGGCCATACGAACCTCAGATGTCAATCGCGCAGGCTCGCAACTGCAATGAATCCATGGGCAGCACCATCCAAAGCCCACGCTATGGTTCCCAGCCTGAAGGTGATCCTTAACTGCCCCTTACTGTCCGAACATAGCGCCTTGCTCTATCTTTTCGCAGCAACAGAGACGGTTCTGACTCTGTAAATGATGGCGGCTTAAAGAACAGAAGGCTGCCTTGTATGCCAAAACTGACGCTTCTGACAGTACTGCTGAACTGGCGCAAAGGGTTGGAAGTCCTCGACGAGAAGGTTCAGGCACCAAAATCGGCTCATTGCAGCTGAGGAAGCTCTCATTGTTTACTCCCTCGAGGAAGCAGAAGGCCTCACAGCTGAACTGGACTTGGTGAAGATCCGCGTCTTGAACACGTAGCAAGTAGATCCTGTGTAATTGTACTAGAGTCGATGGCTGTGCATCGGCTTTGTTTCTTTAGCTCTAAAGTCGATGTCCTTGCATCGGCTGTATACCAACCGTGAGAATTTTTTTTTACTGGCCAATTTTTTTTATATCGGCCCTCAATATTTCACTGCACACATGTTCATCTGCACATGTTCATCTGATTAGGTGCCCCCCGAGCCGAATCTGCCAGGTAATTGCGGATATCGGCTCTGTAGTTAGCCAAGGCACTGTATTTGAACGTCGGCTCCGGTAGGACCAATGTTGATTTTTCCAGCTCATCAGCCGACGTAAAACCGCTGCCCATTGGGTCGATGTTGAGCACATGCAGAACGTATGGTGAGGATAATTTTGGCCGATTGCTAGAATCGGCCTCCATGTTGATTGAATTGCTCAATGAAGGTTTCGCAATGGTCCTCCATAGATCTTTGGGGGCCGATCCCAAGGATCGGCCTCGCCACGTTTGCCCATCGGTTCGTTCTTGCTACACGGTCAGGCCGGTGGATAAGACCAGCCTAACCCCATCCTTTGTCACGTCGATGCGCTCGCAGTCGTCCAAATTGATGCCTGAGAGTGGCTCTTGACCTGCTGTCTCCCAAGCGTTCATGCCAGCCGTTGAAATCTCGGCTGAGTCATCTGCATGGACGACCTCTACCTCATCTCCATCCCACTGTATTACGCATTGGTGCATCGTGGATGGAATACAACAGTTGGCGTGGATCCAATCTCTTCCTAGCAGAACAACATAGGTGCTCTTGCTATCGACAATGAAGAACGTCGTAGGGATGGTTTTCCTTCCTACGGTCAGATCCACGTTCAGAACACCTTGTGCGTCAGACGCTTGGCCGTTGAAATCGCTCAATGTCACGTTGGTCTTGATCAGATCCGAGCTAGAGCGTCCCAACCGACGTAGCATGGAGTATGGCATAATGTTGACTGCCGCTCCGGTGTCCACCAGCATCTTGTTGACAGGCTGCCCATTGATATAACCTCGCAAGTACAGGGCCTTCAGATGTCTGTAGCTTCTTTCTCGTGGCTTCTCAAAGATAACCGGCCGTGGGCCGCAGTCAAGTTGTGCCACGGGTGCCTCATCCAATCCTGGAGCACTAAACTCCGTCGGAAGGATGAACACCATGTTTGTGCCAGCCGATGTTTCATCATCGGCTTTCCTCTGCTTGGGGCGCCACTCCATTTTTTGTGGTCGACGCTCTTCATCCAGGGTTCGTTGAATTTTCGCGGCCAGATCAGGCCGCGCCTTCCTTAGCGTGTGCAGGTATAACCTTTCGGCTTCCTCCAAGCCACGCAGTCGCTGAACCCTACGCTTTTGGGAACGGCTGAGTCCATCAGGGCACCACCTTGGCCGGTGGTACCTGTCTTCTTCTTCTTCATCATCATCTTCCAAATCCTCGAGATCTTCCACCCAAGGGGACTCAGCGTGCTTGTTCCGAGGCGGGAGAGGCCCTAGACGTTGGAACACGGACACGTTAGCTGCATCCTTCCTCTTCTGTCTACATTCTAGGCAGTTGCCGATTGTAGGCAATCGGCTCATTCCTGAATCCCAGCAGTGCCTGAAGAAGGGACAGTCCCAGTGCCTATCCTCATCGTCTTGCTCCCTCGACTTTTCCTTGGCACGGCGCTCGTACTCCTCCTCATCGCGATCATGCCGACGATGTCTCCTGGTGTCGCTAGCGAGATGATCTCTTTCATCATCGTCGTTGGGTCGTCGGCGTTGGTCATACTGACTCACATACTTGTTGAGGAGGTGATCAGAGAGGGGTCGCTGATATCTCACATTCCTTACTTCTCCCTCTGTGATGTAGCGCTTGCCATCGTGACGGAGCCGATCGCGTGGAGCGGCTTCCTCTGTGTCCTTGCTACGAGAGCAGCTGCCCTCGTCTCCGTCCTTACCAGAGTGGTGTCCAGGTCCTACCATGTTGATGTTGAACGAGAATCCTGGCTGGCACCCTCCAGGGTAAGTGCACTCCACCATATTAACGGCTGGGAAGGGGTGAGTGTCGACTTTCATGGCGTACTGGTTGAAAATTAGACGTCCTTGTTCTATCGCCATTTGGATCTGCTGACGCCACACCCTGCAGTCGTTGGTGGTATGGGAGAACGAGTTATGCCATTTGCAATATGGCTTTCCGTTCAGCTCCTGTACCGTGGGAAGTTTGAGGCCTTCGGGTAACTTCAGCTGCTTCTCCTTCAGTAAGAGGTCAAAAATTTGCTCAGTTTTAGTTACATCGAAGTCAAACCCTCTGGGCGGACCTGGTGGCTTAACCCATTTGCAGGATACGGGGGTTGCCCCCCGAGTCCATTCAGCCACTGCTACCTCTTGATCTCCCGCGGACCCTTCATCTTCATCTGCTTCAACCAAGACTACCGCACGCTTGAATTTGTCCTGGTACAAGTCTGGGTGGCGCTGTTAATATAACGTCAGTTTCTGAACCATGTGCGCTAGTGAAGGGTAGTCTGCTTGGGAGGCCATGTCCTTGATCGGTGATGCAAGGCCCACCACTGCCAACTCGACTGGTTCCTTTTCAGTCACACGAATAACATCGGCTCCTAACAGTTCTGAAGCGCTGGACGTAATCTGCCACAGTTTCTCCACGCTTCTGACGTACTTGTGCTAGATCGGCAATGCCAGCCTCGGAAGCCTCTGAGTGATACTGCATGTGGAACTGCTCCTCCAACTGCTTCCAAGTCCGGATTGAGTCTGGTGGCAGCGATGTGTACCACCCGAAAGCCGATCCTGTGAGGGACTGTGCGAAGAACCTCACACGCAACTCATCTGCCGCTGAGATCGTGCCCAGCTGTGCCAAATATCAGCTCACATGCTCGATGGAGCTGGAACCATCTGATCCATTAAACTTGGAGAAATCAGGGAGCCGATATTTGGGTGGTAGCGGGATCAACTCGTACTCATTGGGGTACGGCTTGGAATAGCCGATTGTCCTCCTTTTCGGCACCATGCCGAACTGGTCTCTCAGGATGGTACTGATCTGATCCGCGGTGCTGGCTGCAGGAGTCGAACTCTGAAGATTCACCGGAGTGGCATACTTAGCCAGCCATGCTTGCTTTTCCAGCTCTGAGCCAACTGCAGGAGCTGAGCTCTGGAGGTTTGTCGGAGTGGCGTACTTAGCTAGCCACGTCTGCTTCTCAAGATCTGTTCCCGAAGTTCCTCCTGTTGTTCCAGAAGTCCCTGCTGTTGCAGTCGGGTTTGTGAGTGCCCAGTTACTGCAGTCTGGCACGTATGTGCACGTGTATCCGTGAGGGATCTCCTTAGGCGCCTCATGCAAGAACTGGTAGTCACTAGGGTCACCACCGATCTTGTAGACGACGTATGCCGGTGAATTCGGCACTTCTGGTGCTGCCAACGCGAATGGCAGCGGTGGACGGGACTGGAGTGGCATCTCTCCTTGGTAAGTCCCGAGAGCTGGTCCTGACGGAGAGTACTGATGCCTCATGATTTCCTGGATCACCCGAAGAGCGACACGCTCCAAAGTGTTCACCAGGCTCTCAGAATGGCGGTGTAGCGAATGAGCTACCATGAAGTTAACCTCCTGACGCAGGGACATGGTGCGTTCTTCTGACGGGGTGGACAGGTCCACTCCATCGAGCGCGCCTTCAGGTGAGAACCCTTTCCACCTGACGCCATGTGAGCGGGTTCTGTGAAAAGAGCCGATGAGGTCGGCTTCGAGGATTGCTTTGACCTCGTCATACTTCTTCTTGAGCTCCTCGGTCAGGTCCTCGTACGTGACTGGAGTGCCGTCCGCCATCTCAGATGTAGATGGCGATGTGGTTGATGTCGAAGATTGTCCCACCGGGCGTGCCAGAATGTGTTGCGGTCAGAAACCCACCGGCGAGCAGCGACGGGCAACACAGGAGAGCCGGGAACAACTTAGGGCTGCGGCTGGCCCTGGTCCCTCCGAGCGACGGCCCGCAAAGACTCCGGCACGCACGTCCGATGCTGGTGCAAGGGCGTGCCACCTGACCTATACCTGGTCAGGAAGGTGATGGATGTGCCTCGCTTAGTTTCCTGCATGGCATACACGTAAACATTAAATACGAGCCTCGATCGGCTCTCAGGTTGTCCTGTGAATCGGCTCAAAGAGCCGATCCACCCATGATTCGCACGAGGTGTACGAATATATGGTGGTCCTGCTTGATCAGAATAAAGCTAAAACAATCTACGACGATTTAGGGTTTTCACCGCATAATCGGAACATCCTACTCGTGATTGAGCCTCGCGGCCGCGCACGGTGATCGTGAGCCGATCCTAGACGAGGCCTAAAAACCAACACGAAGTCGATCCCCGGAACATCCTGTCTAGGGCTAGCAAACTACACCCTACGCGCCGCTGGATCCTTCAACCCTTTGTAAGGCCTAACTATGCAGATATTAAACTAATCCTTGAAGAACAAGGAGCAACCATAACGGATCGGATCTACTAAATAATGATCAAGCGGGGTGCCGCCCCTACACCTAAGATAGGTGTAAGGGCGGCTAGATGTCTAAGGGTTGCACGACGACAGCATATGATACGAAGAACAATGCTAACCCTAACACATCTAAGATAACTACGTTGCTCGCCATCAAAAAGGCTTCAGTACGAGCAACGCATGAACAGCGAATAAACGTGTACTGCCTAGATCGCGAGATGCGATCTAGGCAGCATGATGCTTACCCGGAAGAAACCCTCGAGACAAGGGAGTTGGCGATGCACCTAGATTGGTTTGTGGTGAACGTGATTGTTGTTTATTTCATAAACCCTAGATACATATTTATAGTCCGTAGACTTTCTAACGTGGGAATAATCCTGTCGGGGGGAAGACCCCGGATAGGGCAATGGACGCGGAGCGGCCGGCTGGCCGCTGGCCGGCTCGCGGCAAAGGCCGGCTGAGGAGCAGCCGGCTGGCGCCGTGGCCGGCTGGTCCGGAAGCCGGCTGGCTCTAGGTCCTAGTCGGCCTGGCTGCGGCCACCAATGCTGTAGCTGGGCCGGCTTCTACAAGCCATATCCGACTGGGGTTTGTACTCGTGACCGACTCGAGGCTGGCGAGTCTTGCACTGGAAGGAACCGGGTTGGTGATCCGGGTTCCTAAAGTCCACGCTGACTCCATCTTCCGTAAAGCGCGGGGCACTGTGGAGCAATAGTGCCGCGCGATGGACAGGCCGTCAGGGCTTACGACGATCCGTACCGGCTACAGTGGCTGACGGCGACAGGGACACCTCCTCCATACCGCTGACCGTGGCAGCCGGATGGGACAGGCCACGATGCCCCAACCACTCCTGACATCACCGCCTCGGGAAGTAGCGGAAGCCGAAGCCGGCCCAGCCGGCCAGTAAACTATAGGGTCTTATATGTAAAGTGCCGGTGTCTATATAAGCCGCACTACCCCCTCTCGTGCAGGGGATCGATCATTTATTGCTTTCACCCACCTACAGAGCTGCCCTGCGAGAGAGACCATCGTCTTCCTTAGCCTCTCAGGGCCAGCCGGACACAGCTCTAGGAGCACCACTGTACTGTGTGATCATCATATACACTCATAGCAGGAGTAGAGGTTTTACCTCCACCGGAGGGCCTCGAACCTGGGTACGTCGCCGTGTCGCTCGTGCCCATACCCGCTTCCGGATACCGCCGTGAGATCCCTCAGGAACCACTTCGATTAGCCACCCTATGGCATATGCCGTGACAATACCACGACAAATCCCAACCGTGCACGAGCCAAACTCTAACTAACCGACACGTATCCTACTATATTACATATACACGGGCAAACTAGTCCAAACTTTGCATATAAGGCCGATTCACGTATATTCTTCCATGTATATTCTTCAAGCCCATCTTGATCGCCGCCCACATTTGACTCGGTCAAATTCTGGTGATAACACTAACACGGACTAACGCTGTTTTCAGCAGAATTGCCCTGGTGTCTCGTTTTTGTGCAGAAATCCAACTTTCAGGAAAATCCCCGGAATTTATGTCGAAGGTCTTATTTTTCCAGAAGATTTACGGAGCCAGAAGGGCAAGCCTGGTGGAGGCCCGAGGCCCCCACACACTAGGCCGGCGCGGCCCAGGAGGGGGGCGCGCCGCCCTACTGTGTGGCCGCCTCGGCCAGCCTCTGACGCCCTCCTCTGGACTATTTAAGGGTTTCGATCTAAAAACGCGAGACGGGAAGTCGAAGTCGCCAGAAACCATCCAGTACGCCGCCACCGTCGCGAAACTCCGTCTCGGGACCAGAAACTCCGTTCTGGCACTCCGCCGGGACGGGGAATTGGAGGAGATCATCGCCATCATCACCACCAACGCCTCTCCATCGACCAGCAATGTTTCCCCCATCCATGTGTGAGTAATTCCCCCATTGTAGGCTAAAGGGGATGGTATGGATTGGATGAGATTGGTCATGTAATAGCATAAGATTGTTAGTGCATAGTGCCTAGTGTCCGTAATTGGTACTTTGATGATATTGTTGCAACTTGTTATGCTTAATGCTTGTCACTAGGGCCCGAGTGCCATGATCTCAGATCTGAACATGTTATTGTTTCATGATGATATGCATTGTTTTATGATCTTACCTGCAAGTTGTATACACATGTCGCTGTTCGGAACCCGAGGCCCCAAAGTGACAGAAATTGGGACAACCGGAGGAGAAGGCAGTGATGTGAGGATCACATGTGTTCACGGAGTGTTAATGCTTTGCTCCGGTACTCTATTAAAAGGAGTACCTTAATTTCCAGTAGATTCCCTAGAGGCCTGGCGGCCACTGGCTGGTAGGACAAAAGATGTTGTGCAAGTTTCTCATTGCGAGCACGTACGACTATATACGGAACACATGCCTATGGATTGCTTAGTACTTGGACACCATTTTATTATTATCTGCAAATGCCCTACTTTGATTGTTACATGAGTTTCTCTCATCAATGCAACGCCCGTCATCCATCCCTGTGCCCACAGTATTTTAATCCTGCTGTTTACTATAATCACTACTGATGTCTTTGTTACACTATCGCTGATATTTCACTACTGCTACTGCTATAAAACTGTTACTACTGATAAACTCTTGCGAGCAAGTCTGTTTCCAGGTGCAGCTGAATTGACAACTCCACTGTTACGGCTTTCAAGTATTCTTTGTCTCCCCTTGTGTCGAATCAATAAATTGGGTTTTACTTCCCGCGAAGACTGTTGCGATCCCCTATACTTGTGGGTCATCATGCACTCATCACTAAGAGTAGCACGAGAAAGAAGATCATGGAAATACTTTTCTTGAGAAATACAAAATCCATCAGCGGTAGAGGAAACCTCAATCCCAAGCAAGTATCTAAGAGGACAAAGACTAGACATAAGAAACTGCTCACTGAGATGGGTCTTAACAAAGGCAATGTACTGAGGGTCGTCACGATGATGATCATGTCATCAACATAAAGAAGAAGAAGAGTCCAACCACAAGAAGAAAGGTGAACAAACAACGCTAGATCATGAGCACTGGGCGAAAAACAAGCAGCAGTCACCATAGATGCGGAATGCTTAAACTAGGCTCGGGGCTTGCTTAAGGCAATAAAGAGAGAGAGAGAGAGACGAAGATGAAAAATCATGCCATCAGGAATAGAATACCCCGACGGTGGCCGCAAATAAACCTCCTCACGCAACTCACCATTAAGTAAGGCATTCTTAACATCAAGCCGAGATATGGACCGGTGGCGAACATATGCAATAGCTAGAAATATATGAATAGTGGTCATATGGGCCACAGGGAGCAAAAGACTCGTCATAATTACAACCATGATCCTGCTGAACACCCCGAGCCACAAGACGAACTTTGTAGCGCTCAACATAACCCTCAGGGTGAATCTTAATATTATATATAGACCCACTTACATGTGATGGGATAAAAGCGGGGAGAAGGGGAATCAAATCCCATGTGTCGGTCCGCTCAAGCGCAACAATCCCCTCTGCCATCGCAAGCTGCCATTCAGGATGACCAACAACATCTTGATAACATGTCATCTCAACGACAACAAAGAGACCATAACGACCAGGGAAATAACGTTCGGGTGGGGGTGAGGACGAGGTCGAAGACCGTAAGTTGATTGAGGCGGCACACCATAAGTAGATGTCACGTCAATGGACTCCTCCATAGTACGTAGATGACGAGTATAGTAGTAGAAAGGAAAAGCGGGACACAGAGGAATCACCGAATGAGGTGACGAAGATGTGGAAGATATCGATGATGAAGGTGGAGAGTCATGGGACAAGGGAGAAGGAGGAAGTGTAGAAGAAGGTGGAGATTCATGAAAAGGGGAGGGTATAGATGATGAAGGTGTATAAGAAGATGCCGTCGAATCAACAACTGTGGGACAAGAAGGAGTAGTAGAAATACGAGGCACTAGGGGAAGTGTATCAGTAAAAGTGATAAAAGATATATCCTCCACTGAGAAGATCGAGGAGGATGGATGACGGTAAAGCACACGTCCGTTGGTAACCCCAAGAGGAAGGTGTGATGCGTACAGCGGCGAGTTTTCTCTCAGAAAGAAACCAAGGTTATCGAACCAGTAGGAGTCAAGAAGCACGTTGAAGGTTGATGGTAGCGGAGTGTAGTGCGGCGCAACACCAGGGATTCCGGCGCCAACGTGGAACCTGCACAACACAACCAAAATACTTTGCCCCAACTTAACAGTGAGTTTGTCAATCTCACCGGCTTGCTGTAACAAAGGATTAGATGTATAGTGTGGATGATGATGTTTGCAGAGAACAGTAAGAACGAGTATTACAGTAGATTGTATTCGATGTAAAGAATGGACCGGGGTCCTGATGTCTACGTTCCCCCTCCTTTCCTGTAGACAGTGTTGGGCCTCCAAGAGCAGAGGTTTGTAGAACAGCAGCAAGTTTTCCCTTAAGTGGATCACCCAAGGTTTATCGAACTCAGGGAGGAAGAGGTCAAAGATATCCCTCTCATGCAACCCTGCAACCACAAAGCAAGAAGTCTCTTGTGTCCCCAACACACCTAATAGGTGCACTAGTTCGGCGAAGAGATAGTGAAATACAGGTGGTATAAATAAGTATGAGCAGTAGCAACGGTGCCAGAAAATAGCTTGCTGGCGTGTAGTTGATGGTGGTAGTATTGCAGCAGTAGTAACGCAGGTAAAACAAGAAACAAGCAGCGATAGCAGTATTTAGGAACAAGGCCTAGGGATTACACTTTCACTAGTGGACACTCTCAACATTGATCACATAACAGAATAGATAAATGCATACTCTACACTTTTGTTGGATGATGAACACATTGCGTAGGATTACACGAACCCTCAATGCCGGAGTTAACAAGCTCCACAATTAATGTTCATATTTCAGTAACCTTATAGTGTAAGATAGATCAAAAGACTAAACCAAGTACTAACATAGCATGCACACTGTCACCTTCATGCATATGTAGGAGGAATAGATCACATCAATACTATCATAGCAATAGTTAACTTCATAATCTACAAGAGATTATAATCATAGCATAAACCAAGTACTAACACGGATGCACACACTGTCACCATTACATCGTGCAGGAGGAATAGAACTACTTTAATAACATTGCTAGAGTAGCACATAGATAAATTGTGATACAAACACATTGCAATCATAAAGAGATATAAATAAGCACCTCACTATGCCATTCATCAGTGAATAAGTATTCTGTGAAATATAGCCTAAGAGACCCACACGGTGCACACACTGTCACCTTTACACACGTGGGACAAGGAGTCTCCGGAGATCACATAAGTAAAACTCACTTGACTAGCATAATGACATCTAGATTACAAGCATCATCATATGAATCTCAATCATGTAAGGCAGCTCATGAGATTATTGTATTGAAGTACATAGGAGAGAGATGAACCACATAGCTACCGGTACAGCCCCGAGCCTCGATGGAGAACTACTCCCTCCTCATGGGAGCAGCAGCGGTGATGAAGATGGCGGTGGAGATGGCAGCGGTGTCGATGGAGAAGCCTTCCGGGGGCACTTCCCCGTCCCGGCGGCGTGCCGGAACAGAGACTCCTGTCCCCCAGATCTTGGCCTCGCGATGGCGGCGGCTCTGGAAGGTTTCTGTGGGTTTCGTCGAACGTCATAGGGTTTTCGCGACGGAGGCTTTAAATAGGCGAAGAGGCGGCGCAGGAGGGTCGAAGGGGTGCCCACACCATAGGGTGGCGCGGGCCCCCCCTGGCCGCGCCGGCCTGTGGTTTGGTGGGCCTGTGCCCCCTCCCTGGTGCTTCTCGTGTGTTCTGGATGCTTCCGGGCAAAATAGGAACCTGGGCGTTGATTTCGTCCAATTCCGAGAATATTTCTTTACTAGGATTTCTGAAACCAAAAACAGCAGAAAACAGGAACTGGCACTTCGGCATCTTGTTAATAGGTTAGTTCCAGAAAATGCACGAATATGACATAAAGTGTGCATAAAACATGTAGATAACATCAATAATGTGGCATGGAACATAAGAAATTATCGATACGTCGGAGACGTATCAGGTCCATAGTTCACTAGTGGTGTCTCTCCGATAAGAATACGCATGTTGGGTGAACAAATTACAGTTGGGCAATTGACAAATAAAGATGGCATGACAATGCACATACATATTATGATGTGTAGTGTGAGATTTAATTGGGCATTACGACAAAGTACATAGACCGCTATCCAGCATGCATCTATGCCTAAAAAGTCCACCTTCAGGTTAGCATCCGTACCCCTTCCAGTATTAAGTTGCAAACAACAGACAATTGCATTAAGTATGGTGCGTAATGTAATCAACACAAATATCCTTAGACAAAGCATTGATGTTTTATCCCTAGTGGCAACAGCACATCCACAACCTTAGAACTTTCTGTCACTGTCCCAGATTTAATGGAGGCATGAACCCACTATCGAGCATAAATACTCCTTCTTGGAGTTACAAGTAACAACTTGGCCAGAGCCTCTACTAGCAACGGAGAGCATGCAAGATCTTAAAACAACACATATATGATAGATTGATAATCAACATTACATAGTATTCCATATTCATCGGATCCCAACAAACGCAACATGTAGCACTACAAATAGATGATCTTGATCATGTTAGGCAGCTCACAAGATCCAACAATGATAGCACAATAAGGAGAAGACGACCATCTAGCTACTGCTATGGACCCATAGTCCAGGGGTGAACTACTCACACATCGATCCGGAGGCGATCATGGCGATGAAGAGTCCTCCGGGAGATGATTCCGCTCTCCGGCAGGGTGCCGGAGGCGATCTCCTGAATCCCCCGAGATGGGATTGGCGGCGGCGGCGTCTCTGGAAGGTTTTCCGTATCGTGGCTCTCGGTACTGGGGTATTCTCGACGAGGCTATATGTAGGCGGAAGGGTAGGTCAGGGGGCGTCACGAGGGACCCACACGCTAGGGCGGCGCAGCCCAGGCCCTGGCCGCGCGGCCTTGGCGTGTCGTCGCCTCGTGGCCCCACTTCGTATCTCCTCCGGTCTTCTGGAAGCTTTGTGGAAAAATAAGACCCTGGGCGTTGATTTCGTCCAATTCCGAGAATATTTCCTTACTAGGATTTCTGAAACCAAAAACAGCAGAAAACAGCAACTGGCTCTTCGGCATCTTGTTAATAGGTTAGTGCCAGAAAATGCATAAATATGACATAAAGTATGTATAAAACATGTGAGTATCATCATAAAACAAGCATGGAACGTAAGAAATTATCGATACGTTGGAGACGTGTCAATGGATGTGGGTAGAATGGATGCAAAAAAGTAGCATCCCGAGAAAACGTGACCCCAACACCGACATCCCTCATGTCCATCACTGTATCCAAGAAAAACACACACACCAGATTGAGCTGTATGTTTGGTGCGTTCATGGGCAGCGTGTAGAACATAGCAATCACAACCAAGCAAACGAAGAGCTGAATAATCAGCAGAACGACCAGAGAGACGTTCTAGAGGAATACCACCATACAGAATAGCAGAGGGTTGAATGCTGGTTAATTTTGTGGAAGTGGAAATAGCCTCAGCCTAAAAGTGAGGCGGAAGAGAGGCGGCGATCATAGGATGCTTAGTTCAAATCTAGACCACTTCCAGTGAAATCAGCATGAGACCGCATGAAGTAGCATGTATTCCCTGAAAGCTAGCGTGCGGCATGTATGTGAAATGTAGCGTACACACGTTCTTCTCTGACAGTGCACTTGTTTCTCTAACACGAACATTGCACCCCTTGTAGTCGCTTCACAAAAAAACTATTTCGGCACTCAGAAAACGAAAAATGGGTTTTTCGTGGCTAGGAGAGGAAAATACTTAAATCCAAGGTTGCTTCCGTCACACTCCTATGCACATGCTTGGCCCAGCTGCAGGTTATGTCCTGAACCTTCCTATGTGTGGTAGCGCAACTCGGTGAAGTGGGTGGCACCAGAGAGGTAGCTCTTTGATTTATCTCCATCCCAACATAATACCATGCACATGCTAGGCCAACATGAAGGTTTTGTATGGGATACGGTATTCCCCTCAGAATTTTATCTTGGTTTATGTTTGGATAGGCCATATGAACATGGAAAACGGTGATTGAGTCCAAGTTCTATCAAGATACCCGCCGGTGGACCTGACGTGGGGGTTTCCCCCATTTCAGTCACTCCGATGCAGAGTTTACCCATTCTAATTCTCCGAACTATGGTGGGCCCATGGGAAGGAAATGTAGGGAAAGAAATGGTAGGAAAGAAATGATGGGATGAGATGACATGAAAGAAATGGCGGGAAGGAGATGTTGGGAAAGAAGCAGGGGGGATGAAATGGAGGGAAAGAAACAACGAGAAGAAAATGGAAGGAAAATACAACTGTCTCGGATGGTTTGTAACAAACAGACGAGTAAGTAGGTTTATACCCAAAGGTGGGTCATGATCTCCTTGTATATAATGGCTATATAACTCCACTCATCTGGATGATTTGTATTTAGCGAATAGAAAGAACGCCTATCTCGAATCGTTTGTAACAAAGTAGATGGTTAGTGGAGTTATACCCAAAGGCGGCTCGTGATCTCCGTGTATATATTGGATATGATCACATGCACCTTCGGATATAACCCCACTCATCTTGGTGATTCGTATTTGACGAACCGAAAGAACACATGCACCAGATAGTTTTTATCAAAACAAACAGTTTAGTGAGATTATACCCAAAGGCGAATCGTGGTCTCCTTGTATATATTGGATATGATCACAAGCACCCTTGGATATAGCCCCACTCATCAGGATGATTTGTCTTTGACGAACACAAAGAACTGAGGGAGAATGTATATTTTGAGGAATATCGCCTCTATCTACACTGAGTTGTGAATTCCACGAGGCTGCACAAGAAGCTTTGTATAGGGGTCAGGAGGGCTGAAATATGGCGAAAAGGAAATGGCGGAAAACAAAGCCGGGAAGGAAACAACATGAAAATAAGGAGGAAATAATCGACTTAAATTATTCTTTGTCGTGTCTATAGCTATTGCACACGGAAAATCTCCTCTTTGTCGTGTACATCCTCACTACACAGGGCGAAGATCTAGATGGGAAGCTCCCGACAGCACATGAAGAAAACAGCGGGAAACCACGCCTCACGCGGGGAGCAATGATGTGATGTGGCCCTAATTCTTTGCCATGCCTTAGTTAGGAGAAACACATCAACGACTGCAGCCGTAAGGGCTCTGTTAAGGGCACCAACCGCGGCCACGTGTCCGTTAACTTTGATGTGTTTAGTACTATGTCGTGTCTTTTCTTGTATCATTGCCGTGTCTAATACTTTGCCATACATATTTTGCAATGTGTGCCATGACCAGAATTCGTTCCGTGTGTTTTGTGGAGCTTTGTGGTGGTCTGCTCATAGTCGTGTGCTCTTTCCGAGGCAGATACGGAAGATAAATTCTTTGCCATGTTCCGCGGCGCGCGTGTGGCACACAGCAATTTTGATTTTTCCAGGAGTGGATCTAACATTAGGAAATACTTTGGTACTTACACTCTAACATTACTAAAGAAACTATTACTTCTCCAATATCACTTACAAACGATACATATGTGATGTGTTAATTATTCGCCTACAAATGTTAGATGGTCAAAAATGTTCCTCGTATATGTGATATCTTTTAGCCATAACATGATTTATTATATTTTCAAAATTATATTGTTTCTTACCACATAAAAGCATGTACCCAATGTACAAAACATACTCAATACAATTCTTCCTATAAATGTTCAAAGACTACCCAGCCAACCAGGGGGTCTGAGAGGGGCAAATGAATCTGGCTCGCTCGTTTGTACTGCGACAGTAAAATCCTTCCCCCGCTTTCACCCACCACCGTCCGATGTAGTGAATTTTCTTTCACAGTTGCTCAGCGCTGAGAAGTCTATGACAGTTGGGCCCTTCCGTGAGTGGGGTCGGCTGAGACTAGAGGGCTGCTCTCTGCGTCTATGGTTTCTGCCCCCGCCACGGTGAAAACCTAGAACATCGCGAGCTGCTCCCGTCCCCCAATCGACTGCGTCCTTCCTCCTCATCCAATCCCCGCGCCGCCTCCTTCCTCCTCTTCCTCCTCATCCAATCCCCGCTGCCTCCTCTCGTCCCCAATCCTCACCTCCTCTTCTTCTCTCCAATCGGAGCGGCACCCGAGCAACGGAGGCGCTGGACGTGGGAGCTGGCGACAGCAGGGAGCTCTTCCGTGGCGCGGCGGCTGTACGCGACAGCGGCTGGAAGCGGCGGTGGCGGAGGCTCGCCGGACACGACAGCTGGATGCGCGGTGGTGGCGGAGGCTCGTCGGACGGCCGGACGCGGTGAGCTTTCTCCTAAATCCCAATTTCAACACGCTGTTAGCTACCAGAAATTTTGATACTCGTTGATTGTAGTGCCCTTTCTTCTTTTCTGATGAAATCAACTGAGGAAAAGTGAGCTTTCTTAATTTGTGGCCCTAAACCAGCCTTTCTCTGCCTGTGCACAGCGCCATCCGTTCTGTCCCCGCTCGAGCCCCTCAATCTGATTCTCTCCTCTTCCAATTTATTTTTCTTTCGCAGCTAGGGTTTGGGTGTACTGTAAATTCCTACAACAATGGTTATAGCAGCTCTACCTCTGTTGTGACATTGGATGTGCAGTCTACCCTTGCTCCATTTGAGGTAAGAATGCTTCCATACAAATGCACACTACATTTCAAAACAGCTGGACTAATAATCAGACTATCTCTGTTGTATACTGAGTGGCGAGTGCATTGTATAGCAGCGTGGTTGTGAACTTGTGATAGCAATCAAATTTACAAGATGCGTGTGCCGCCATCGTGCAGCCGCTGCTGGCCGCGGGTTTCGGCGTCATTTGGGAGGCCCATGGGTGGCATTGATTAGGGTGTGGTTGGAGAGGATGCGCCCTCGCCGGCTCCAGGCGTAGTCCTCCGCCATGGAGCCGCTCGCCGCTGGGCCTTCGCCACCGCCGGGTGTACAACCTAATTTGAAGAACTTGTCGAGAAAATAGTTTTTGTGCTTTGACTTTCCACTTTATTGATATAGTGTTAATACTTTCTTATCTATGACTTGCTAATGAGCGAGCTTTGGGACATGGGACATACACTCTCGAGAAAATAGTTGTTGTGCTTTGACTTTCCACTTTATTGATATAATGTCATTGCTTTCTTCTCTAGGACTTGCTAATGAGCGAGCTTTGGGACATGGGACATACACTGCAATGGGAAAGTTTTGTATATGGCTTAATATGTGGGAACTCTCTCCTCATGTGCTTTTTATTCTTGGTATGCTCTGTTTGAACGATAGCCAGTGTGCCATATGAGTGCAGGTACGCTTTGTGTGTACATAATCCACAGATACTTCTATGTCATGAAATATTTATTTTTCTTTTTGAAAGCTATGAGCATACTGATATATATTCCACTTCGTTAGCTGTCTTTGGAAGAGCTTGTGAAGATATGTCGGGACAGCAGGGCGCTCGAGCGCGGCTTACAAGAGCCGGGTGGGGCGGCTGTGCAGTTGTCTTGGTCAAGGAGGGCATTGTCCCTCAGTTCATTCTTTAATTTGAAGGTACATAGAATTCATTAGCTCTAGAACTACTAACATTATCTAAACCGGCGGCAAATGCCCAGTGCCATAACGACACTAATCATCTTTACTCTTGCAGGAGAAGTACTCAAATCAAGGATTGACTAGCGAGTGATCAAGCAGAGCAATCTTGGGTCGTATGTATTCGCGTTGAAGCTGTTGATTGGCATAGCCATATTGAAGTTGTAGACAGAGGGAGGTTGTTGTTCGAGATAACAAGGAAAGGTGGATGACAGTAGCAAATCAGAGCATGTGTTGTTGTTGCCGGTGAACGCCTGTGAGGTAGGTGGCTTGACATCCCATGGCAGTAGCAAATCAGAGCATGTATTGTCGCTGCGTGCCAAACTCTTGCCTGTCCTCCATGGAAGACATTCTTCATGGTTAGGATTTGGGTGGCTGGATGAGAGCACACAGCTGCTGCACCTCTGCTACCTTGCCGACGAGTCACAGTTATATCTTCTTAACAATATCGATCTCTTGCCTAAATTATTTGACTTATTTGATCCAGTTTCCTCTTTTGCAAATTTAACCAAGTATTGAGGAAGACGTGTTGCTCGAGCTCTACAAGAGGATTGGCCACTCCATCACCGATGACATGAAGATCCGTAAGGTACCTAAGAATTCTCATAGAAAGATCTGCCTTCACATTGTAATGGTTTTTTTTTGTACGGATCGTCGTTTCATGTATTATTTGGTAATCAGTTGATGGAGAGAATACTTATGATATAAACTGTACTTGCAGTGTATTTGAGTGTGCTTCGGTAATATAGCATCTGGTAATAAGTGCTACAATTTTAAAATTCCACAGCAAATAACTAAAATGTGTGTAGGCTGATCATTTTAAGATAACCAAAACTGAGTGTATTTTTAGTTTGCTTCAGGAATATATCATCTAGAATTAAGTGCTACAATATGAACATCCCACATTAAAGAACTACAATGTGTGTATACTGATCATTTTGTCCAGAAGGTTCACAGTATACCGTTAAACTAAATTTGTGTTGTTCCATCGAAAAACCAAAACTGATCATGGGTGCATATGCACCTGGTATGTATAAAACATATTTCAAAAAGTAAAAAAATTTAGGAAAAAATTTAGCATGTAGAGGGATATGTTCTATGTGCACACGTAAAGTTTCACGTAAAACCAATAATTTTTGTACCCTGTGTAAAAAAGACAAATAATGCCTCGAGAAATAGACTATTTTAACACCAAAAATTTGTCTTTTTAGTACAGGGGACAAAACATACCGGTTTTTACTCAAACAACTTTGTGAACATGTAACATGTCAAGGTATACATGAGGCATTTTTATTTTTATATTTTTGACATTTGGAAATATGTTTAATATGTATTTCAAATAAAGGGTGCATATGCACCTGGGTGCAGAAACACCCTGTCCTTGTTCCATCCTCATTTACCAGGATGATCCTGATGAACATGCTGAAGAAACACACATGCTCTCCACCAGCAGAACACTTCTCGGTATGTATTTTTTAAATAAGTGATATATCGTGCTGGTCAGATGGTTGTTACTTGATTCAGGCATACTTTCTGTGGGGATATTAGGTGGGTAATCATCTAGCTAGGACATGGATGATTTTAAGACGCCAAGGTGGGCTTCTCAAAAATCCCAAACCCAATACATTGTTTGCTTATAAAAGTTTTGGTGCTCATAAAACATTTAATTAGTGCAGACATTCATGGATAAATTTAGGCTCAAACTGACTGAATTATCTCTCTGTGTGTTGGTTTAGTTCTTGAATTCATGGGGAAGTCAGAACTAATTACATGGGACGCGTCCATTTAGGTGTAGTGCAGTGGCAGTGTCATTTTGATGTGTTTGGATTTTGTGGCAGGATCATAGAAGGGAGACAAGTTCACGACACAATCCCCTTTGTAGGCCATCAAGATCATTTTCATGCCGACATCCGTCACTCCCTTTGCATTATCGCTTGGTTATGTCTCTGCTGTTCTTACTGATCTGGTTTTCCAGGATTTCTGACGGAGGGGTATGTTAGTTGAGGATCCTCTCTTTTGCTTTTCCCGTGTGCCTTCGAGTCCATCAGTCTGTTTTATAGTTATCAGCGATGTACAGTTGATGTACAACTCAATTACAGGTAATTTACTTGCGAAAAGGATATATAATCTTAAGCCGTGATAGTTTTTTGAGATACAGATCAATATGACTGTTACCTATGATGAGCCTGATGGCATCTTGTGCTGCCCAATGTAAGCCGGTTCGGTCTTATAATTGTTTCCCATATGGATATCGACTAGGTCATGAGTAATGATATTACCTTTTGATGATATAATATGTGTACAAAATAGCTCCTGAATGTATTTATCTTAAGGTGTTTGTATTATGTTTAGTGATGTATTTTTTCTCCCCTCTTTCTCTATTTCTTATGTTAAATTGTATTTATACAGATTTTACTCCCCTCTTCTTTCTCTTTTTCTAGATTGTATGTGATTGCTAAAATGACAGAGAGGAAAATAACCTCATCATCTTCGAGATGCATGACCAGGGTTGCAGTCTTATGTTTGTCGGCAAATTTTATTTTTATCTGACATCTGAATTTTTTGTGTGGCTTGTTGTCTTCAGTTTTCAGATTATAGAAGAGGTTTCCTCTGAAACCTTGCACAAAGGATTCCTCTGAAACCTCCTGGGCAATGCATTTTTTAGATGACTTGGCCCCAATCTTAAGATATCTTGTCAGCCTTAGTCATGTGTCCTTGCATCTGTAGATTTGCATGAAGTTTCAAAGGGTGGTGAGCTTTTTATGCCTTCCAGTTAACTTGCTAAGCTGGAGTGTTATGTACGTATATGAGAGGATTGATATTGATTAGTTGGCAACCCCTTCGATTAATATTATACTCTTAGTTGCCTACATCTTATGCGCTGAAAGGAGTTAGTGTTGAATTGTTCATATAATCTTGCACCTTTTTATTGAATGCCCTTTAGCTAAACTCTTATGGCATACTGTGAATTTTACTTATGCTCTTCCACCTCCCACCAATATTACTAATATGTTTGGTAACTAGTTGAATGGAGTTGATAGACAATCTAAGGCATTTATCCGGATTGGGGTTGCTGCTTTATGTTGGTCTATTTGGAGGAGCAGGAATGACATAATTTTTAATAAAAAACCTTCCTTTCATTTTTTGCAGGTTATTCATATGGTTTCCCATTGGGTCCAACTTTGGGCCCTACTCTCTCCGGAGGGGCAGCGGGATGTCATGGCTTCTGGATGCACACGGCTCCTGATGGTCGCTCAGGATATCTTGTGCCAGGCTGGTTGGCGTCATACTAGAAGACTATGTTGATTTCTAGTCTTGCTATGTGTTTCCTTCGATGGTTGATTCTTGTATCAATCCTCGATGATAAGTGAGTTGTAAACAATTATACTTTGAGTATTTTTAATAAAAGGCTGTGTGCATCATCATGATGCAGAAGCCGGGGATGACCCCCATTTCGAAAAAAAAAACTTTTTGTACTCAAATATTTTGGAAAGCTTTATCATGACGTAAATATTGATTTCACCTTACTGTCATACAGAGGTTGGATGGAGCATCGAGCATTTCTGTCTTGAGGGTGGCCACAGGTTGTGGGATATTAGGATGATTTGGATGTGTTCTTCAGAGAATAGGTGACCTTGTTGCCGACGGGTACCTGAAGTACAATGATCATTTGCGCATAGCTTTTCTCTTGCTTTTGTTGTACTGGTGTTTAAGTATTAGGTAGTACCATATAGTTGTGTGCTACCAAAATGTACCTGGCAAGTTTTGTATATTTCATTATTCTCTCTTTGCTGCTAAAAACAAAATAAAATTTGACATTACTATCTACCAATAGTGCTTTGCTGCATCTATGCATATAGCCTCAGTGAGTAAAGTACCTAATACATGGTACTGGCAATATAGTTGGCGCATAGGTCAGTGGCGGGGTCAGATTTTAGAAAAATGGGTGTACATCGATCCAAAAGATGGTCAAACATTCTGATTGCTTATAGGTATGTTGTAAATTATATAAATATTGTGTAGTGGTAGAGCTTTACGCCAAGATCATGATATTGTGACTCGGTTATGGCAGAGGATCTTTCATGTACTATTGTTTATAGGAATAGCTCTTGAAAATCAACTAAAGGGAAATACATTTTCTGAAGGTAGCGATGTTCTTTTATTTGGAATGCCAACTAATACTGATTTTGTTGACTGAACAATATGTGGCTGCTGCTGATCAGAAGCATATATATAGCTGCTGAATAGCTCTTGAAAATCAACTGATGGGAGGATTAATGTATATGTAGTTGCTCATCCTCGAGGCCTGCTACGGCACATCTTGCTCTCGCATGTTTTTTATCTCTCAACTTGCCTCACCTGATATGCTCAATCGAGTCTTTTGTAGATTATTTCTTCCAAAAGATTGACTTTTGGTGATGCATTTCCTCATTATCTTTTATGGAATGTGCACCCTGCGATGGTAGTAAACTGCATCTCATTTGGCTTATGCAATTCTGTAACTACAGCACTATGGCATTAATTCTTTGTTGGTGCATACATTTTCTGGTCCATGGTTCATGGAAGAAAGTATTGTTCTGAAAATAGGTTAATTCTGAAAATTAGTACCTATGCCAACGCTTCTGAAAATTCGACTGTTACTTTTCTCGCCTAAATATACTACGCTAGCTATATCGATGCAACTGGATAATATATCGGATCAACAAATAGGTTACTAAGCCATCGCAATTTGATTCGGTTGATGATGTTTTGTTTCTCTCCCCAGAATCTCTATTTCGTATTCGTGTTGATCATGTTCACTTGCAGATGTAAAAACAACATGACCCATCAGGCCACTCATGTTAGAGATGGTGCAGTAGTTGACATGTCTTCTGTAGAGAGTGGTGATGCTTGTTTCTAGGGAGGACGTATGTACATATGTTTTCAGTTTGAGCAGAGGATTTTTTTAGACGGGAAATTTTGAGCACAGGTATATAGCAACTTACAGGTATTGCAGCTTATTTGTCTTCACAGTACTGCTTTAGTTTCTTATGGTGGGAATCTTCCAAAAAAAACACGGTAGATCAATGTCTTCCAGCCACTGTGGACATTAATATGATATATATGTTTTTTTTGTAGTAACCATCATTGACTCCAACCTTTTTGTTGGTATTAATGATTAATAGTTGCATGTTTAGTGCTATTGCTATATTGTGGATTGTGATATCTTTGTGGCAAGAAGATAATGTCAGTTTTTTTCAAAAGCACTGCAGTTGCTTGCTTTGATTTTGCATGTGTGCTTCCTATTGCTCAATAGAGTTATTTATAATTATAATTGTTCAGAGAAGGGTCGGTGCTTATAGAAGGATAGAATATAGATCTCCTGATGGACTATGCTTTCTTATTTGTTGAAGTGAGATATGATTGTTGGCTGGAGATTCAGAGCTCATAGAAGGTCATATTTCCATTCCTGGATACAGTTCAGCATGTATAAATCACTTCAGTTACACTTTTCTTTTTTCATTCCAATAGCCCTGCTACTATTTTAAGTCTGCTGCAATCCATATGCATATTCAGTCAACTTTTTTGTCGTTGGAGTGATGTGATAAGCAACCTACTTGTTGAAGTGCATCTCTATTAGATTTGTGAAACAAGCACCGTATCATATGGTTGTACTGAATGCAACTATCTAATTCTTTTGCAGTTGGTGAAGAACCGTTTGGGATCCTCATTTTAACTGAAAGTTTCACTAAATCCATTAAAGGTTGTCAGGTATCTTCTAGCTGTGCAGTGATGTGTTGCAATATAGGCTTTTCTTAGCTGAGTTTTAGTTCTAACTTATATTGGTTCTAATGCAACACAGTTTTTAGAAATGGTGACTAATAGTTTCTTTGCTCTTAGAAATGATGATTTATATATTTGTTTCCTGCAAGATATTGAAACCCTAGAACTATAGGAGTGCAGCTTGCACGAATAAATAAGGTTAATAACCAGTTTCTGCTACTTTGATTCTTTGACTAATAAACATGCATGTAAATGTTTATTCCTGTCAAATGCAAGACACGTTTAAGACAACTCACTGATGAGGAAAAATAACTTTAATTAAGTGTCTACTGTTCTCCCTTGATGGTCAACATATTGTGATGTAAGATTTGTAGGACTTCATGCAAGTCTTAATTCTATTCTTGCACCTTGCTTTCTATAGCAGCTTTATGAATTTGATATCAGGTCTTGTCTTTTAGATCTCTTTGAACAGTAATTGTTAAATGATTCATATGAATGATGTAGATCAAATTATGTGCACTTCATTGTACAGATATTGAAGTCCCAAAACCCTGATGAGGCACGTAGTAATTCAGATATGTATGCTACCTTTAAGATTTCTGATTGGTATTCCATTTTGGTTAGTGAAGCGTTCTTCCTTTTCCGTACCTCAGCCATTTTCACCTGCAATTTATTATATAGTTATATGATTTTAATTAAAGCTCTGTTTTTATGTTCACTTTGTGGGACTACTTTTAGTTTGCTATTGTGGTGTACAAAACTTGGTGTCTGGTTTTAATTGTTCATTGATAGGCATTTTTTCTATCGCCTGACAGAATTCTCGACCTTGTTAACAATCTTATAAATAGAGAAATTAGGATTGTGTCCTGGTTAAACATGGCTCTTGAGGTGCAAGGCGTACTAACTGCTGCAGTTTTGGCGATCCATCTTCTCCGAGCAAAGCCATAGGCCATGGACCTGCCACTCTGCTCTAATTTGGTAGCAGCCTGACAGTTAGTGAGAGATCAGTTCGGGACGGGGCTACCTTACCGGAGTTCTGGACGGTTTGGAGTTTTTCTTTTTGATAACTGGACGGTTTGGAGTTAGAATGCCCAAAACCTAATTTTCTGTTTAACCCCTTTTTCCTTATTTATATGTATTTTATAGCTTCCCAGTTATATTACCTATCTATCTTAGACACCATCAGAGTATAACGATACATATTCTATCGGCTGTGTTGCATGGTAGTGTATTGCTATTGGTGATTTTCTGATCAACCTGGTTTGCAACCAAAGTATGAGTTGTGTACTTACTGTTGATTTAGTTGCCTTTTATTTCTTGCTGATTATCACCATGTATTCACTTACTGATAAGATATGGCTTTAATTTAGGCTCGGGTTCGATCTTTGTGCTAGGATGCAGGTTCATCCTATATATTAGCGTCCATTAGCATATTATTAATGTGATTTTGTTTGCATTGATTTAGGCATTTCTCTCATGTATTGATTCTGCCATTTGCGCGATAGCGCAACAGGTCATCTAGTAGAGACAATGTCCTCGCAAAATGCGGTCCATTGTGCTAGTTTTTTTTTTATAGTATAAAGTAGTAGATGGACGGACATACATCGAGCTATATGCTTGATGAGCAACCTAAACCAACAAACAAACAAAAAAGATGGACGTACGGTACAATATTCCGCCCTCTCACATGCACCATAACTTGACGAAGGCGCGCATGCACACGAATAATAACTTAGCTAAACTTTATTGGTCGGCTAGCTACAAGCCATCCGATGGCCCTAGCTAGTTAAGTGTAGAAGTAGTCTCGATCATTTCTCACTCGAGAGCAGATAGTACATGCATGGTATGCTCTTATTCGTACTCCAGAGGGTAGTCGTGACCCCTCTTATAGTAGTATATGATAGGGTAGGTGCAAGCATGCTCTTCAGAGGCGGGTAGTTATGCTGTGCAGTCCTCAACCCTCTTAAATGACAGCTCCTTTTTGTCGAGGTCATAAAGCATGGATACGTTGTGCTGTTGGAAGTTCCCCAGGATCGACGTGCCTTTCAGAATGTATAAACAGAAACCATGCTCACCCTTCTCCACATAGCTTGCCCAGGGTATGCTCATGTCGGCTTTGGGGAACTTGAGCACCAGATCTGGCTTACTAGTGGGAGTCTCGTCGAAACAGTTCATTTCGCTCTTGCCCTTGGTGATTACCTTGGTGACCACATTGACACCCAGCGCCTCACGCATGACGCTCTTGAGCGCCTCGAAGATATTGGTGTCCAGGTGCATGTAGGTGCTGCCCGAATCCACCAGCATCAGCCCCTTGCCGCCATGGCTTGGTTTAAGGCTGAAGTCCTGTTGTGGGAGCTGCCCGCTGCACTTACCATTTATGCATATCTGGTCCAGCTCCACGTAGTAGTCGTTCTTGGCCCACTCCGGCAGCTTGCTGTGCTCCGTCGAGATCTCGACCAGCGGCGTGGTCCGCCAGCCGTCCTTGCCGCCGGCAGCAGACTGGGCGTTGCCGCCAAACCAAAGCGGGCTTCTCATCGACGAATTAAGCGGGTCTCTCAGGCAGTAGGAGAACTCGGTGACCCCCAGCTGCTTCACCAGCGACATGGGCCCCCGGCTGAGCCCTACGATCCCGTGCGCGGCCACCGGCAGCATCTTCTTGGTCCAGTCGATGGCGCACGCCAAGGCGACCTCCTTCTTCTTAGTGGTACCGGCGCCGGTGGTCATGGCCACCGTCTCCGTGCCTGTGAGCACTGTTATAGTGCCGCCGCCGTACGTCTTGTCGAACATGCAGGTGGTGCACTGCTTCTTCACAGCGCTACAGGCCTCGGCACAGGACATGTTGGTGGGGGTGAAGGAGGGGTTGCCAATGCACTCCTTCAGCTGGTTCGTCCAGATGAGATCGCTGCCGGTGTCGGCCACGGCCAGCATCGTCGTCTCCGGCACCGTGCTGCCCAGCTTGAGCTCCATCATGTACGTCTTGGGGCTATACTGGACCGGGACTGAGAATGACCCGGAAACGGCAGCAGAGTTGGCGTCGACGTCCTTGTCTTTGGCTCCCGATAGCATCGCCGCTCTCAGGTGGGCTCTGCTCAGGGCACGGTGGATGAGCTCCTCTCTGGTAAAGTTGCCATGGGCGTCAACGTGGATGAGCTCGAACTGGTAGCCGCCGGGGGGTGCTTCCTCAGACACGGCCGCCGTCACCATGGGCCGCCTTATGGAGGCAAGGAGGAGGATGCTTATCACTAGGGCTCGCATGCATGACATCGCCATTGCCATCGACTAACTTAGTTGATCGGATCAGTCGCTGGCAGGACTTGCAGGCTCAAAGGTACGTAGCTACCCTTGGCTGGCTTGGTATATTTATCGAGCTAAGCTTCAGGACCTATTTATTGAAGGGTTTGGCTAGTGCGCTGAGCACCTGTGCGGCGCGTCACGGTCGCAGAGAGGAGGAACCATATGCCTGCATGCAAGCATTATACGTAGTAGTATTCTTCTTCTTCTAGACGAGGAATTGTATGCATGCCTAGCTTCCTTTTAGTCCACATACCATTTGAAACCCACAAGGCTGAATGATTTGTGCCCCCACAATCCCATGTCTAGGAGTAAACGTGACAGGGCATAGTTTGGTTGAAAATCATGGGGAGCTCCATCTCTACTCGAAAGAGGCTTTCACCTCACTTTATGAATTACACCAAACGGCCAACACTAGTAGAAAAACCCCCTTTAGTACCGGTTCCAGAGGGCCTTTAGTACCGGTTTTGGAACCGGTACTAAAGACTCGGGACTAAAGCCTCCCCCTTTGGTAGGGCTGGAGACCTAAAGGATACCGGTGCCATTTTTTATATCAAATTTTTTTATCTATTTTTTTTACTCCCTCTTTTTATCTATTTTTTCGAATTATTTTCCACTCCCTCTTTTTATCTATTTTTCAGAATCTCTAATATTTTAGTTATTTGACAAGTTTAGTCTCTAACTACACTTATCTCTAGTCAAATTACTTACTCGTGGTCAAACTTTCCGCTCGGTCACCCATCATCCCACTACTCTAGCACTAGCACGCTTAACTTCCGAGTTCTTCCCATCTCACTTCCAAGTGCTTCACGCGCATGTTATTGATAGTAGTATCATACACTGGTAGAAAAAGGGCCTATAATCCCGGTTGGCAACTGTCATTAATCCCGGTTGCGCAACCGGGATTAAATATGCGGGACTAAAGCCCCCCCCCCCCCCCTTTAGTCGCGGTTGCTTACGAACCGCGACTAAAGGCCCATCCACGTGGGCGCCAGCCGTCTGTCGGGGCGGAGGACCTTTAGTCGCGGTTCTCCTGGCCAACCGCGACTAAAGGCCTCCGCAGGTTAGGGTTTTAGCCCCCCTCCCCCCCCCCTAAATCTGGTTTCTTTTTAATTTGTATTGTTTTATTTCTTTTATATTTTATTTTGTGTTTTATTTTAATTTTGAATAAGTTACACATATTCTACGCTACTATATACATGCATATGAATGTACAATTTCAAACAAGTTTGAAATTAGAACCAAGAAGAATTCAAGAGGAATATACAATATATATTCAATCTCGGATGACCATATACAATCTCGAACAAGTTTCCATACACAATTTACTTCATCAGAAGTTCTACGTCCTCGTAATAGTGTTCTCTTTTAGGATGGAGGACTTCTCTCATCAAAAATCCTGCTAGTTTCTCTTGAATTGGTCGGAAGCGAGCTTCTGGACTAAGCGTCTTCCGGAAGTTATTCCTCTTGACGTTGTTATCCGACGGCCTCCGCTCAGAGGTGTATCTCCGGATGAACTCACAAACATAGTATCCACATAGATTGGTCCCCGGTGGCTGAATATCCCCAGACAGTAAGATTCTAAATTCTAGCTCTTTTTTGAATTCACCGACCGTTTGATCTGAGAACCGTCTCCAAACCCTACAGGGCAAAGAAAATTAAATGAACAAGAGAGTTATTAGTTACTTCATATTAGGAAATGAACGAAAGAGGCCGATCGATATAGAGCGCAAATGATTGAAAATAATTACTTTTGCAGCATATTTCTCATGTCGACCCAAAGCTTTGGATCCATATTCAGAGAGTCCATGATGAGAACTCTGGAGGTGTGAAATTCAATTATGAGCAGAATCCAGTGGAACCTGCGGACACAATACATGCACAGTCATGCATAACTCATCGATTAGACATACCATGCATGGAGTAAACAACAGAGAATGTGCTCAAGACAGAAACACTCACCCAAAATGGTAAGGGAATAGAATTTGATTTTTGAGTTGCTGCTTTGTAAGAAAATCCCACAGGTCTTGCTCCACGTCGCGGGGGTGTCTTTCTAACACATATACATTAACGATATGTGGGTCAATGAACCCAACATCATGGATGTTCCTTTTTTGGTATTCCCCAATCTTTATTCTGCATAATAGCGTACACAACAATATAGTTAGGACAATATATATAGTGCAGGCAATGAACAAGATGTGGTAGAAATAAATCACTTACAGAACGTAGCAACTGATGATAGATTTGTCGAGCTCGCGCAGATTGAACAGCTGGAACAATTCACTCATATGAACTGTTACATAGTAATGTTTGAAGTGATGCTCATGTCTAACTTCCGCATAAATATATTCTTTCCCGGCGTTATTTTTTATGTAACCCTTGTACCAACGTAGCAGATTTTGCATTTGTGCTGGTAGATCCTCTTCCTGCGCAGGCTCGACGAGAGGCCCATTCGACACATATGTAATTGCTAACTCACTCATTGGCGCCTCCTCAAGGCCTAACACTGCACGAAGAGTCATACCGATCTCGGCCGCTTTTTCTCTGGCACCCGTTACAGTCATTCCCTGTGCTGCCGCAGCTTCTATGATAGCGGGGTCCATTAGTTCAGCATCCGGACCGGCGGCTTTCACTATGAGCGGGGGGATCGATTGTTTATTTTGTTCCCCGAGCTGGGCAACTTGTTTCCCGCTTTTTTTACTTTCTTCTTTCTCCTCCTCCAAGGCTTTCTTCTCCTTCTCCGCCAAGTCTTTCTTCTTCTTCAATATGAGTGCTTGCCTACGAAGTTCACGTCCATAGTCGTCAGGCATATTCTTCTCGGCTTGGGACGGTGTGCTCAAAAATGACTTAGCCCACTTCTTTTCCTTCTCAGAAAATGCTGGCTTGGGCTCAGGCTCTCTTTTCGCCTTCATTTCCGCCTTCCATTTCTCATGGTGAGCAGCCGCGGCCGCGTCACTTTCCTCGACACTACGTTCCCAAGGCCTTGGGAGGAGAGGCTTCAGTGATGGCTCCGGTACCTTTGTGGTCTTAGGTACATAAGGGTCCGGGTTAATAGTCCAGGACTGCTTCTGCTTCTTCGCCGGAGGTGGATTGGGGGGCGGCGTACACGCCGGAGGCGGACTGGGGGGCGGCGTCTGCTTACCCGCCGGAGGTGGATTGGGGGGCGGCGTCGGCTGACGTGAAGGAGGTGTAGGTGAACCACCACCACCACCACCGCCACCACCACCACCATCGGAGGGTGGTGGACTTGTTGACCTTGGCGCCTCGCCTGGAAACTTGATGAACTTCTTTTTCCATAGAATGAACTGGCGCTTGACATCTCCAAGTCTTTTCGCCCCTTCGGGTGTGGCTATGTCAATCTCCAGGTCCTCAAACCCTTGGACTATGTCTTCCACCATGACACGAGCATAACCATCTTCAATGGGGTTGTTGTGGTGGAGTGCTCCAGGTATACAGGATAAAGCAGTGTCGATGGCTACCTTCATGGAAATGTTCCCCATTGGATAATGCAGATCAGATTCTTTCATCTCCTTTACATCGTCCACGGGGTAGCGAGGAGGCTCCGGTGCAGTAATATTGATCGTCGGTGCATTAGCACCAGCCAGGGCCAGCAAGGGTGCATTAGCATCAGCCGGCGGGGCCTCCGTGGAAGCCACGCTGCTTCTCCGCTGCTGGCTTCCGACATCCGCTGGATGATCTTCATGCGGCCGTGACGATGATCTTTCTTTTACTAGTTCAGTCACAATTTTCTTCATCTCATAGAGTTCCAATGCCAAGTGCCCCACAAGATCTGCATCCCGATCCGTCTTTCTCTTACGGCTTCTGTAACTGTACGGGTCATTTTCCTTGGGAAACCCTACTTTCCACGGAATGGCGCCTTTGCCTCGTACACGTCCTCCGTGTTCAGGATTCCCGAGGGCAAATGTCAGCGCGTCGTTCTCTCTGTTGAACCTGATCTTCCCCTCTTTAGCTTTGGTCATTGCGTCAATAAGGGCTTCGGTGGGTTTAAACTTTGTCTGTCGGTGAACACACTCCCCTGTCACCGGGTCTAGCGATCCCCCATGCCCGTACCACCAGCTTTTGGCCCTTGGGTCCCATCCCTCTGTACCTAGAGGGATTCCTCGCTGCCTCAGGTCGTCCTCCATCTTCTGCCACTTAGGCTCCAAAAGGCGGTATCCTCCTGGCCCCATAATATGATTGTACGTTTTCTTAGCCGCATTTGCCTTATTCTTTTCTGATATGGCCTTGAAATGCTCCGATTGCTTTTGCCTCACAAATTCGGGCCAATCATCTTTAAGCTTCTCATACTGTCCATTGAAATCCGGAGTCTTCCCCTTCTCGACATATTGAGCCGCTAAATTTTTCTTGTAGGTCCGGAATGCTGTGGCCATCTTCTGAAGAGCGAACTCTTTGACTAGCCTCCTCCTCTGACGTCCACCCTCCACCTCGTTACCCTCTTCATCGTATTTGTTGTATTCCGGAGGTAGAATGAAATGCTCCATAAGCTTTCTCCAGCATTCCTTTTTCGTTCTCTTGCTGACGAAACTGAAACCAACACGTGCCTTCACTGGCTCAAGCCATTCCTGGACGGTGATCGGGACGCTGTCTCTAACAACGACTCCGCATTGGTTGATGAACTTGGTGTAATGCGCTTCGGGCTCCAGCGGCCTATCGGTTGCACTGATAACATCGATGTTATATGTTACTCCTTGTTTCAGCGTCTTGGTTTTGCCACGCTTTGTCTTCACCGATTTTTTCGACGAACCGGCCGAGGGCTAAAATAAGAAAGAGAGTCGCGTTAATACACATATTTATTCAAATCGGAAAATTTGTATCACCAGAGGCTCAATGTATATATATACCTCGCCGGAGGTGGTTGCTAATTGCATATCTCCATCGTCGTTTGTCGACGGTTGACCTCCATCGACAGTGTCGGTTCCTTCGTCATCACCTTGTTGACGACCTTCACCTTCACCGTCAAGGTTCAGATAAGAAGAGACATCCTCTTCTTCATCTTCTTCGGCCGGCACATAAGGAATGTCGCCGTTTATGATGCTGAAAAGATGTTCCTCAGCTTCCGCATTATAGTTTTCCCTAATCGGGTCGGCTCTATCGTCCGCCATATGTGTCACTCCTGAAAACATGTAGTAAAAACTAATTATATTGAGTAAAGAAGGGGGCGGTGGCGGTGGTGAAAGGGTGGTGGCGATGGCGGTGGCGAAAGGGCGGGCGGTGGCGAAAGGGGGGCGGTGGCGGTGCCGAGGACGATAATTAAGTTAATTTTTTTGTTAAGTTAAAATTTTGTTAAGTCAAAAATTTGTTAAGTTAAAATTTTGTTAAGTCAGCGAGAGGAGGAGGGGGCTTCGACGGCGACGGCGTCGATCAAGGGCGCGCGTGCGGCGGCGGTCGGCGAGAGGAGGAGGGGCCGGCGCGGCGTGGCGGTCGGCGAGAGAGGGCGCGGCGGTTTAATTAACAATTTTTCATTTTTAGAACTATTTAAAGTTCACAAAATTTAATTAACAATTTTTCATTTTTAGTTAACATATTTTTCATTTTTAATTAACAAATTTTAAGTTTACAAAATTTAAAGTTCACAATTTAGAACTATTTAAAGTTCACAAAATTTAATTAACAATTTTTCATTTTTAGTTAACAAATTTTTCATTTTTAATTAACAAATTTTAAAGTACACAATTTTGATCAACAATTTTAAAGTTTAATTAAAAATAAATAAATAAAGAGACGAAGCTCTCTGTGCGCTCCCGGCCGCATCTCCCTCTGTCTCTGTTCGCGCGCGGCGCGAGGGCGGCCAGCGCGCCGGCAAGCGGCGGCGCTGCGTGTGGGGGCGCGCGGTGGCGCCGGCAAGCACAGCGCGCGGCGCTGCGTGGGGAACGGCGGCGAGCGGCGCGGGATCGGGCGGCGAGCGCGCGGCGGTTGGCGGCGACGGCCGCGCGGGAAGAAGCGAGGAGGAGGCGCGGCGGCCGACGGCGGCGACGTACGTCGAGATAAGGCGAGCGGTGCTCGGCGGGCGGCGGCGATCGGCGGCGGCAGCGGTCGGCGTCTGGGCAGCCTAACGGCGTCCGGGGCGGCGTCTTCGTCTTCGTCTTCTTTGAGAAATCGCGCGCGGAGATGGAGAGTGCGCGGCCGTTCCGCGCCCGCGCGTATATATAGTTCCCCCCCTTTAGTCGCGGTTGGTATGGCCAACCGCGACTAAAGGGTACACACCAACCGCGACTAAAGGTGTTTTCGCCGAATTCCAGCGGTTCCCGCCGAAACACTCATTAGTAGGTATTTTTTAAAATTCTTTTAATTTCTGAATTTAAAAAATACAAATAATATATCAAAAAATTCAGAAAAATAAAACTAATTCATTTGAAAATGTTAAAATACAAATAATATATCAAAAAATTCAGAAAAATAAAACTAATTCATTTGAAAATGTTAAAAATACAAATAATATATCAAAAAATTCAGAAAAATAAAACTAATTCATTTGAAAATGTTAAAAATACAAATAATATATCAAAAAATTCAGAAAAATAAAACTAATTCATTTGAAAATGTTAAAAATACAAATAATATATCAAAAAATTCAGAAAAATAAAAATAATTCATTTGAAAATGTTAAAAATACAAATAATATATCAAAAAATTCAGAAAAATAAAACTAATTCATTTGAAAATGTTAAAAATACAAATAATATATCAAAAAATTCAGAAAAATAAAACTAATTCATTTCAAAATCTTAAAAATATAAATAATATATCAAAAAATTCAGAAAAATAAATTTCTTCCCGCCTCTGTCTTCCCGCCCCCCTCTTCCCACCAGTTCTTCCCGGCCGCCTCTGTCTTCCCGCCCCCCTCTTTCCGCCAGTTCTTCCCGCATCTGTCTTTCCGTCATTTCTTCCCGCCTCTGTCTTCCCGGCTCTGTCTTTCACGGGCTTGCAGGAAAAAATTCCGAGGAGCAACTTCCGAAGATGTCGTAGGGCGTGTGCACCGACGACATCTTCGAGAAGCTGCGCCACGGGAGATTTTCCAACCCTTTACCCAACACTGTTAGAGGAGATGGAGTCTTTCACGGGCTTGCAGGAAAAATTCCGAGGAACAACTTCCGAAGATGTCGTAGGGCGTGTGCACCGACGACATCTTCAAGAAGCTGCGCCACGGGAGATTTTCCAACCCTTTACTCCATCCATGGGGATGAAACTCTCCCTACCTGCTAGGTTGGCTTGTTGGTATGCTTGCCATGGCGTATCGATGCTCCTTTTATAGGCACGGCGCCGCTTCTGCTTTGTCTTGTTCCTCCGACAGGGCGTCGTGCGCTACATGCTTTATCTCATCGAGCAGTGCGTCCACCCACGCGTCCTTATCCTGCCGACAGCTTTAGTCACGGTTGCACCCTCCAGTCGGGACTAAAGCTTACCCAAACATCCTTATCCCACCGACAGTTTTCTTAGATGACACAAAAACCACCTTTAGTCCCGGTTGCACCCACCAGCCGAGACTAAAGCTTACCCAGACGTCCTTATCCCACCGACAGTTTTATTAGATGATACAAAACCACCTTTAGTCCCGGTTGCACCCACCAGCCGGGACTAAAGATTAGATGACCAGCTCTGGATTCCTCTTCTTCCCGCCATTTCTTCCCTGTCTTCCCGCCTCTTTCTTCCCGCCTCTTTCTTCCCGCCACTTTCTTCCCGCCTCCTCTCTTCCCGCTCCCATTTTTCCCGCCATTTCTCACTACATATATGTAGCCCGGCTTGGCCAGCATTATCACATCTCTACAATCTCTCATCACTCTCTCATGGCTTCCACCATACCCACTCTAACCTACCAGCAGGTGGACGAGCTTTGCGCCTCGAACTACCCTTGCCCACCGGGCTACCGCGTCCCCACCGGCTGGAGCCTAAGCGTCGGAGGCGTGCCGGTCCCTCCCGTCCCTCAGGGTACTGCGCGCCGGGCGGCCATCACGAACCACTACTACCTCGACCTCACGCCTGAGCAGCGGATGAATCCCCGCTGGCATCCCGATAACCAGCATACTTGGGACGCCTTGTTCATCAATCGTCGTGAGAGGGCGCTCGCCAGGTATGAGGAGGACGGTCTGCCTCCTGGGAACTTCCACGAGGCCGGCCGTCGGCTATGGTGGTACGGCCGGACTCTACAGAGCGTCATGGACTACATCACAGCCGGCGATATCCTCCGCCTGCGCTACCCTCAGTTCGAGCCACGAGCGCCGCCCGACGACAGCGACGACGGCAGCGACGACGACGGCGGCAACTTAGAAGGCGAATACTACCAGTACAACGGCGGCGACTATGAAGACTACGAGTATGCATATTATACGCCTAGGCAGGAGTATGACTAAATCACTCCAAATTTCATGTATCATCAGTGGTATCTCGAATCAATCGAATCATTCGAAAATGGACACCAAACACATCACGGATAATATAATTCACATGATCCATTCAACAAAGTTTGGTACAATAAATTATTACACATCATTTCTTCCCTTGTGTCCCTGCTTGCTTACGATTGTGCCGTATCCATGGAGCATCGTCATCATTTAACTTAATGCTTGGGTCAGTGTTCACTTTGAAGGGCGGAATTTCACCAAACATATTATAATCTTCTGACATGTCTGTCTTGTCCTCCATTTCCACGATGTTTCTTTTCCCTGAAAGAACAATGTGGCGCTTTGGATGATCGCATGATGTACTGATCGTTTTCTTATCTTTCCGTTTTCTCGGTTTGTTACTCATGTCCTTCACATAGAAAACCTGAGCGACATCTTTGGCTAGGACGAATGGTTCGTCAAGGTAACCAAGATTGTTGAAATCCACCATTGTCATTCTGTATTGCTGGTCCACCTTTACCCCACCTCCTGTTAGCTTGAACCATTTACACCGGAACAAAGGGACCTTAAAGGAGGGTCCATAGTCAAGTTCCCATATCTCCTCTATGTAACCATAATATGTGACCTTTTGCCCATTCTCGGTTGCTGCATCAAAGCGGACACCACTGTTTTGGTTGGTGCTCTTTTTATCTTGGGCGATCGTGTAAAATGTATTCCCATTTATCTCGTACCCTTGGAAAGTCGTTATAGTCGAAGATGGTGTCTTGGCCAACATGTACAGCTGATCTCCAACATCATTGTCATTCATTAAATGTTTTCTCAACCAACTGCCGAAAGTCTCCATGTGGGCCTTTCTAATCCAGGATTCAGGCTTCCCCGGGTTGTCCGAGCGTAAAATATTCTTGTGTTTCTCGAAGTACGGAGCCACCAAGCTGGAATTTGTCAGAACTGTGTGGGGTGCTTCAGTCATAGAATGACCGTCCATACATATCGTTGATTTCCTTCCGATCGTGCCTTTTCCACTTAGTCTCCCCTCGTGCCGCGATCGAGGAAGACCAATTGGCTTAAGGTCAGGAACAAAGTCAACACAGAACTCAATTACCTCCTCATTTCCATAGCCCTTGGCGATGCTTCCTTCTGGCCTAGCACGGTTACGAACATATTTCTTTAATACTCCCATGAACCTCTCAAAGGGGAACATATTGTGTAGAAATACAGGACCGAGAATGGAAATCTCTTCGACTAGGTGAACCAGGAGGTGCTTCATAATATTGAAGAAGGATGGCGGGAACACCAACTCGAAACTGACAAGACATTGGACCACATCGTTCTGTAACCGTGGTAGATCTTCTGGATTGATTACCTTCTGAGAGATTGCATTGAGGAATGCACATAGCTTCACAATGGCTACTCGAATATTTTCCGGTAGGAGCCCCCTCAAAGCAATCGGAAGCAATTGCGTCATAATCACGTGGCAGTCGTGAGACTTCAGGTTTTGGAACTTTTTGTCCGCCATGTTTATTATTCCCTTTATATTCGACGAGAACCCAGACGGGACCTTCATACTGCTCAGGCATTCAAAAAAGATGATCTTCTCTTCTTTGGTAAGAGCGTAGCTCGCACGACCTTGAAACCATTCCGGATGCCGGTCATCAGGGTCTTTCAAACGTTGTTGGTCCTGCCGTGCTTCCTTTGTATCATTTGTCTTCACATACACTCCCAAGAAGCTTAGCAGGTTCACGCAAATATTCTTCGTAACATGCATCACGTCGATTGCAGAGCGGACATCTAGGACTTTCCAATATTCTAGCTCCCAAAATATAGATTTCTTTTTCCACATGGGTGCGTGCCCGTCAGCTCCCTGCGGAACTGATTGTCCGCCAGGACCCTTTCCAAAGATGACTTTCAAATCCTTGACCATATCAAATACCTCAGCACCAGTACGTTCTGCAGGCTTCGGCCGGTGATCTGCCTTGCCGTTGTAATGCTTGCCTTTTTTTCTTACGTTATGATGTCGGTGAAGAAATCGACGATGCCCCAGGTACACGTTCTTCTTATAATTTGGCAAATATACACTTTCAGTCTCATGTAAGCAGTGCGTGCATACATTGTATCCCTTATTTGTCTGTCCCGAAAGGTTACTAAGAGCAGGCCAATCGTTGATGGTTACGAAAAGCAATGCTCGTAGGTCAAATTCCTCTTCTTTGTGCTCATCCCACACACGTACACCAGGTCTGCCCCACAACTGTAAAAGTTCATCAACTAATGGTCTTAGGTACACATCGATGTCGTTGCCGGGTTGCTTCGGACCTTGGATGAGCACTTGCATCATAATGAACTTCCGCTTTATGCACAACCAAGGAGGAAGGTTGTAGATGCATAGAGTCACGGGCCAGGTGCTATGGCTGGAGCTCTGCTCACCAAAAGGATTCATGCCATCTGTACTTAGACCAAATCTTATGTTCCTTGCGTCAGCTGCAAAATCTTTGAACTCTCTGTCGATCTTTCTCCATTGCGTTCCATCTGCGGGGTGTCTCAACTCCCCGTCCGACTTACGGTCCTCTTTGTGCCATCGCAACAACTTGGCATGCTCTTTGTTCCTGAACAGACGTTTCAACCGTGGTATTATAGGAGCATACCACATCACCTTGGCGGGAACCCTCTTCCTGGGTTTCTCGCCCTCAACATCGTCACCAGGGTCATCGCCTCTGATCTTATAACGCAATGCAGTGCATACCGGACATTCATTCAAATTCTCGTATTCACCGCGGTAGAGGATGCAGTCGTTAATGCATGCATGTATCTTCAGAACCTCTAAACCTAGAGGGCAGACAACCTTCTTTGCTTCGTACGTACTGGCGGACAACTCGTTATTCTTTGGAAACATATTCTTCATCATTTTCAGCAAATTTTCAAATCCCGAGTCAGATAGACCTTCCTGTGCCTTCCATTTCAGCAAATCCAGTGTGCAGCTCAGCTTTTTCAGACCATTATCGCATCCGGGGTAAAGCGACTTTTTGTGATCCTCTAACATGCGACCCAAATTCTTCCTCTCCTTTTCAGTTTCGCAGCCTCTCCGTGCATCAGCAATGGTCCGACCAAGATCATCAGCGGGCTCATCACGTGCCTCTTCTTCACCTTCCCCTTCACCTTCCCCTTCCCCGCCTTCAGCATCCTCCATGAAAGTATCACCGAAATGATCAGGATAGTTGTCATCGATGATATCATCCCCTTCTTCATCTTCTTCCATTATAACCCCTCTTTCTCCATGCTTGGTCCAACAATTATAGCTTGGCATGAAACCGTGCCGAAGCAGATGCAGGTGAACTTCTCTTGAGGAAGAGTAACCCTTCTGATTCTTACAGCCAACACATGGACAGATAACAAAACCCCCATGCTTGTTCGCATTAGCCACTACGAGGAAATCTTTCAAACCCGTAGTGAACTCGCCGGAGAGTCGGTTACCATACATCCATTGCCGATTCATCTGCATTATTATTATATAAAGTATATAATTAACCATCATGCATTTGTTAAACTAACTAGCTAGAAATAATAGAAATTAAGCAATGAACTACACACATGCATATTTTATCAATGACACATGAAAGGTTCAAGTTGCTAACCGCGATCGAGAGGAGGAAAAATAAATGAGAAAGCTCAAGTGTGGCTCGGACACTTCATATCATATTTGTCTCGGGCATTTCATCGAACACCTTGTGTGCATAAGAGGAACCAAAAGCAAACCCACAACCCCTTGTGAAGATTGTGAAGAGAAGTGGCACCAAATGGCTAAGTGAAGTGAGCTGAGCTGCCTTTTATAGGGATGGGCCTTTAGTCCCGGTTGGCCTGGCCAACCGCGACTAAAGGCCTTGAGCTGTGCTCGAGAACCTATCGTCGCGGTTGCCCAGGCCAACCGCGACTAAAGCTCCTCCCGTCCACCAGCTGGCCACCGAGCGCGCTGGGTCCAGGTCTTTAGTCGCGGTTCGCCTCCCGAACCGCGACTAAAGACCCC
Source organism: Lolium perenne (assembly GCF_019359855.2). Taxonomy (NCBI): domain Eukaryota; kingdom Viridiplantae; phylum Streptophyta; class Magnoliopsida; order Poales; family Poaceae; genus Lolium; species Lolium perenne. The sequence goes on along the minus strand of NC_067248.2, from coordinate 8,423,640 downwards.
TTTAGTCGCGGTTCTTATATTTTGGGGACTAATGGGGGCGGATCGAAGCCTCTTTTTCTACTAGAGATATCAATCATATTAACATGTTGGCCACGATATCACACTTCTTTATTGTTTGAATTCTACATGATTATTTTAATAAACAAAAGTAAAGATGTAAAAATAATATTGAATAAATAAATAAATAATAAATTTTTAATTTTTAAATATATTTTAAATTTAAATTTGTTTTTGCAAAATCTAAAACCTGAAAAATTGTAAATCTGAAAATTTACTAACCTTTATGGTTAAGTAATAGTAATCTTTATGCCGGAAGGAATTATTAATTCAAATTCTAAAAAAATAAAAAATATATAAAATCCTGAATTTCTGGCGAAAACTAAAATGTTTCTGCTTTCATATTTCTATTTAGAATTTTGAGAATCAAAAAATTGGCTAACCGGGTATACCCCAGTAGAATCGGATGTAACTTTTTTCCACGATGATTTTGATATATTACATGTTTTTTGTCTGATATCGTATGCAAGCAGAAAAGCCTTCTGACCATTTTTCAAATTTATTTTGGAAAAAAAGTCAAAATTTGAATTTCTTAATTTCACTGAATAGTAGGTTGCATAACATACAAGAATCTCGAAGGATTTTATTTTTTAAATTTTCTATCATTTTCTTGTATTTTACAAAGAAAAAAAGGCGATCCAAGGGGGGTGCAGGGTGCGTGGGGAGCAAAAAAAGGCTGGAGACCCTTTGTACCGGTTCTTTATACGAACCGATACTAAAGGTGCAGCGTTGGCCCCACCTCTATCTTAAATTTGACGCGAAACCCTTTAGTACCGATTCGTATCACGAACCGGTACTAAAGATCCCAACGAACCGGTACTAAAGGTTGCTATCGCCCTGGGCAGCGAAACCGGTACTAATGCAACCTTTAGTACCGATTCGCAACCTTTAGTACCGGTTCGTAAGGAAACCGGTACTAAAAGTCAAATTCTTTGGCCGTTTTTGTACTAGTGCAAACGGATACAAGGTCACGAGATCAACTTAACTGCAAGACATGTCAAAACCTAAACGTATAGGATGGAGACTCCTACCATCGCCGCCCATAAATATATATCTAAAGATCATTCTGCTGAGGCCAAGTTACATTCATGCCAAAGTCTTTGTAGTCTCCACCGGGCATAAATGATGAGATGATTTTAGACTTATTTTTTTGTACTTATTTAAAACAGATATTACTCAATATTTTAATGGGATTATTCCTCCAACTTGCCACTAATAACTAATTATTGCATTTAACTGCAAATCTCTTCGATTATTTATTTTCTTAGAGAAATGAACGTGTTAATGATGAAATCAGATCAAACAAGGGTAGAATCACGTGCTAGAGGATTGCCCAAGTCAACTGGCTTCCAATAATGATGCGGAACTAACTTTAATAAGTAGACCTCCGGTATACCCCGACCGTAATGCCTCTCCCTATCATATGTCGGTTGATCCGTTAATTAGGTCAAACCACACAACTTTTGTGAAGGAACCCACTAGAAATTCACAATGGAAAATATATGAAACCGTACGCTCATGCATTCTAACTATATGGAGGAGAGGAATTGCTGCCGCCAGAAGCACCGCTTCCATTTCTTGACACCGAAGCTCTACCGTCGCCATCACCAACATCTTTGTAGCAATTCCCCTAGTCTTCGCCATCACTATACATACTTGTACTATTGATTCCTTCACCATTGGTGGCATCTCAAGTTTATTTATTCATTTACAAGGATTTTCATTACAATGTTTATGATTGTTGATCTTATCGCTATGTGTGAGTATTCCTCAAAGGCTGAGGACTGAGGCCCTTGCAGCAGACATGCACTTATGATATGGGATTGTTATTGTAATTGATTGTTTTATGATTTTGTTCTCTTGACGTTACCTCGATCCTAGGACTTGCATGGTACCCAAGACCACGAAGACTTATAAATACAGATGTGTGAGTAGAGGAGAGTGGGCAGCTATACCCGAAACCTGGTGTGAGTAAGGGGAGTATAGTAGATGAAAGTAATTCTCAAGGAAACAAGAGTGACCTCAAAGATCTTAATGATTTAATCTATTTATCTTCATAACCTGGTATCGCTGCTAGATAGATATGACATGGTTGGACACTTGAATCCATAGTAACTATGACTGCTAGCTATGGTACCATAAGGACGCATCACCAACATATATATATCTCTGAACACGTAGCTCTATTTTTTTCTCAAACGATGCATCATTTTATTTTTTAATCCCATTATGCGTGCATAGGTGCAAGTGAAACATTGGTCCTGGCCTATTTTCATCCATGATAAAAAAAAAAAGCCAAAAGATAACAGTTGCTCCTATAAACAAAGATTCTACAAACCTCTCAAAGTCTAGCCCCAAGTTATCTTTCCAAGCACATACTTACCGGTTGAACTAAACTTGGTGTCTCTTAGGAAAAAAAAACTACTATGCTGCATCTATAATGTGGATTGAATGTATCAACCTTCTTTCTGACGCCATTCTAGGAAAGTATTTATGCTACCCTTGTGAGTTCGTTAGATATTTCATTAATTGGTTTCATTTGTGTTTATTTTATTTATTATTATTATTTTATATTTTTCTCTTAATTGGAAACACAAAAGATTAGTTTATTATTTGGCCGTAGTTCTTTTATTTGTCACTATATGAAAACTTTTTAAAATATTAATATGACAAACAAGAAGCTAGGGGAGCTTGCTTCCGCAAAAGATAATTTTCTTCGTGCACCCATCACTTAACCCACTATCATAGCTAAGAGCTATGAAATTATACTTAACCTTTTGAATTTGGTTCAGAAGAATCAGTTTAGTGGCTCTACTTCTGAGTACGTAGTGCGATCAAGCTATGCTTATTTCACTTCCCACTTAGAAAAAAACTATGAAAAACAAATTTTCCCGCCTAGTAAAACTATGCAACTTCATTCTTATATCACTGATTTTAGACTGAAATATCGCGAGCCACTAGCGGTTTTCTTGGGGAAGGACAAAGCAGTATGTGAGAAATTTCCTAGTCATGGGATGTAAGATTGGTCAATTCTCCATCTATTTTATCATGATCTTAATCTTGTGTCAACATGACGAGGGAATATCCAACCGAATAGGCCGAACGAAGCAAGTCGTTGCATAAGACGAGGGTGGCCAAGTCTAGTCGTGTTCATGTTGGACCTACTCTCAAGGGTCATGCGTGACGTAGAGGCCCAGTAGACCCATCGAATATCAACGTGAAGAGCAAGCCAAGGAACCAACGATGTACACCCAAGGTCAAGTGTCATATATAAGGCCACAAATCACATTTATCTACATTCGCCTCGGCAATTTGTGAACACATCTATCAATACAATCAAATAAGAGTAAGTCTTTACCTCCACCATGAGGGACCGAACCTGGGTACATCGTGTCCTTTCCCAATATTGCCAGGGACATCCAATGTGGCTATCTCTCTCCACTTCATGTAAGCTAACCCATGTAGCATCTACCTCAACAATACCACGACAACTGGCACCATGTGGTGATGGCTGACATTAGGAGTTGTATTCCTGGTGGGGTCACTTCCTCTGGTCACTAGCGATATCTCGTTCATGATCAGAAGCTACGTCATGATCTCATGGCAAAAGCTCATGTCGGCATGCATCTCTCCTTCTTGTGGCTCATCACGGTCCGCGTAGCTTCCGGCCTCATAAGTTGGTTTTACACACACCATCGATGAATCAGAGCCACTCGTTGATCTCAACCCCATTGGTGACGGGGACAACAACGCCACGTTCATAAAATTTGCCTCCGACTATGAAACAGACGACGTGATAAAGGAGTCTGAGGCCATGGATGCCACACATTCATCCCCGTCTCCATGGCGGACCCCATCCTCGAAACTCCCACGAGGAGTCGCGCGTGCCGGCATCAGACACGGCCCAACATCAGACCAGATCGGCACCGTCGTGGGCACACCGCAATGCTCGCACGGCGAGGCTGTCCCCGACGCCAAACTGATAGCCGCATTCACCGATGCGGGCCACGATCCGATCTCCGGCATAAGAACCATCTCCACCGATAGAAATGACAACGGTATGTCCTGGTAGGCCTCCCCTGTGGGAAAACAACATCGAGTATACCGGCCCGACCAATCTTCTGCAAGCACCGTAAGTCACTCCACAGGTTTCTCCATCAGCGGCAACCTCATCATGATCGTCAACGGTGATACTGCCCTAGGCACCGAGGAACCCGCAGACACTCAGATCGCTGCCACATTCAAGCGGATCCGCCAGAAGCTCCTATGGGATGTAGAGTGTAAGCCACAAAGCATTCCTGAAGGTGGCAACATCGAGTCGCTCACAGCAGCCCAAGGAGAAGGCATGTACAATGGTAGAGAAGGCATGCCTTCCCTTAGTTTTCCACTTCATCTAGAGAATGCCATAGAGATATTCATACAATGCATTATCTATTATTGTCATCCCTAGCAAATAATGATAAATAATTAATTTTAAGTAAGAAATTAATTTGCTAAGGAAAGACAATCCTACAACACATAAAATAGTCTTCTCTTATTTACTAAGAGATGATTTCTTAGCTAAGGGAGGCAACCTTCTATTTCTTATTTCTCGCTCCTCCAACTAAGTAAAAATCCTACGTGGCTAGGATAAGGGAAGGTTGACGTCACCCCATTGTACATACCCTAAGGTAGTCGAACTTGGATAGGTAACCTCCAACAGCTTCTCCCAACTCGGACCCAAATATTTCGGACATGTTGTTAGCGCTGAAAGGTACCTATATGACTTCAAGGGGCTTCATGGATTGCGAAGCTACAAGCCAAGCATGGGTCCAGAGATATGGATCGACGACTACGCTGCCGCTATGGAAATACCGGGCGCTACCGAGCTCGTAGCCATGTGGTATTTTCTGCCGATGATGAAAGAATCCACCCACATATGGATCAAAAACTTGCCTAAGGGAAGTATCAATTTATGGGAGGACATGAGAAAGCACTTTTGATAAGTACTTTGGAAGAACCTGTCAGTGCCAAACGACGGTCGAAGACCTCCGATTTTGCATACAAAGAGATGGCGAATCTATACGGCCGGTGATATTGATGGTCGGAAGAGCACCACCAGTGTGGCATTTTTTCTTGGCACTAGCATGGTTTCATATATGTCACATAAGCATAAATGAGTTGCACTCTCGTTAGGTGAAGCAGAATATATTGCAGCAACAATAGCTGCATGTCCTAGTTGGAACGCCTCGTTGGCGATCATCTTAGCCGTGATCTAGGCAAAGTGTTGTTCAACATAGACAACAAATCGAATATTTCTTTGTGAAAAAATCGTTGTTTCCTGACCGAAGCAAACACATTGATACATGGTTTCACTACATCATGGATTGTATAGAAGAAGGGGAGATCAAGGATGAATATGTGAGCATCGAGGATTAGCTTGCGAATATATTGACAAAGCAATTCGAAAGAGGCAAGTTGCTAGAAGTGAGGAAGAAGATTGGTCAGTTGTGAAGAAGCGATTGTAAAGAACTACATAAAGCTTACGTAGGTTTGTAGTTTGATGCCTTAGGAAAGTTTGGGATGTTCCCATATTGTATTACGCAAGTTTTGTTAATCAGTGTTATAATGGGTGGTTGCGTTGTGTCGGGCATGCAAGTCGTGTTGGACACAGTATTTTTCTTTTTTTTGCGAAATAGACACAGTATTTTTCCTCTATATAAAGCAATGAAAAAGGACCAGAAAGGCAGTATGTATTCTGCACCAAATCTCTCTTTAAACCTAATTCGAAATTAGGTTTTTGTTTATCTTCTTCTAGATTACTTTTGTCTAAGATCCATCAATCGGCGTGATGGGGCGTGCCATTGTCCCATTCGAGAACAATAAGAACATGGTTGGCCCCGTGGACTTCAATGCAACTTTTTTGTTTTTTTAGCGATTATTTTATATATGGGGTTCTTGTACGGCCGGCACTGTTAATGGATGTTGGTTCTTTTTCGCAGAAGAAAAAACCGCTTCAGCTATTATTTGGGCATATTCGTGGAAACAAACGAGTGCATGCTCGGTGATTTTGGAGAAGGCATCAGTCAGCTCTGTAGACGAGGACATCAAGGGCTGGCTTGGCTGAAGAGATATATGAGTCGTATATGCATCGCTCGGTGCTTAAGGATGGCAATGGGTAGGGTACGGGCAGGGTAGATCAGTACCATACCCATGCCCGTATAGTCAATGGGTACAAACTTCTACCCATACCCGTACCTATGGGTATAAAACTTTACTCATACCCATACCCATACCCGGCGGGTACCCGTACCCACTGGGTACCCGGTGGATATGTCAAATTTTATACAAGTCACTTGCAATTTTACATTTCTCGACAACAAATTTGATTAAACAAATAAATTATCTCAACTCAATAACAGGTAGTTGAATACATAAAAATTAACAAAATATAAAAAGCACATTCTCATATTTTAGCTCATAAGTCAACAAAATTAGACGTGTTACATAAAAAATTGATAATAAATGGGCAGGGTATGGGTATACCCGCGGGTACGAGGGTATACCTGTGCCCTACCCATGACTTAGCGGGAAGGGTATGGATACTATCCATGGACATAAAAGTATACCCATACCCTGCCCATGTGAGTACGGTACCCGCGGGTACCTGTACCCGTGGTAAAATTGCCATCCTTATCGTGCTGAAGAGATCGATAGAGATGGTAGGTATATATTTGGACGTGTGTGGTGTGCGTGTATGATGCGTGGCTCCGTGCTAGATTAGCTGCAATGGACCCTGGCCTCCTTCCAATGAAATGAGATGCATGGGAACACTACAGAAGCCCCTCGACCCTGAAAAGATACATTGTGCTTGAAAATCCGATGCTTTATTGGACCACCTATAAATATCAATTCGGTACAATTAGTGGCCTACTAAACCTATTCTGCACGCAAGTGCTAATTATGATCAGTCGTAAGGAGAAAGATTTATACGAATTATTGCTAGTTATCCATCTCGGGCAGAATATATCATGTGCGAAACCCAATATAATTTTTGTGCTGTATATTCCCACGGAAAGATGTGATGCATGATTATTAGGTGCACTTCCTGAGACTTATGACATAGCTTCAGCTATGTGGAAGTTGCTCAAAGAGACGAAACCCTAGCCTCCGGGTCGCTCTCGGGCGACTCCGAGGCGACCCCCGCGCCGCCGCCCACCAACCCCTCCCCACCTCGCCAACAGCTCCCGCCGCCGCCGGAGGAGGCCGTCCCGCGGCGGACGGAGGCGGCTGGGAGCACCTCCGGCTCATCTTTCCCAACACATCCAAAATCCCCCCCGAGCTCCCCCACCCCCTCCCCTTCGTCTACCCATGTGTGCCGCCGGCCCTGCCGCGCTCGTCCTCGGCGCTGCTCCTCCGCCGCGCGGGCGTGCTGCCCCTGCTCTGCCGCACCGGCCTGCTGCCCGTCCTGCTGGCGCGCGCGGCCCCGTCGCGGCGGCGGCGGCGCATCTTTGTCCCTGCGCGTCGCCCTGGTGTTGGGCATGCTGGGAGCCCTCCGTCCCCGACGGCTGGCCGAGGAGGCCACGGGGCTGGGCCTGCCGGCTGCCCTCCGCCGTGGTGAGGCCCTCCGGCGTCTGCTTTGCGCCGTGCGGGCCTGCTGGGTCGCGGTGCTGCTCTTCCATCCCCGCCGGTTCTGGCCGTGGTGGCTCGGGTCTCCTCGCGTGAGGCCCGCCCCCGGCTCCTGCATTTTCCGGCCACCTCCCAGTTCTCGCCCGGCTGTCCGGCCGTTGATCCCGGCACCTGGCGCGCGGCTCGGCTCTTGGACGGCTGGCGATGAGCCCTTGCGGTGGGCCTCTGGTGGTTGCCCTCCTCCCGGCGGGTCATGTGCTGCCCTTCCGTCCAGGGTGTGGGCCCTCTGCAGCTCGACCGCTCCCCCTTCTCCGGTGGCCCATGTCCACCCCTCGCCGCGGTCTCCTGCAGGGTGGGGGAGGTCGGCCTGCTCCGATGTTTTGGTGTAGCTGCACATCCGGGCGAAAGCCTATGGACGATGACGCCTGCGGGCGCCGTGCTCCTCCGTGGAGGCGTCCTCTTGGCTCTGTGCACCTCCCGACACGCTTGGGACAGCTCTCGCCTCTTGTCGCCCTGCTGACCGCCCGCTAGTATACTTGCGGGATGAGGTTTTTGTCATGGTGGCCCGACAGAGCTGCCTAGACGTCCTGGGGTTGCCTCAGTTTGCGCCACCCTCGACCACGGGGTCGGCACACCGGTGTCGTCGCCCCAGTCTCGGCTATCCGACGCCCTTCGACTGTGTTTGGTCTCGGTGGCACATCGCCTTCGGCAATGCCGGCGGCACACCGGTGTTGCCGCACGGACTCGGCTATCCGATGCCTTTCGACCGTGCCGGGATGCTTCTTCGCGTGCTTCTGTTGGTGTTCTCGTATTCCACCACCTGCTCCCCTGGTATGCCTGCCTGCGGTGTGTATTTCTTCGGAGATACCCGTCTAGCGGTCAGCTTGAGGTCCTCAAGGTGACGTCTTGTTGTGTCCTTGTTTGGTTCGTGCTTGTGGCGTGATACGTCTCCGACGTATCGATAATTTCTTATGTTCCATGCCACATTATTGATGTTATCTACATGTTTTATGCACACTTTATGTCATATTCGTGCATTTTCTGGAACTAACCTATTAACAAGATGCCGAAGTGCCAGTTCCTGTTTTCTGCTGTTTTTGGTTTCAGAAATCCTAGTAACGAAATATTCTCGGAATCGGACGAAATCAACGCCCAAGTTCCTATTTTCACCGGAAGCATCCAGAACACCCGGGAAGGACCAGAGGGGAGCCCTGGGGGCCCCACACCACACCCCGGCGTGGCCAGGGGGGCCGCGCCCCCCTATAGTGTGGGCCCCCCAGAAGCCCTCCTGCGCCGCCTCTTCGCCTATATAAAGCCCCTGACCTAAAAACCTCGACGCGATTGACGAAAACCACAGAAACCTTCCAGAGCCGCCGCCATCGCGATGCCAAGATCTGGGGGACAGGAGTCTCTGTTCCGGCACGCTGCCGGAGCGGGGAAGTGCCCCCGGAAGGCTTCTCCATCGACACCGCTGCCATCTTCACCGTCATCTTCATCACCGCTGCTGCTCCCATGAGGAGGGAGTAGTTCTCCATCGAGGCTCGGGGCTGTACCGGTAGCTATGTGGTTAATCTCTCTCCTATGTACCTCAATACAATGATCTCATGAGCTGCTTTACATGATTGAGATTCATATGAGTTTTGTATCACTACTATCTATGTGCTACTCTAGCAGTTATTAAAGTAGTTCTATTCCTCCTGCACGTGTGTAAAGGTGACAGTGTGTGCACCGTGTTAGTACTTGGTTTATGCTATGATCATGATCTCTTGTAGATTGCGAAGTTAACTATTGCTATGATAATATTGATGTGATCTATTCCTCCTACATATGCATGAAGGTGACAGTGTGCATGCTATGTTAGTACTTGGTTTAGTCTGTTGATCTATCTTACACTAAAGGTTACTAAAATATGAGCATTATTGTGGAGCTTGTTAACTGCGGCATTGAGGGTTCGTGTAATCCTACGCAATGTGTTCATCATCCAACAAAAGTGTAGAGTATGCATTTATCTATTCTGTTATGTGATCAATGTTGAGAGTGTCCACTAGTGAAAGTGCAATCCCTAGGCCTTGTTCCTAAATACTGCTATCGCTGCTTGTTTACTGTTTTACTGCGTTACTACTGCTGCAATACCACCACCATCAACTACACGCCCGCAAGCTATTTTCTGGCACCGTTGCTACTGCTCATATATATTCATACCACCTGTATTTCACTATCTCTTCGCCGAACTAGTGCACCTATTAGGTGTGTTGGGGACACAAGAGACTTCTTGCTTTGTGGTTGCAGGGTTGCATGAGAGGGATATCTTTGACCTCTTCCTCCCTGAGTTCGATAAACCTTGGGTGATCCACTTAAGGGAAAACTTGCTGCTGTTCTACAAACCTCTGCTCTTGGAGGCCCAACACTGTCTACAGGAAAGGAGGGGGAACGTAGACATCAAGCACTTTTCTGGCGCCGTTGTCGGGGAGGAAAGGTAAAAGGTACTCACACTCCGGACCTCGGCTACCAAGCTATTTTCCGCCATTGTAAGTACTCGAAGCTATTTCCTTTAGATCCTGCAATTGCAACTTTTTGTTTCTTGTTTACACTAGCTAGGCATAATGGAAAACAACAAAAAAATTGGTGAGCTTTTTAATCTTTTTCCTGATTTAGAATTGTTTAATGCGAAAATTAAAAAACCCATGGAATCTTATTTGCATGCTAGTAGCAATGATATTAGTATGAACGCTTTGAACACCATTGTTGCTAATGATATGGAAAATTCTAAGCTTGGGGAGGCTGGCTTTGATGAGCATGATATTTTTAGTCCCCCAAGCATTGAGGAGAAAATTTTCTTTGATGATACTTTGCCTCCTATTTATGATGATTATAATGATAGTGGTCTTTTAGTGCCACCTACTATGGAGAGTAAATTTTGTTGTGATTATACTATGCCTCTTACACTTGATGAGAATAATAATGATAGCTACTTTGTTGAATTTGCTCCCACTACAACTAATAAAATTGATTATGCCTATGTGGAGAGTAATAATTTTATGCATGAGACTCATGATAAGAATGCTTTATGTGATGGTTATATTGTTGAGTTTGCTCATGTTGCTACTGAAAGTTATTATGAGAGAGGAAAATATGGTTGTAGAAATTTTCATGTTACTAAAATGCCTCTCTATGTGCTGAAATTTTTGAAGCTACACTTGTTTTATCTTCCTATGCTTGTTACTTTGCTCTTCATGAACTTGTTTATTTATAAGATTCCTATGCATAGGAAGCATGTTAGACTTAAATGAGTTTTGTATTTGCCTCTTGATGCTCTCTTTTGCTTCAAATACTATTTCTTGCGAGTGCATCATTAAAACTGTTGAGCCCATCTTAATGGCTATAAAGAAAAGAACTTCTTGGGAGATAACCCATGTGTTATTTTGCTACAGTACTTGGTTTTTATTTTGTGTCTTGGAAGTTGTTTACTACTGTAGCAACCTCTCCTTATCTTAGTTTTGTGTTTTGTTGTGCCAAGTAAAGCCGTTGATAGAAAAGTAAGTACTAGATTTGGATTACTGCGCAGTTCCAGATTTCTTTGCTGTCACGAATCTGGGTCCACCTCCCTGTAGGTAGCTCAGAAAATTAAGCCAATTTACGTGCATGATCCTCAGATATGTACGCAACTTTCATTCAATTTGAGCATTTTCATTTGAGCAAGTCTGGTGCCATTTTAAAATTCGTCAATACGAACTGTTCTGTTTTGACAGATTCTGCCTTTTATTTCGCATTGCCTCTTTTACTATGTTGGATGAATTTCTTTGATCCACTAATGTCCAGTAGCATTATGCAATGTCCAGAAGTGTTAAGAATGATTGTGTCACCTCTGAATATGATAATTTATATTGTGCACTAACCCTCTAATGAGTTGTTTCGAGTTTGGTGTGGAGGAAGTTTTCAAGGATCAAGAGAGGAGTATGATGCAACATGATCAAGGAGAGTGAAAGCTCTAAGCTTGGGGATGCCCCGGTGGTTCACCCCTGCATATATTAAGAAGACTCAAGCGTCTAAGCTTGGGGATGCCCAAGACATCCCCTTCTTCATCGACAACATTATCAGGTTCCTCCCCTGAAACTATATTTTTATTCCATCACATCTTATGTGCTTTTTCTTGGAGCGTCGGTTTGTTTTTGTTTTTGTTTTGTTTGAATAAAATGGATCCTAGCATTCACTTTATGGGAGAGAGACACGCTCCGCTGTAGCATATGGACAAGTATGTCCTTGGTTTCTACTCATAGTATTCATGGCGAAGTTTCTTCTTCGTTAAATTGTTATATGGTTGGAATTGGAAAATGATACATGTAGTAATTGCTATAAATGTCTTGGGTAATGTGATACTTGGCAATTGTTGTGCTCATGTTTAAGCTCTTGCATCATATGCTTTGCACCCATTAATGAAGAAATACATAGAGCATGCTAAATTTGGTTTGCATATTTGGTTTCTCTAAGGTCTAGATAATTTCTAGTGTTGAGTTTGAACAACAAGGAAGACGGTGTAGAGTCTTATAATGTTTACAATATGTCTTTTATGTGAGTTTTGCTGCACCGGTTCATCCTTGTGTTTATTTCAAATAAGCCTTGCTAGCCTAAACCTTGTATCGAGAGGGAATACTTCTCATGCATCCAAATCCTTGAGCCAACCACTATGCCATTTGTGTCCACCATACCTACCTACTACATGGTATTTTCCGCCATTCCAAAGTAAATTGCTTGAGTGCTACCTTTAAAATTCCATCATTCACCTTTGCAATATATAGCTCATGGGACAAATAGCTTAAAAACTATTGTGGTATTGAATATGTAATTATGCACTTTATCTCTTATTAAGTTGCTTGTTGTGCGATAACCATGTTTACTGGGGACGCCATCAACTATTCATTGTTGAATTTCATGTGAGTTGCTATGCATGTCCGTCTTGTCTGAAGTAAGAGCGATCTACCACCTTATGGTTAAGCATGCATATTGTTAGGGAAGAACATTGGGCCGCTAACTAAAGCCATGATCCATGGTGGAAGTTTCAGTTTTGGACATATATCCTCAATCTCAAATGAGAAAATTATTAATTGTTGTTACATGCTTATGCATAAAAGAGGAGTCCATTATCTGTTGTCTATGTTGTCCCGGTATGGATGTCTAAGTTGAAGAATAATCAATAGCGAGAAATCCAATGCGAGCTTTCTCCTTAGACCTTTGTACGGGCGGCATAGAGGTACCCCTTTGTGACACTTGGTTAAAACATGTGCATTGTGATGATCCGGTAGTCCAAGCTAATTAGGACAAGGTGCGGGCACTATTAGTATACTATGCATGAGGCTTGCAACTTGTAAGATATAATTTACATGATACATATGCTTTATTACTACCGTTGTCAAAATTGTTTCATGTTTTCAAAATCAAAGCTCTAGCACAAATATAGCAATCGATGCTTTCCTCTTTGAAGGACCATTCTTTTACTTTCAATGTTGAGTCAGTTCACCTATTTCTCTCCACCTCAAGAAGCAAACACTTGTGTGAACTGTGCATTGATTCCTACATACTTGCATATTGCACTTATTATATTACTCTATGTTGACAATATCCATGAGATATACATGTTACAAGTTGAAAGCAACCGCTGAAACTTAAACTTCTTTTGTGTTGCTTCAATACCTTTACTTTGAATTATTGCTTTATGAGTTAACTCTTATGCAAGACTTATTGATGCTTGTCTCGAAGTACTATTCATGAAAAGTCTTTGCTTTATGATTCAGTTGTTTACTCATGTCATATACATTGTTTTGATCGCTGCATTCACTACATATGCTTTACAAATAGTATGATCAAGGTTATGATGGCATGTCACTCCAGAAATTATCTGTGTTATCGTTTTACCTGCTCGGGACGAGCAGAACTAAGCTTGGGGATGCTGATACGTCTCCGACGTATCGATAATTTCTTATGGTCCATGCCACATTATTGATGTTATCTACATGTTTTATGCACACTTTATGTCATATTCGTGCATTTTCTGGAACTAACCTATTAACAAGATGCCGAAGTGCCAGTTCACATTTTTTCTGCTGTTTTTGGTTTCAGAAATCCTAGTAACGAAATATTCTCGGAATCGGACGAAATCAACGCCCAAGTTCCTATTTTCACCGGAAGCATCCAGAACACCCGGGAAGGACCAGAGGGGAGCCCTGGGGGCCCCACACCACACCCCGGCGCGGCCAGGGGGGGGCCGCGCCCCCCTATAGTGTGGGCCCCCCAGAAGCCCTCCTGCGCCGCCTCTTCGCCTATATAAAGCCCCTGACCTAAAAACCTCGACGCGATTGACGAAAACCACAGAAACCTTCCAGAGCCGCCGCCATCGCGACGCCAAGATCTGGGGGACAGGAGTCTCTGTTCCGGCACGCTGCCGGAGCGGGGAAGTGCCCCCGAAAGGCTTCTCCATCGACACCGCTGCCATCTTCACCGCCATCTTCATCACCGCTGCTGCTCCCATGAGGAGGGAGTAGTTCTCCATCGAGGCTCGGGGCTGTACCGGTAGCTATGTGGTTAATCTCTCTCCTATGTACCTCAATACAATGATCTCATGAGCTGCTTTACATGATTGAGATTCATATGAGTTTTGTATCACTACTATCTATGTGCTACTCTAGCAAAGGTATTAAAGTAGTTCTATTCCTCCTGCACGTGTGTAAAGGTGACAGTGTGTGCACCGTGTTAGTACTTGGTTTATGCTATGATCATGATCTCTTGTAGATTGCGAAGTTAACTATTGCTATGATAATATTGATGTGATCTATTCCTCCTACATATGCATGAAGGTGACAGTGTGCATGCTATGTTAGTACTTGGTTTAGTCTGTTGATCTATCTTACACTAAAGGTTACTAAAATATGAGCATTATTGTGGAGCTTGTTAACTCCGGCATTGAGGGTTCGTGTAATCCTACGCAATGTGTTCATCATCCAACAAAAGTGTAGAGTATGCATTTATCTATTCTGTTATGTGATCAATGTTGAGAGTGTCCACTAGTGAAAGTGCAATCCCTAGGCCTTGTTCCTAAATACTGCTATCGCTGCTTGTTTACTGTTTTACTGCGTTACTACTGCTGCAATACCACCACCATCAACTACACGCCCGCAAGCTATTTTCTGGCACCGTTGCTACTGCTCATATATATTCATACCACCTGTATTTCACTATCTCTTCGCCGAACTAGTGCACCTATTAGGTGTGTTGGGGACACAAGAGACTTCTTGCTTTGTGGTTGCAGGGTTGCATGAGAGGGATATCTTTGACCTCTTCCTCCCTGAGTTCGATAAACCTTGGGTGATCCACTTAAGGGAAAACTTGCTGCTGTTCTACAAACCTCTGCTCTTGGAGGCCCAACACTGTCTACAGGAAAGGAGGGGGAACGTAGACATCATGGCGTGACTCTTCCCTGCATCTCCCTTCGACCACGGGGTCGGCACACCGGTGTCGTCGCCCCAGTCTCGGCTATCCGACGCCCTTCGATTGTGCTTGGTCTTGGTTCTGCAGGTTTTCGTCGCCGCCCCTCGCTCGCATGCCAAGTCATAGTGACTGTCCTTTGAGGTGCTAGCCTCCCGAGGGGATTCGGTTGGCTTCGGTTGCTAACCTTCCTCTTCCCTTGTGTTCTCTTGTTTCTTTTTTCCCGTTATTTAGATGTCTTCTTCTCCCTTGTACCCCATGTATTTCCTTCTATTTGTTTGTAAGAACATGGGCCTGCCAGGCTACTTTCGTGGAATATAACAAGCGGTGGGATTTTTTCCCCGTCAACCTCGAAAAAAAAGGTGCACTTGGAATCACATTTGCTTGAAGGCTAGGGGGTAGAATCGGATGTAACTTTTTCCCACGATGATTTTGATATATTACACGTTTGTTTCCGATATCGTATGCAAGCAGAAAAGCCGTTTGACCATTTTTCAAATTTATTTTGGAAAAAGTCAAAAATTCAATTTCTTAATTTCACTGAATAGTAGGTTGCATAACATACAAGAATCTCGAAGAGTTTATTTTTTGAATTTTCTATCATTTTCTTGTATTTTACAAAGAAAAAAAGGCGATCCAAGGAGGGTGGAGGGTGCGTGGGGTGCAAAAAAGGCTGGAGACCCTTTGTACCGGTTCTTTATACGAACCGATACTAAAGGTGCAGCGCTGGCCCCACCTCTGTCTTAAATTTGACGCGAAACCCTTTAGTACCGATTCGTATCACGAACCGGTACTAAAGATCCCAACGAACCGGTACTAAAGGTTGCTATCGCCCTGGGCAGGGAAACCGGTACTAATGCAACCTTTAGTACCGATTCACAACCTTTAGTACTGGTTCGTAAGGAAACTGGTACTAAAAGCCAAATTCTTTAGCCGTTTTTGTACTAGTGCAAACGGATACAAGATCACGAGATCAACTTAACTGCAAGACATGTCAAAACCTAAACGTATGGCATGGAGACTCCTACCATCGCCGCCCATAAATAACTACTATATTAAATGGCAACCAACATCTTTTTTCTCCTAATTTTAGATTTTTTTTGGATTAACGTGCAGCTGACACGTACTTAGTAATCTGGTTGATTTTCGTTGCAGTTTTTCTATGTACATATCCGGCGTCCTCTTGCATTTTTTGTTGTTCCTTTTCTTTGATATATGTGCTGGGCTTCCCTTTGTCGTGGGTGGACATAGAGTTTTTGTTTGTGGTGGGGCCCTTGGCCCTATAGTGGTGGCACGATCACCGCTTTGACTGGTCCGTATTTCTGAACTTTGAAATCCGACGTGTTTTCTCTTCTTCTTCATCTGCTTTCCTGTATCACCGCCAAACCAAATCCCCCTTCTCCCGATGGCTGGCGCCGTCCTCGATGCTCCGGGCTTGGGCTCCTTTTTGTCTGTGCGCGAGGTGGAGGGGCCGCCGTGGCGAGGATAACCATCCTCTTTTCTCACCCGTTCTTTTCAGTCCATCTTTTTCCTCTTCCTCTTCCTGGTTTGCATCTTCGATTTGTGATGGTCGGCGGCGAGAAAGGAGGTGGTGAACTGTGACATGGGGAGCGGCTGCCGGCGAAAAGAGAGGAGGCTATAGGTGGCCGGTGGTGGGCGGGGATGCAGTGTCCTATCCGGACCACAAACCTAGCTCCACGACGTGGTCCGTGCCCCCTCTGGCCGACGCGCACGGGAAGCCGCTTCCCACCGGAGATCCTCACCGCCGACCAGAAACGCATCTCATTGTCCTGGGTGCTAACGGATGAGTGGCTGGCCGCGGCGGCGGGGATACCGATGGGAGTGCCTTTCTCTCCATCCCGAGGCAGCGCGCCCTTCTCTCCATCCCGAGGCAGCTGGCAGTGTAGATTGGAGAGGAGTTCGCTGGTTCGACTCACCAGCGACAGCGTCATAGCCGTCCTCCATTGCTTCGTCACCGACAGTCAGTCTCAGGTGGGGTGTCATGGAGCAGCAGCGCGCCCGTCGTCGTCTCCGGCTAAGGCGCCTCTTCTTCTTCTTCGCTGTTCGTCGCCCGCGGATGGCCGACGGCGCCGATTTGCCTCGCGGTGGTGCGGATGGCCGACAGTGACGATTTGCCTCGCTGTGGTGCGGATGGCCGATGGCGCCGATTTGCCTCGCGGTAGATTGCTGCTAGCAGGCGATGAAGACATGCTAGAAAAGTCAGTTCGCCGACTGGTTGACCCGCGCCACCCTCTAGCTGCTGGCGACTTACTCCACATGATGGCGGGCGCCGTGGACACTTTTCTTCGTTCCATCCTTTTGGTATCTATTTCTAATTTTTAATTCCATGTCGTTGCCTTAGGGTCTGGAATTTCCTTATTGTGGATTGTTTGTCCGGATGTAGGCAATCATACAATGTGCATTGTGGTGGTGGCCGCCGGTGAGGCCGTCCTCCTCTGCATCTTCGCCTCCTCCACCGCGCTGGCATTGCGATTCTGATGTCGTTGCGTCTCACGTCCATGGTGTGTGGTCTTAGCCTTCCGGGAGCGTGTGTTCGAGGCGCGGTAGGCCAGGTCGTGGGCGCCTGAGCGGGGTTGTCTCCGCTCTATTCGGTTTTCCGTTCATCTTGTTCCGCTCGCCACGGCTCCTCTCGTGGGCTACGGTGAGGTGCTCCAACTCCAGCCCTCGCAGGTTGTCTTCAGTGGTCCAACGTTTGGGCAGAGATAGGCATGCACCCACCAGCCATTATCGATCCTTCAGCTACTGTCTGGATTTCTGCTGTTTAGATTTCTTCAGTTGTACGTGGTATTTTTTCTGGTTTGTTGGCCCGTTCCTGCATCTTTGCATAGTGTTTGTCGAGTCCGCATATCCTACCTTGTAGGTCCTTTGTCCAGTGCAAGGCACAAATTGAGATCAGGCTGGAACTTCAAATACATTTTGCATCGAATGTAACTTTTCATTTTGGTCAAATTATGGAGGGAACTCAAATTCAGCTCTTAATTTTTCTTTATGACTGTTTGGTGAAGATTGAGTCATCTGCTTTCGGTCCTTTGTAGATCTTGAAAGTAGATGATTTTTGTCTACAGAACTAACTGAACATGTATTCAATAAGATTGTATGTTTACCTATATAGTATTTTGTTTATCTCAGGGTGTTTGATATTTCTGCTGATTTTTGGTGTTTCTAATTTAGCATGGGACCAGTAAGTAGAAGGTTCAGTGCAACACCGCCACTTTTGATAAATAGAAGTTGTCATCGTAATGTTGGTGAATTGTTTGGACCAGTAGAAACATGTGCCAGCTCCATTGTGTTACTGTGGGAGGACAAGTGCCTGCCGGGTTCACTGTAGGATGTACCATATGTTAAATGGGAACTGTGTATACGTTAAGGGCTATGTTGAACTGTGATGACCAGGGAAGCTGGTTCTATTAACTACTACAGTGTCATCCTTCGATTTGACATGCATTTTTTAATCAAATTTTAATTGAGCTAGCTGTCAAATCCATAGTAGCACAAACAAAAGATCTCTGAAAGTATCTAATGAAAATTCAGCTTTTAGTTTTCTTTGTGGTTTGATGTTGCTCTTTAGTGTGCAATAGAGGTTCAGCTGGAATAATTAGTAGTCATTGTATGTACCTACCATCCAAAACAACTCCATGAGCTGCTTCATAATAGATCAACAGGTTCCAGTAACTATGGTACCTTAACACGAGAACAACAATGATCATAAAATTTAATTTTTATAATTACTGTGTATTGCAAGAATTTTGTTTAGAATGTTTCCCCTGTATCGGTAAATGTTGTCGCTTTTCCTTTTCATTTTGCTAACACGTAGCAGAGTCTTCTACATTAAGCAACTGGACTCTTCATATATTTTCTTGATGTGTGATTAGTTTTTCAATTGTTAGTTTCTATAATATTTAGTTCCTTTTCTCTTATATCAATGAAGTAAATGAGTGGCATTATGTTCAGTGTTGTAAGCTATATTTGAAGTGTTAAACACATGGAAGTGAGACCAAAGCTAGGTTCATTTATTTGGAGCCACTCATACTTTACCTTGAATTTTCTGCTACCTAACGATCCTCAGTTGGAGCCCATTATTCCACCCTATTTCCATGGAAAACAGGGGCATGATACATTAGTTTTAGGCTTTCTCCATTTGGTTAGTTAAATTTTCTTCTTTTTGTGCTTTCTTCTGCCCATGGAGTATTTCATACATCACAAAGATGTTTTGCTGATAGTGGTAGCTTCGGAGTTCAAGCTTGGCTTTCATTTTTTATAACTAATACCATTATCATGTACTCAATGAAAATTGAAACTATAAGATGTTTGACAAATTTTAGAGACATTTTTGTTTGCCATGCTGATAGATTTGAAATATTTACCATGTCCCAATACATAATGATATATAGGTGGACATCTAGAAAAGTCTGATTCCATTGAACGTCTAAACCTGACATGAATCATTGTTTCATCTTTTGGAGATAGCATTGTAGAGAGTAGAACAATGTATGAGACCAGAAGCATAAATTTTCTCCATGTTAACTTGATCTTCAGTGCATTATTATCAAATTCTGCGGTTTATCTTTCTCTGCCAAACAAAGATCCTTGCAATTGGTCGTTAGATGTCGTGTGTTTTCACTTTATACTGTTTGATGGAATAATCAGGGATGCTAAAATATTGGTCTTGAACATAAGGTTTGAATTATATGTCCTATTTTATTTTTCATTTCCTGTAGATGCTGATGTGGTTTCTTCTTTTGGACATTAGACGATGATCCGAATTTTTTTCAAGCATTGCTAATTCGTTCTCTCTTACAGTTGCAAATAACATCACAGGAGAATTTCCTCAAGCTTTTGCAGGCTGACAAATATGGTAGGTTATGTCTCATTCATGTTTAATTAGTTCTCTTACAGTTGCAAATAACATCACATGAGAGTTGCCCTCAAGCTTTTGCAGGCTGACAAATATGGTAGGTTATGTCTCATTCATGTTTAATTGATAAGTTTCTTGCTTCAATGGCATGTCATGAAGAACTGAATAGTATCTTCATATATGTAGCAATGATCGCATCATTGTTGTTACTGTTATAACATGTTCTCTTAGTTACATAGGGCTAAGATAGAAACATGTTACAGGTATTTTTTGCATTGATACTACATAAAAATAGTTAGGGTCGGGGTCATTGATTTCTTGAAATAAAGAACACTTGGAAGTATGTGTATCCATTTACCGAACATCTTTCCGAGTGCTCTAATTTGAGATTGATTATAGTACATGGAAGCTTCTCTTAGTGAAACAAAAACACATGCATTCTAATATGATGATCTCTTATGTCAATTTCTATTTTCCTTTGGAACATAATCTAATTAGACTTGTATCTACTAAGATCTACTTACTGTATTACTATCACGTTGTGGAGTTCTGAAATGCCTGGGAGATAGTAGGTAATAGATTATGGCTATCCCATGGTGCTTGATATTTTTGTGAAGGGACGGCTCTTTTCATTTAGTCTTGAAATGGTGAATGCATGATACATTATATTTTAAGGAAGTAAAAAAGAATAATTTTGAGACTTACGGTCTCAGTTTTTGGCTTACTTGCTATCTGTCTAGATCATGGGTGGGAGAGTGATTGTTGAAGGGTCAGTGCAACACATGTACCTGAATGAGCGTTCTACATTGCGAACAACTGAAAGCTGAAGCTAGCATACCATGATGTGTGCTTCTACAGACTGTGGCAATGATTACTGTGACGGTTCTGGAGCTTGGACGGGGTGCCACCACTGATGGCCTTTATGACTGGTGTTCTTTGGAGCTTTTGATATTTTGGTATGGTGCACTCTTTCCTGTTGTTGGCATGATTAATTCCATTTTACATGAAGTGATGTTTGACTCTTGGGCGACATGTACGGGCCTAACATGATCTCTAATTTCGTTCAGATTTATAAATAATGATTTCTACTTCTTTCTCATTTGTTTTTTTATCTTCAGGCAGTGTTTACAACTTAGTGAAATGTATCGTGGTTGCCTCAAGCTAGACCTACCTTTCTCTATCATCTATGATCTATGTTCTATGCATGTAAATGTCGTTTTTTAATTCTGTCTACCTTTTGCAAACTTGGTTATTACATAATAGAAGGCAATATCAGTTATAGATAGTCATGCTAGAAAGCTTTGATATCTTTTATTTCGGTTCTCAACTTCACATGACTCTCGCGACTTGTAAATGGCGTGCCTTATTTCTTGCGTATGTATCATGCTTATTTCTGTAGACATTTGATAAAGTTTGGTGCTTACATAGTGCTAAAGGCTTAACTACTGGTTGTTTTCTGGGCTGCTGCTCCTTACTGATCAAATCAGATGGTCAAAGAAGCAATGACCATCAACAGATGGCAAATGTGGTTTGATTTGCCAAAGTCAAATACAGAGAAAAGCAAAAGAGAAACAATCTTTACAACTTGCTAACAAATCAGTGGTAAACCAGATTTCCAGAAACAGATCTTCAGGGGAGGAGGAGAAAGAAAGAAAGATGAAAGGAAGAGGCTGTTCCAAAAAAAAAAAAAAGGAGAGAAGACACCAAGTTCCTCACGAAGTCAGAAATGGTGATGAGCCAACAATTTCTAGAAGATCGTTTTTGTGTAAAATCCTATCACCAGAAATTTGATTGTCAGCTGAGTACATTCACTTTGCATTTCACAGTAATATTTTTGCAGCACCACAAAATCAGAGCTAATGGAGACTACTAGGATCTACGGACAAACCCAGAAAACTATTTCATTATCTGCAAGACTGCAACCATATACTACTGTTATCTTCACTCTCAAAAGAGCTTAACACAAACTCAGTTGCACGCTTTTATGTCAAGTAGTAATATTTTAGGCAACCACGGTGCATCCTACTGCATAGGGAACTTAGTGAAATGTATCTATGAACGGGAACGTACATCGGGCTGGATGCTTCTAGGTTCACCCTTACAGTCTGAACATCAGATCTTGCTGAAAATTTTACTTAGCCATCAGTTATGTGGCCAATATTCTGCATCCTATTAGTGGTCCACCCCTTAACAGTAGT
The DNA here is from genome assembly GCF_019359855.2 of Lolium perenne. Lineage (NCBI taxonomy): Eukaryota > Viridiplantae > Streptophyta > Magnoliopsida > Poales > Poaceae > Lolium > Lolium perenne. Next base: position 8,401,425 of record NC_067248.2, on the reverse strand, counting down.
ATGTTGTTGCCGGTAATGAAATGATCTAAAGTAGTATATGGATGCAGATAATGAAGCTGTGGAGCATACTTCTGCAATTTGATACAATATCAGTGCTGATGCTTCCGCCCTGCAAAACAATAATATACTCGCTTCTGAAATTTTTACTCATTGTTTACCCCTTAATTTGTAGCTCACATTGGCGTAGCTGTAGAAGCATCTTTTATTCTTCGACTTGTGGCTACCACAATGGCGCGGCGTGCCGCCGCGCCGGTCTTTGCTAGTATATATCTGAAGATCATTCTGCTGAGGCCAAGTTACATTCATGCCAAAGTCTTTGTAGTCTCCGCCGGGCATAAATGATGAGATGATTTTGGACTTATTTTTTTGTACTTGTTTAAAACAGATATTACTCAATATTTTAATGGGATTATTCCTCCAACTTGCCGCTAATAACTAATTGTTGCATTTAACTGCAAATCTCTTTGATTATTTATTTTCTTAGAGAAATGAACGTGTTAATGATGAAATCAGATCAAACAAGGGTAGAATCACGTGCTAGAGGATTGCCCAAGTCAACTGGCTTCCAATAATGATGCGGAACTAACTTTAATAAGTAGACCTCCGGTATACCCCGACCGTAATGCCTCTCCCTATCATATGTCGGTTGATCCGTTAATTAGGTCAAACCACACAACTTTTGTGAAGGAACCCACTAGAAATTCACAATGGAAAATATATGAAACCGTACGCTCATGCATTCTAACTATATGGAGGAGAGGAATTGCTGCCGCCAGAAGCACCGCTTCCATTTCTTGACACCGAAGCTCTACCGTCGCCATCACCAACATCTTTGTAGCAATTCCCCTAGTCTTCGCCATCACTATACATACTTGTACTATTGATTCCTTCACCATTGGTGGCATCTCAAGTTTATTTATTCATTTACAAGGATTTTCATTACAATGTTTATGATTGTTGATCTTATCGCTATGTGTGAGTATTCCTCAAAGGCTGAGGACTGAGGCCCTTGCAGCAGACATGCACTTATGATATGGGATTGTTATTGTAATTGATTGTTTTATGATTTTGTTCTCTTGACGTTACCTCGATCCTAGGACTTGCATGGTACCCAAGACCACGAAGACTTATAAATACAGATGTGTGAGTAGAGGAGAGTGGGCAGCTATACACGAAACCTGGTGTGAGTAAGGGGAGTATAGTAGATGAAAGTAATTCTCAAGGAAACAAGAGTGACCTCAAAGATCTTAATGATTTAGTCTATTTATCTTCATAACCTGGTATCGCTGCTAGATAGATATGACATGGTTGGACACTTGAATCCATAGTAACTATGACTGCTAGCTATGGTACCATAAGGACTCATCACCAACATATATATATCTCTGAACACGTAGCTCTATTTTTTTCTCAAACGATGCATCATTTTATTTTTTAATCCCATTATGCGTGCATAGGTGCAAGTGAAACATTGGTCCTGGCCTATTTTCATCCATGATAAAAAAAAAAGCCAAAAGATAACAGTTGCTCCTATAAACAAAGATTCTACAAACCTCTCAAAGTCTAGCCCCAAGTTATCTTTCCAAGCACATACTTACCGGTTGAACTAAACTTGGTGTCTCTTAGGAAAAAAAAACTACTATGCTGCATCTATAATGTGGATTGAATGTATCAACCTTCTTTCTGACGCCATTCTAGGAAAGTATTTATGCTACCCTTGTGAGTTCGTTAGATATTTCATTAATTGGTTTCATTTGTGTTTATTTTATTTATTATTATTATTTTATATTTTTCTCTTAATTGGAAACACAAAAGATTAGTTTATTATTTGGCCGTAGTTCTTTTATTTGTCACTATATGAAAACTTTTTAAAATATTAATTTGACAAACAAGAAGCTAGGGGAGCTTGCTTCCGCAAAAGATAATTTTCTTCGTGCACCCATCACTTAACCCACTATCATAGCTAATAGCTATGAAATTATACCACTAGTGGAGAAGAGGCCTTTCGTCCCAAGCCCCTGGGAGCAACAGTTCCGGTTTTGAACCAAACCGGGACCAATGGGGGGCACTGGTCCCGGTTTGTTCCGTGCGGGCCAGCCGCACCCATTGGTCCCGGTCCGTTTGGGGCCTTTGGTCCCGGTTTTGATACAAACCGGGACTAAAGGGGCAGCGGCAGAGCGCGGCAGGCTGTGTCAGGGCTCGGATCCCTTTGGTCCCGGTTTGTATCACAAACCGAGACCAGAGGCCTACCCTTTGGTCCCGGTTTGCCTTACCAACAGGGACAAAAGTCCCCATCTGCCTATATAACCTTGCCCCTGCCCAAGTGTGAGCCACACTTAGCCATTTTTTCACTTCTTATCACAAGAGGTGTGTATGTTGCTTTGCTCTCTTCACATGCACAAAAGGTGTTCGATGAAATGCCTAAGAGGTTTTGCCACTTAAGTTCACACAAAACAAGCCACACTTAACTGTCTTTTTTCTTCTCCATCGAGGTTAACAACTTTATCCTTTCATCTGTCATTGATAAATGCATGTGTATATATATATACATCGTTTCACTAATCGTGATTTTCTATAATTGTTTTTGATAAGCTTAATTATATCATGCAGATGAATCGGCAATGGATGTACATTGACCGACGCTTTGACGAGTTCACTTCGGGCCTGAGTAATTTTATCGCCGTGGCTGAGTGAAAGTTCAGAGATGGTAAACCTAGAGGGGGGGTGAATAGGTTTCTACAAATTTTAATTCTTTCTTTGCAATATTAGGCTTTGCGGAATATAAAGGTGAGCCTAATGCAAACTAGGTGAGGCAACCTATATGATGATACTAGTAACTCGAGCACGAAGGCTCTCACAGGCAATTATATCACAAGTAAGGAGTTCGGTTAGAGATAACCGATAGCACGCGGAGACGAGGGTTTATTCCCGTGTTCCCTTCCTTTGCAAGAAGGTACGTCACGTTTGGAGGGGTGGAGGTCCCACGAAGGATTCCCCAACGCCACGAAGGCTCACCCTATTCTCCGGAGCCTATCCCACGAAGGAATAGCTCACTCACTTGTGGTAGACTTTGAGGTAGCCTCCAAACCTTCACAATCTTGTCAGGAGCAAATCCACAGCCCGGATGCTTCCGGACCACTCTTGCCCACCTAGGGTTTCCAAGGAACCCTAGAGAGCAAGTATCTTGATGAATACAAGGGGGAACTTGATTTGGCTTGGTAGAACGGTAGATCGGGTCCTCCTCTATCTTTTCCCCGGAGGGATTTGAGTTTGGGTGGAGGAGGAGAGAGATCTGAGGCTTTTGGTGTTTCTAACAATGGAGTATGAGAGAGAGAGCTCAAGAACAGCTTGTAGTGTGTTGCCTTACTGTCCAGAGGTAGGAGAAGGGCCTTTTATAGTGTCACTTGAAATTTGGCCGTTGCCACTTGACACCTCAGCATTTTCTTCGAGGAACCCGGTCAACCGGGTCTAGGACCGGGCCGGCCGGCGCAGGGTCCGGTCAGACCGGACCTGTGACCGGACCGTCCGGTCCAAACCGGAGCTGGGACCGGGTCTTGACCGGAGCAGATTTGTCGAGCAGAACAGGCGGCCGGTCCGCGGCCCGGTCAACCGGGCGGGAGACCGGATCAGGCCGGTCCAAACCGGAGGATAGGCCGGGCCAGCACCGGGCGAAGGGTCCAGCGATACTGGAATTGACCCGGTGTGCACCGGTCCTGGGCCCGGTCGGAACCGGGCCACCCGGCGCCACGGCCGGTCAGACCGGAGCTGGGACCGGCCAGTTGCTGATCAGCCCTTCTTCTTTTCTGTCGAAATGGGGGGGGGGGGGGTCTCCCTTTACCTTCTTGTTCCATTGATACACCATTACACCTATTTGGCTAATACCTGGGAATAATCTCATAGACATGTATTAGACCAAATACTCTTAGCAACGGTGTCATTGTTACCAAAATAATGGATAATGGTAAAATACCCTTACACTGAGGCAAACAAACATGGTGGCTTTATGTATTGTCCATGTGTTGACTGTAAGAATATCATAAATTACGGTCACTCGAGTACCATTCATGGCCACCTGCTACGATCCGGTTTCATGCCCAGTTACTATTGTTGGACCAAGCACGGAGAAAGAGGAGTTATGATGGAAGACAATGAAGAAGAGGAAGAGGATGATGACAGCTATCCCATGTTCCCTGAATACGGTGATACTGCAGAGGGGGGTCGTTTTCCATCGGAAGGCAATGAAGACAATGAAGCAGAAGATCAAGAGGCACCAGATGAGCCTGCTGATGATGATCTTGGTCGGGCCATTGCTGATGCAAGGATAGCATGTGAAACTGAAAAGGAAAGGTTGGCCTTCGACCAGATGATAGAGGATCACAACAAATTGTTATACCCAACTTGCGAAGATGGCCATAAAAAGCTAGGTAGCACACTGGAATTGTTGCAATGGAAGGCAGAGAACGGTGTCACTGACTCAGGATTTGGAAAGTTGCTGACAATAATTAAGAGGAAGCTTCCAAGGGGTAACGAATTGCCCGCCAGTACGTACGAAGCGAAGAAGGTTGTCTGCCCTCTAGGATTAGATGTGCAAAAGATACATGCATGCATTAATGACTGGATCCTCTACCGCGATGAGTACGAGAATTTGGATGCATGCGCGGTGTGCACTGCATTGCGGTATAAGATCAGATGAGATGACCCAGGTGATGTTGAGGGCGAGCGCCCCAGGAAGAGGGTTCCTGCCAAGGTTATGTGGTATGCTCATATAATACCACGGCTGAAACGCTTGTTCAGAAATAAAGAGCACGCTAGGTTGTTGCGATGGCACAAAGAAGACCGTAAGAAAGACGAGATGTTGAGACACCCTGCTGATGGGTCCCAGTGGAGAAAAATCGATAGAGAGTTCCCGTACTTTGCAGAGGATGCAAGGAACTTAAGGTTTGGTCTAAGTACAGATGGCATGAATCCTTTTGGAGAGCAGAGCTGCAGCTATAGCACCTGGCCTGTGACTCTTTGTATATATAATCTTCCTCCTTGGTTGTGCATGAAGCGCAAGTTCATTATGATGCCAATGCTCATACAAGGCCCGAAGCAACCCGGCAACGACATTGATGTGTACCTGAAGCCATTAGTTGAAGAACTTCTACAGCTGTGGTCCATAGCAGGTGTACCTGTGTGGGACGAGCACAAACAGGAGGAATTTGACCTACGAGCGCTGCTTTTCGTAACCATCAATGATTGGCCTGCTCTTGATAACATTTCAGGACAGTCAAACAAGGGATACAATGCATGCACGCACTGTTTACATGAGCTCGAAGGTGATTATTTGGACAAATGTAAGAATGTCGTGTACCTGGGGCATCGTCGATTTCTTAGGCATACCCATCCCGTAAGAAAGAAAGGCAAGCATTACAACGGTGAGGCAGATCACCGGAAGAAGCCTGCCCACCGTAATGGTGCTGATATATTTGGTATGGTCAAGGATCTAGAAGTAATATTTGGAAAGGGTCCTGGCGGACGGTCTGTTCCGAATGACGCTGCCGGACATGCGGCCATGTGGAAGAAGAAATCTATATTTTGGGATCTACCCTATTGGAAAGTCTTAGAGGTCCGCTCTTCAATCGATGTGATGCATGTGACGAAGAATCTTTGTGTGAACCTGCTAGGCTTCCTGGGCGTGTACGGGAAGACAAAAGATACACCAGAAGCACGGGAGGTCCAGCAACGTATGAAACACCCCGACAAACTGCATGAGACAGATAAAGGACGTCATTACTCCAGCTACGCTCTTACAAAAGCAGAGAAGGAAATCTTTTTTGAATGTCTGAGCAGTATCAAGGTCCCGTCTGGCTTCTCCTCCAATATAAAGGGAATAATAAATATGGCAGAGAAAAAATTCCAGAACCTGAAGTCTCATGACTGCCACGTGATAATGACGCAGTTGCTTCCGATTGCATTGAGGGGGCTTCTACCAGAAAATGTTCGACTGCCCATTGTGAAGCTATGTGCATTCCTCAATGCAATTTCTCAGAAGGTAATCAATCTAGAAATTCTACCGAGGTTGCAGATTGATGTGGTCCAATGTCTTGTTAGTTTTGAGCTGGTGTTCCCACCATCCTTCTTCAATATTATGACGCATCTCCTCGTTCACCTGGTCGATGAGATTTCCATTCTCGGTCCTGTGTTTCTACACAATATGTTCCCCTTCGAGAGGTTCATGGGAGTCTTAAAGAAATATGTTCATAACCGTGCTATGCCAGAAGGAAGCATCTCCAAGGGCTATGGAACAGAGGAGGTCATTGAGTTTTGTGTTGACTTTATTCCTGACCTTAAGCCGATTGGTGTTCCTGAATCGCGGCATGAGGGGAGACTAAGTGGAAAAGGCACGCTAGGAAGGAAATCAATGATATGTAGGGACGGGATTTCTTTCACTCAAGCACACTACACAGTTCTACAAAGTTCCACCTTGGTGGCTCCGTATATAAATGTACACAAGAATTTTGTACGCTCCCAGAACCCGGGGCAGTCGGATGATTGGATTAGACGTGAACACATGTCGACTTTCGGCGGTTGGTTGCAAAAACATCTCATGAATAACAAGACTATTGGAGATCAGCTGTACTTGTTGGCCCAGACACCGTCTTCGACTGTATTGACTTTCCAAGGGTACGAGATAAATGTGAATACATTTTACATGATCGCCCAAGATAAAAAGAGCACCAACCAAAACAGTGGTGTCCGCTTTGATGCAATAAATAACAAAGGCCCAAATGACACATATTATGGTTACATAGAGGAGATATGGGAACTTGACTATGGACCTTCTTTTAAGGTCCCTTTGTTTAGGTGCAAATGGGTCAAGAACACAGGAGGCGGGGTTCAGGTAGACAAGTTGTATGGAATGATAACAGTGGATCTCAACAATCTTGGGTATAGAGACGAACCATTCGTCCTAGCCAAGGATGTGGCCCAGGTTTTCTATGTGAAGGATATGTCTACCAAACCAAGAAAAAGGAAACATAAGGAAATGAATACATCAAACGATGAGCCAAAGCGCCACATATTTCTTTCTGGAAAAAGAAACATCGTGGGAGTGGAGGACAAGACAGACATGTCAGAAGATTATAATAAGTTTGATAAAATTCCACCCTTCACAGTGAACATTGACCCAAGCATCAAGTTAAATGATGAAGATGCTCCATGGTTACGGCCGCAGAAGGTTAAATGATGAAGATGCTCCATCATCAAGTTAATTGAAGAATGTTAATGGCACAAATGAGTATCTCAACATGGCAATCAATTTCCCATTTATTTTTGTGTAATCATGTAACTGTATGTAAGATATTAAAAGTGGAGATGGTTGGCTTTTTGTACCATATTTATAGAGTCGTTCACGGGCTTGCAGGGAAATTTTTCCGAGGTGCAACTTCCGAAGATGCCGTAGAGCGTGTGCACCAACGACATCTTCGAGAAGCTGCGCCACGGGAGATTTCCCAACCCTTTCCCCAATACTGTTAGAGGAGATGTAGTCTTTCACGGGCTTGCAGGGAAATTTTTCCGAGGCGCAACTTCCGAAGATGCCGTAGGGCGTGTGCACCAACGACATCTTCGAGAAGCTGCGCCACGGGAGATTTCCTAACCCTTTCCCCAATACTGTTAGAGGAGATGTAGTCTTTCACGGGCTTGCAGGGAAATTTTTCCGAGGCGCAACTTCCGAAGATGCCGTAGGGCGTGTGCACCAATGACATCTTCGAGAAGCTGCGCCACGGGAGATTTCCCAACCCTTTCCCCAATACTGTTAGAGGAGATGTAGTCTTTCACGGGCTTGCAGGGAAATTTTTCCGAGGCGCAACTTCCGAAGATGCCGTAGGGCGTGTGCACCAACGACATCTTCGAGAAGCTGCGCCACGGGAGATTTCCCAACCCTTTCCTCCATCTATGGAAAAGTGATTTCAATGAGAGGCTACCCCTCATAATATTTAACTACTATTCTTAATTAATTTAAATGGGCTAGAAATAGCCACATAGCATTATTTTGCTCTAGCCCATGATCCTTTGAAACAACTATGTCATATTTTCGCATAAACAATTAGAGTATAAGAAATGTGATTTTTGAGAGTTGGAATCAACTCAAAATCATTTATGGTTGATTTTTAATAGTGGTTTGAATTTGCAAAAGGCTCTGCATTGTTATTTTTGCCACATTAATTCTACAAAAGTTCTAGGGTTGAGGCCAGTGTAGTTGTTTAGATAATTTTCTAAGCTTTTCAAAAATATAAAATTCATCAAATTTGGTTCAGTAGATTTGATTCTATTTAAATTTGAAAATGGCATCTGCAAGGAATTTGATTTAAATCGAAAAATTCGAATTCAAATGGTTGGGCTAGCGCGGGAAAGAACTTGGGCTGCAGAGAGAAAAAGAACTGAGCCGGCCCAGCTACGCGTCCAGCGCGAGTGGGCTGCCTAACAGGTGGGCTCCACCTGTCAGCGGGACTTAAAACGTGAATCGGTACGAGCGAGGGGAGGCGTTGGATTAGACGATGATCGTGCGGCTCTCGTGCGTCGTCGTCGACGACGGGCACGGCGCACTGGCGCGGCGAGGCTAGGGGGTCGGAGGGCCTACCGATGCTCCGGCGATCGTCGGAGAGGTGCGCAGCAAGGTTGTCGTGGACGGCGAGCCTCCTGGTACCGATGGCATCGCTCGAGGTGGCTCCAATCGACGGCGAGGTGCTGCAGGTACTGGCGGTGCTCCGGCGTCAAATTGGGGCTGCTCCGGCTACAATCTGGGGAGGGAGGTGGTCGAGGAGAAGCAGAGATGGGAGGAGAGCTGGATGGTGTGAAGAAATGAGGAGCGGGAGGCGTCTATTTATAGCGGCGCGAGGGTGCTGCGGGGGTGCGCTCCGGTCGATCATGGCGCGGCGTCTCTGGGTCGCGAAAGGGCAAAGCAAGGACGGCGGGGGCTTGCCTGCATCATGGAGATGCTCGCATGCTAGCTGGCGCGGCGAAAGCGAGAAGGGGCAGCTTGGGATGATGCCGTGTCTGCGGCGGTACTGGCGGCGGACTTTGGAAAGGGCCGACAGCGACAGTGCCTCCGCGTGCATTCGAGCATGTCTACGGGCTAGCTGGAGAGGTGGTGACGCTCGATGCAGAGGGAGAGGCGTAGGGGAGGACGGAGGAGACGGGGCACGCGTGTGCTCTGGCGCGTCCAGGGCTGTGCCCGTGCGCGTCTGGCATGGCCTGGGCGCGTCTGGGCGCGTACGGGCATGTCGCGTTCCAAGCGTTGGCGTGATCTTCTTTGGCCAGGGAGGGTACCAGCGTGCGTGGTAGAGTGAGAGCTATCTTGTTGACATGGTGGAGGGGACCAGAGAAGAAAGGGGAGGAGGAGTGGCATGGTGGTGGCAAGGTACATGGCATGGGTTGTTTTGATCATTTCTTTTAGTGAAAAGGGGTTGCAAAGTCATGGCTTGATCCAGAGAAGGTACCAGAATGGTGATGATCACAAATGGTCCTGGGTTTAGCCCAAAATCTGATGGGTAAAAGGGTGTATGCACTTTACAGATTTTTGCACACAAGGTGCTCGACCAAATGGCCGCATGAAATGAATATTTGAATTTTGCAAATCTTTTTGGTGGAGTTGATTCAAATAATGTTTGGAACACAAAGGTGGTGGTGGTGTGCAAAATTGAGTTGTTTTGTGAAAAACCAAAAATTGCATAATCTAGAATCTGATTCAATGTCACCACTTTGCTTGATCACCATAAGAAATGGAGAAAGAAGTAGACAAGGTGGTCAACACAAAAAGTGTTCACCTTGATGTGCTCTTGGATGAGGTGGAAAGAGTTGGGAGGGTTAGGTTTAAGATTTGCTTAGTACAAAGGCTCAAAGTGGGTGTCATGATAATATTGTCAATTTTGACCATTATCATATGTGAGTAGAATTTGCTACTTCTTTTGCTTTGATTTGGGTTTCCTTGATTCCAAAGTGGTTTTTAGTTGCTTAGTAACATTACCCAACCATTGGCACAAGTCAAATTGGCCTAGGTTAAAGATTTACAAAAATGGCCATAAGCACATATGAGGTGATATTCTTATTTTCTTTTTTTTCTTCTATTTTGTTTCACTTGATTCACTTGGGCATGGTTTAGGGTCCATTTAGGGTTAGATTGGGTTTGGTAATGGTTTCAAACCATTTGGGTAAGGTATGAGGGCTTAGGTCAAGATTTGCCATTATGGCTATATGCCACATATGCCTCTATGTATATTTTTATTTTATTTTTGTTTCATCTTTGATTTAGTTGGTAAGTGATAGGTTGGGTTTGTTGAGGTTTTTCAAACCATCTAAACAAGGTATAACATGGCATAGTTTATTATTTGTAAATATGGCTATTTGCTCACATAGGCTTTTCTTTTTAATTTAATTTCTTTTTATTTTGTTTTATCTTGGATGGTGAAAAGAAGAGTAAGGTTTAGGGTTTAGGAGCATTTCAAAGTACTTCACATAAGCATCATGGCAAAACTCACAACAATTGGGTAAGAGCACTATGCACCTTATAGAACTTAAATAAAGTTTTTGTTGGTTCCAATTTTTGGAAAAAAAAGAAATTCATTTTCTCTTTGTTTTAAAATTTGGGATGTTACAAACCCTTCCCCCTTAAACAAATCTCGTCCCGAGATTTTAAGAAAAGTTAGGTTCCTAAGAGAGATTGGGCTGAGGGGTTAACAGTAAAACATACTTGGCATGGCATTGGGTGCTTCCTGGGCTTCTGAGGCACTCATGTGGTAGAGACGGCCGTTGCGGTTGTTCGGGTTCCTTCTAGCTGCAAAGCGGCGCTGTTGCTGGGCAGGTGCAGCGGTATTGGGGGCAGTCTTGGCAAGCTTCTTGGGGCACTCATTGGAGTAATGACCAGTAACTCCACATTCATAGCAGGTCACAGTTGACTTGTCTCTGTGGGCATGGTTGGGTATTGGGATGAGCTGCTCCAGTGATGCTATCCTCACGCGGAGGCGAGCAATGAGGTAGTCCTTCTTGGCATGCTGATGGCGAAGTGCCTTGCGCTCCATTGCAAGGATGTTGATGGTGTCCGTCATCTTGGCGTGCTCAATGTGCATCTGGTTGGCCTGGGCACGGGAGTTGTTGCGGGTAGGAGGGGCCATCTGAACAATGAGGTAGATCATAAGATAAGAGGGAAATTTCTATGGTTTGTTTGAGATAAAATTTGAAAAGTTTCAAAACTTGAGTAGTGTTGAGGGGGTAAAAACCAACAACACTTTTTCATTCATACCAAACAAACATTACAAGCTAACACACCAATGGTTTTAAGAACCATTCATTCGTTCTACGATACAAGGGACATGATACAAAACTCACACTTAGTGCTCTCTTGCTACGAATTTACGCAAGTGCTCTAGTGATACTACTCTTCATCTGGAATGGTGGTTTCTTCGTCTTCATAGGCGAGATGCTTGTCGTTAGTATAAGGCACGGATGTTGTCAAATTCCTTGCGGGTCTTGTGCGGTATGAAGTCAAGGTGTGCAAAATTTTATGGATCAGTACAAAGAAAAGTAGAGCATGTCTTTTTGAAAAGATCTCAAGGATAAGAGTGCGAATAAGTTTTCAGAAATACCCTTTTTTAAAAAGGATCTCAAGGATAAGGGTGAGAATAAATTTTCAGAAATAATCTTTTTGAAACGATCTCAAGGATAAGAGGGAGAATAAATTTTTATAAATATTCACTTTCTTTGTTTTGAAACTAAGTTTTTCAGACGTCCATTCTAACTAAGGCGTCCTAAGGTCAAACAATGGCTCTGATACCAACTTGTCAACACCCGGATTTTTAAGTCCAGATGCCTATTATGCTATACATCGCAATCCCAGGAATATTGTTTTTGCGAGACATAATAGATTGATATCACAGAACATCATTCATTACAAACCATAATTGTCTTACAACAAAGGATCACATGATCCAGTCTTAATACAATAGTTGATCTAATGATCAATTACAAAACACATAGCGGAAGCGAAGTAGCGGTTGCGGTCCATCAGTTCCACAGGCAACTGTTGACGTCAGGAGTAGTCCTAGTTATCGTAGACATCCTGCTGTCCTTCATCCTGGTACTGGGGCTCCTCTTCATAGTCTGGCCATTTGAATAGCCAGGGACAAAGCCATGAGTACTTTAAAGTACTCGCAAACTAATACTAAGGTAAACACTATCAACTATAGTAAGGGGGTTCCAAGCTCTAGGTTCATTTGCATAAAGCCAGTTTTATTTCATAAGCATTTAGTAAACAAAGACTCTTCATTTGCCTAACTTAACTCAAGTGGGAACATTAGTGTCATTCCCACAACTCTGTTGTGCTTCAATTCAAATTCATCTTTCAAATTCAAATCACAAGTCACCAGTCACATGTAACATTTCTGAAAAGTTCTGATGACGGAACAGTATGGCCTTTCCAACTGTCCATGACCGCGGACGCGGCTATTCGAATAGGTTTACACTCTGCAGAGGTTGTACACTTGTGCCACAACTTTTGATTACATCCGTCAGGGATAGCCCTGAATAATCATACTCAATATGCGGATCATCAACCATAACCTTTCACTTACATACCCTAGTATAGGCACCTCTCCCCATGAGCTTGGCCTCCCAGTGATGCCATTCTGCCATCCTGGGAACTGCACAGGGCTTGGGCCGGACATTCACCTCTTCTTTAACGTCGTTTCTTTTGTTGTGGAGGCAGCTTTCGGCATAACCCCGATGACGCTTGTTTAGAGGGAACCCATACTAAAGTACATAAACTTCCAGTTAAGCCCTACCCATAATCAGGTATTGTGGGGGTACTCAAAAATTGGAATGGTATCGCATCCGAACCCAATCATCAGTTTTGGTCAAAATCACCAAGTCATTCATGTCATATTCACCTTCAAAATCTTTCAATAGAAAGACTCATCATTCCAAGGTTTTTCAAAGTCCTTTGATTCCCAAGTTCCCATCTAAAGTAGTCAATTTTAGTTTTAGCACTAGCAACTAGTTATGAGGGGTGCTAACTAAGTTTCAGCTCTCTAGGCTAAGTTTGATACTCTTGTAGTACTCTATACTTAGACCAAAGTTAACTATAAAAGGAAGCTTTGATAATCAAAGTAAAAGCTGTGTGAGATAAAAATCTTGGGATTGGAGCATTAAGCATAAAGTAAGAGTGCAAGGGTGCCTTGCTCTAATAGAGCTTTGCATTAGGGTAACTCGCAAGAGTATAGCTTGCACTAGTAGAGCTTGCATTGGTGTTAGCTTGCCTTGGTTGGTGTATTGATCAAAGTGGTCCTCCTTCTTCTCCGTAGATGTTCTCGTCTTCCCCTTCGTAGCCTTCGGTACTAGCGTCTATAAACGGATACGAAGATAACAATCACCAAACAATACTTATGTAATCTAGATAACCTTAGTGGTTCAATCAAGATGATCTAATATCATCACAAGGATTTTAATACCATGGTTGGCTTTATTTTCCTTGTTAAGAAAAATAATTTCCTCTCATTGAAATAGTTATTAGGGTTTCTATTTATGTTCCTTGAGAAATAATTTCCTCTCATTGAATCTTGTTAAGATTTAATCTCCTCAAATAATAAGGTATGAATACATGTTGACCAAGGTCAACACTTCATATTTATCATTTGGGAAAATGATTTAAATGAGGTACTACACCTCATGCAATTTAACACTACTATAGTAATAATTTAAGATCACTGAGTAATACAATAGGAGATTCTATAGACCAAGGTCAATACCTCTTATTGAATTACTTAGGACCATGGTTTAAATGAGAGGACACCTCTCATACTATTTAAATACTCCTTTGATTTAATATCCTCAAGTAAGCAATGATGAGACCCTGCAACTAAGGTCATCACATTACTTCACCTTACTTGGGAAGATGAGTTAAATGAGATGCTACATCTCATACCATTTAATTACTATTTGGAAAAGATTTAATATTCTCAAGTAATCAAAATATGAGGTTTGGTAGACCAAGGTCATTACCTCACATTCACTTACTTGGAAAAGTGATTTCAATGAGAGGCTACCCCTCATAATATTTAACTACTATTCTTAATTAATTTAAATGGGCTAGAAATAGCCACATAACATTATTTTTCTCTAGCCCATGATCCTTTGAAACAACTATGTCATATTTTTGCATAAACAATTAGAGTATAAGAAATGTGATTTTTGAGAGTTGGAATCAACTCAAAATCATTTATGGTTGATTTTTAATAATTGTTTGAATTTGCAAATGGCTCTGCCTTGTTATTTTTGCCACATTAATTCTACAAAAGTTCTAGGGTTGAGGCCAGTGTAGTTGTTTAGATAATTTTCTAAGCTTTTCAAAAATATAAAATTCATCAAATTTGGTTCAGTAGATTTGATTCTATTTAAATTTGAAAATGGCATCTGCAAGGAATTTGATTTAAATCAAAAAATTCGAATTCAAATGGTTGGGCTAGCGCGGGAAAGAACTTGGGTTGCAGAGAGAAAAAGAACTGGGCCGGCCCAGCTACGCGTCCAGCGCGAGTGGGATGCCCACCTGTCAGCGGGACTTAAAACGTGAATCCGTACGAGCGAGGGGAGGCGTTGGATTAGACGATGATCGTGCGGCTCTCGTGCGTCGTCGTCGATGACGGGCACGGCGCACTGGCGCGGCGAGGCTAGGGGGTCGGAGGGCCTACCGATGCTCCGGCGATCGTCGGAGAGGTGTGCAGCAAGGTTGTCGTGGACGGCGAGCCTCCTGGTACCGATGGCGTCGCTCGAGGTGGCTCCAATCGACGGCGAGGTGCTGCAGGTACTGGCGGTGCTCCGGCGTCAAATTGGGGCTGCTCCGGCTACAATCTGGTGAGGGAGGTGGTCGAGGAGAAGCAGAGATGGGAGGAGAGCTGGATGGTGTGAAGAAATGAGGAGCGGGAGGCGTCTATTTATAGCGGCGCGAGGGTGCTGCGGGGGTGCGCTCCGGTCGATCATGGCGCGGCGTCTCTGGGTCGCGAAAGGGCAAAGCAAGGACGGCGGGGGCTTGCCTGCATCATGGAGATGCTCGCGTGCTAGCTGGCGTGGCGAAAGCGAGAAGGGACAGCTCGGGATGATGCCGTGTCTGCGGCGGTACTGGTGGCGGACTTTGGAAAGGGCCGACAGCGACAGTGCCTCCGCGTGCATTCGAGCATGTCTACGGGCTAGCTGGAGAGGTGGTGATGCTCGATGCAGAGGGAGAGGCGTAGGTGAGGACGGAGGAGACGGGGCACGCGTGTGCTCTGGCGCGTCCAGGGCTGTGCCCGTGCGCGTCTGGCATGGCCTGGGCGCGTCTGAGCGCGTACGGGCATGTCGCGTTCCAAGCGTTGGCGTGATCTTCTTTGGCCAGGGAGGGTACCAGCGTGCGTGGTAGAGTGAGGGCTATCTTGTTGACATGGTGGAGGGGACCAGAGAAGAAAGGAGAGGAGGAGTGGCATGGTGGTGGCAAGGTACATGGCATGGGTTGTTTTGATCATTTCTTTTAGTGAAAAGGGGTTGCAAAGTCATGGCTTGATCCAGAGAAGGTACCAGAATGGTGATGATCACAAATGGTCCTGGGTTTAGCCCAAAATCTGATGGGTAAAAGGGTGTATGCACTTTACAGATTTTTGCACACAAGGTGCTCGACCAAATGGCCGCATGAAATGAATATTTGAATTTTGCAAATCTTTTTGGTGGAGTTGATTCAAATAATGTTTGGAACACAAAGGTGGTGGTGGTGTGAAAAATTGAGTTGTTTTGTGAAAAACCAAAAATTGCATAATCTAGAATCTGATTCAATGTCACCACTTTGCTTGATCACCATAAGAAATGGAGAAAGAAGTAGACAAGGTGGTCAACACAAAAAGTGTTCACCTTGATGTGCTCTTGGATGAGGTGGAAAGAGTTGGGAGGGTTAGGTTTAAGATTTGCTTAGTACAAAGGCTCAAAGTGGGTGTCATGATAATATTGTCAATTTTGACCATTATCATATGTGAGTAGAATTTGCTATTTCTTTTGCTTTGATTTGGGTTTCCTTGATTCCAAAGTGGTTTTTAGTTGCTTAGTAACATTACCCAACCATTGGCACAAGTCAAATTGGCCTAGGTTAAAGATTTACAAAAATGGCCATAAGCACATATGAGGTGATATTCTTATTTTCTTTTTTTTCTTCTATTTTGTTTCACTTGATTCACTTGGGCATGGTTTAGGGTCCATTTAGGGTTAGATTGGGTTTGGTAATGGTTTCAAACCATTTGGGTAAGGTATGAGGGCTTAGCTCAAGATTTGCCATTATGGCTATATGCCACATATGCCTCTATGTATATTTTTATTTTATTTTTGTTTCATCTTTGATTTAGTTCGTAAGTGATAGGTTGGGTTTGTTGAGGTTTTTCAAACCATCTAAACAAGGTATAACATGGCATAGTTTATTATTTGTAAATATGGCTATTTGCTCACATAGGCTTTTCTTTTTAATTTAATTTCTTTTTATTTTGTTTTATCTTGGATGGTGAAAAGAAGAGTAAGGTTTAGGGTTTAGGAGCATTTCAAAGTACTTCACATAAGCATCATGGCAAAACTCACAACAATTGGGTAAGGGCACTATGCACCTTATAGAACTTAAATAAAGTTTTTGTTGGTTCCAATTTTTGGAAAAAAAAGAAATTCATTTTCTCTTTGTTTTAAAATTTGGGATGTTACACCCCCCCCCCCCCCCCCAGATAAGCCTCCCCCAGATTAAGCCTCCCATCTTTTGTCCCGGTTTGAGACCCCACCCGGGATGAAAGTTTATGGCGCCACTGTGTTCCCGCCTATTTTCTTCCCGCGCTTTCCACCGCTTCCCGCCTCCGTCTTCCCGCCATTTTTCACTATATATATGTAGGCTTGGCCTCCATTTCCATATCACATCTAGACTCATATCTGCAAACCTCTCATCACTCTCTCACATGGCTTCCGTCGTATCTCTAACCCCTCGTGAGGCGGAGGCGCTTTGCGCCTC
This sequence comes from Lolium perenne, assembly GCF_019359855.2. Lineage (NCBI taxonomy): Eukaryota > Viridiplantae > Streptophyta > Magnoliopsida > Poales > Poaceae > Lolium > Lolium perenne. The sequence continues at coordinate 8,384,393 of NC_067248.2, read as the reverse complement.
GAACTACCCCTGCCCGCCGGGCTACCGCGTCCCCACCGGCTGGATGCTGAGCGTCGGAGGCGTATCGGTCCCTCCTGTCCCTCTAGGTGTGGCGCGCCAGATGGCCATCACAAACCACTACTACTTCGAGCTCACGCCAGAGCAGCGGAGGAATCCCCAGTGGCATCCCGACTACAGCCCGACTTGGGACGGCTTCTTCATCAATCGACGTGAGAGTGCGCTTGCCAGGCACGAAGAGGACGGCCTGCCTCCTTCGAACTTCAACGAGGCCGGCCGTCGGCTGTGGTGGCGCGGCCGGACTCTCCAGAGCGTCATGGCCTACCGTGGCCCCCGCCTGCGCTACCCTCAGTCCCAGCCCACGCGTACTCACCCGCCGAGGTTCGACTACCGTGACCCCGATGCCAGCGACGACGACGTCGGCGACTACAACGACTACAGTGGCGACGTTTATAGGGCTAGGCACGAGTATGACTGAATGACTCCAACATTCGAATCTGGCCATGTATCTTAATTTTCAGTTGAGCTCTGTACTTTAATTCTAGTTCAATCGTAATAAATTTTTTATTCCTGCCCTTTTCCTCCCGCGTGGCATCGATGAGGCACGGCGTTGGCGCGAGGAACTCCGCCTCCTCTAGCGATTCGACGTCCGGGAAGTTCATGTCGCGCCGTGGCCGCCGAAATCGCCACGTGGCCGCGTCGTAAGCGCGCGCCGCTAGCTCCGGCGTGTTGTACGTGCCGAGGGTGACGCGGAAGCCACCGACGCGCATCTCGGCGTAGAACCTACCGTTCGGACGCGCTCGGACGCCACGGAAACCGGACGACCCGCGACGGCGCGGCGGCATCCCGGAGACGAATGAGCGGAGGCGACGGCGACGTGTGGTTGCGCGCGCACGCGGCGCTTTATAGCGCGCGAAGCGACGCGGCAAGTTTGGCGACACGTGGCGCGGGGAAGCGGCGGGGCATGGCACGTGGAAGCGGCGTCTACACGTCGCACGCCGGCGGCGGCGGGGCGAGGCACGTGGAAGCGGCGGCGACACGTGGCACAGGGAAGGGACACGTGTGGCACGGCGGCGGCGGTGGCTAGTACATGGCTTCAAATTCAAATTCATAAGTTATTTAAATTTATATTAAAATTCAGATGTAAATTATTGTTTTATTAGATAGAGATTTTTTTTCTGAACATTTTGATATATCATAAACCTTTTTTTGATTTGAAATAAGGCGGGAACGAAAAAAATTTGAAAAAATTTGTCTTTGGTCCCGGTTCGTGGCACGAACCGGGACTAAAGGCCTATTTTGCGCGCGCAGGAAAAAACACAGCAAAATAGGCCTTTGGTCCCGGTTCGTGCCACGAATCGGGACCAAAGGGTCCGGAGTATAAAAGCCAACACTTCGTCTCCGCGGAGATCAATCCCGCGGAGACGAAGCAGTTGATGCCGCCAGGCTGCCCAAAATCGCCGCGCCGCTCGCCGTCGCTTCGTCTCCGCGCGCCACCGCCGCCGCCGCCGCCCTCCGCCTCCTCTTCCCCACACGCCGCCGCCCGCGCCGCCCGCCCTCATCTCCCGCGCGCCAAGCTGCGCCTCCGCCTCTCCTGCGACCGCCGCCGCCACCGCGCCTCCTCTGCCTCTCCTCGCCGTCCACCGTGCACGCCCAGCCCCCTCCACCGCGCCTCCCTCCGCCGGTAAGCGCTGGCGCCTTCTCCTCCTCCGGCCGGCCGACCGGTCAGCCACAAATTAAGTTTTTTTTGTTTTTTTTTAATTTATTTGTTAGATTAATTAGTGTAGTTCATTAGATTAATTAGTGTAGTGCAAAATAGTTAGAAAAATAGTTAGTGTTAGTGAAAAAAATTATGTTAGAAATATGTATATGTTAGAAAAAACTATATATTTGTTAGATAAATTTTATTAGTTAGAAATAATTGTTAGTAAAAAAGTAGTGAAATTATATGTTAGAAATATTTTGTTACTGAAATTTAAATAGTTGTGAAATTTATGAAGTTGTGAAAAATTATATGTTAGTGAAATTTAAAAAGTTGTGAAAATTGTATGTTAGAAATATTTGCATGTTAGAATATAAAGTAATATTTGTTAGATAAATTTTATTAGTTAGAAATATTTGTTAGTAAAAAAGCAGTGAAATTATATGTTAGAAATATTTGTTAGTAAAAAAGTAGTGAAGTTATTTTATTTAGCACAATATCATGTTTTTTGTATTTCTGTTAGTACATATATGATTTAGTTTCGTAACTACGATGCCGCGCCAGCCGCCGCGTCGTGGAGGGTCCATTCCGGAGCAGATGCTGTCGATGGGGGAGGTCCGGGACTGGGCTCCGCCGGGGTGGCACTGGGAGGTGTTATCTTCCGGGGCGTGCACCTTGGTGCGGAATCCGAGTCCCGTCGTCGACCCGGATATTCTCTGGTGGAGGTCGCGTGGGCCACGGTCGTTTCAGAGGGAGCCGGCCCCGCAGGAGGTGGTAGCTCAGCGCATTAGAGAGGAGGACGAGCACATTCGCCGTTACATATATGCGTTAGACACCATGTATAGGACCGGATGGCAAGTTATGCAGGGATCTCACATTAGCTATGATCCTGTTACTGTTCCGTGGCTTTGGGTGTTCAGCTGGCGTGGTTCAGCACCCGGTCGGCGCCGTTGAGAGGTTCTAGTAGTGATCGATGTATTAGGGTTAAATAAACATGGGCCCGATCTATGTATGCAGGTAACTGCACTATCTGCTTTCAGCACTACATTATCGATCCTTAATTAATAACTATATATGTAACTCCAATTTCAGTTTTCTGCGTTATCCTTAATTAATAACTATATATGTAACTGCAAGTCGTTGCAGAAAGCATGGAGGGACACAGAGACGAAGCCAAAAAAGAATTCATGGCTAACCTCATAGCCAACGGTACTCTGGATGATGGCGACGACGGTATTCCGGATGATGGCGGTGGCGATGTCACCGCAACTTTTTTGAATGACTTCGGTGAGGGAGCGGAGAATATTGACCGAAGAGAAGATGGCTCCGGTGAGGAAGAAGATCATAATGGCTCCGGTGATGGAACCGTAGTTATCATCGAGGTATATAAATTAAGCCGCTGCTGACTAGATGCATTAACTAATTTGTACTGACGATGAATTATTTATTTTTTAGCCCTCCGGATCGAGCACTTCTTCTGTAAAGTCGAAGCGAGGCCCGGCCAAAAAGTTGACCGACGGTGTTAGGCGTGACATCACCGAGATCGATAAGAGTGGTAAACCGATTGCTCCCGAGAAGCATGCAAAGTTATTTATAAGTCAATGTGGAGTGCTTGTTAGGGACTGCATCCCGATCACCGTTCGAGAATGGCACAAGCCGAAGGGAGTAGAGCTGTCTGCAGATGAAACAGCTCAAGGTCTATATATCGATGATGTAGCCAAACGCAGCCTTCTGACCAAGCTCATGGCACATTTCAACCTAGTACCTCCAGAGGAGGATGCCGATAAAAAGGCAGAGATGGAGGAGGCAGTCCATGACTTTGCTTTGAAGAAGATGGCCGAACTATTCAAGCACCACAAGAAAAGATTGCGCGGCCTTATCAAGAAAAAGAAGACTCCGGACAGTGAGAAGGTAAAAGATCACTGGGACGAATTCGTGAAGTACAACACGGAGTCAGAAGAATTTAAGAAAAGGTCGGCAACAAATAAGGCAAATGCTGCGTTGAAGAAATATCACCAAATTATAGGTCCAGGTGGCTACAGGGCTAACCGTCCTAAGTGGCAGGCAGCTGAGGCGGAACTGATCAGGAAAGGGATCCGATTAGGGACACACGGTTGGATCGAACGGTGTAAGGAGTGGTTCTACGGGATTGGGGGAAGGTTAGACCCAGAAACAGGGAAGTGTATCTATAAGAAAGAACATCTGAAGCACCCCATTGAAGCCCTGGAACAAGCACATAGGGACGTGGAGGAGGGGAAGTTCCAGCCCGAAAGAGAGAACGATGAGCTGACACGCACCCTTGGGAACAAAGAACACGGCGGACGAACACGGGGCACAGAAGGCTCCGTTCCGTGGAAGTATGGCTTTGCTCCGGAAAGGAAGAGATTTCCTGATAAAAGCCATGAGAGGAGAAAGGCAAGGGAAACAGACCGCATAGCGTCCTTAGAGAGTTCTATGAGCGTCCTGCAAGCCCAATTTGCCAAAGTAACCGAAGTACTTACATCCCAGATGGCTCAGGGGCAGCATGTAGATGCTGCATTGCTCGATGCTATCGTTCCGCTGCAATCTCAACACCGGAAAAGCAGCGTAGCTTCCACTCAGTAGGATAATGATGATGACCAGGTGATCGAGCCTCCTCGCTACCCCCCGTGGATGATCTCACTGAGAGCCATCCTTGTGAGCTGTATGTTAAATGTTTCAACCTATCCTTCAAGGCGGCGATCGGCATTCTGTTTCCTGCAAGGACTTACCATTGCCGTCCGGTCCAAGACGACTTTGCTGTTGTGATGGTGGATGAAGTGATGGTAGATTATGAGCAGTTGGTCCTTGAGCAACTTGCAGGTGAAGATGGGGAAATCAAAAAACTGGGAGAAGCCCGTAGAACCACCGTTCAATGGCGGAAGGAGAACATTGTGTTTCCAGGTTCGAAGCCAAGCATGCCACCTCCATCTCGTTCTCCGCCTCCTCCGCCGCCTCCGCCGCCTGCGCAGTCTCCTCCGCGTGATGATTCTCCTCTGCTCGATGATGATTCTCCTGTGCGTGATGATTGTCATGTGCATGAGCAGTCTCCTCAGGCTTCGCTGTCTCCTCCGCGTGAGACTACTCCGCCGCCTCCTCCTCGTCAGGAAACTCCTCCAAGTATACAACCACCTAAGCAAAAGAGGAAGAGTACCGCGGCAAGTATTAAAGCTCCAAAGAGATCATCAGCTCCGAAGAGGTCCAGGACTCCAGAGTTGTTACCATATGATATGACTGTTGAGCAAAACAACGTAGTCATAGCCGCCGAGGTGAAGGCGTTTCTTGCGCCGAAGAAGCCTCCACCAAAGTTGTTTATACCACCGAATACAATGAAGCACTTTGCCGAGACGAGAATAAAGAGAGCTGAGCTATCAAGTGATTATGACCGCTCTCTTGGACAGTCCTCTAGAGCGAGAAAAGCGGAAAAAATCGCCCAGCTTGGACAACAGGAAAATCAGTCCTTACCCCCCTTCGTCGTGCAGTCCTATGATGATCCAGAGACGGCATCGATGATCGAACGGGCGGCTAGAGGTCAGGGAGCAGATGTTCAATATGAAGATTACTATCCAACGGCTAAAGTCGTAAACAAGTATAGATACGGACATGATCTCGTCAAACCTGGCCAGCTCGCGCGTCTAGGGACTCAGATGTGAAGGTTGCATGAATGGTACCTGCAAGCCTGTCGAAAGTGTGAACGCTACCTCACGGTGGCAGTTAGAGATGAGCATTACTTCCGGGGGAAGGAGGAGATAAACCTTGAGTTTGAAGAACTATTTTAGTTATTTAATCAAGACTTCCTCGACAAAGCTGTCATCAGTTGCTACTGCCTGTAAGTGATTTATTTATGTAATTAAATCTGTAGCTCAGCTCATTCATTTGCACTAACAATTATCCTCACTATATTCTTTTTGTATGCTATATATTAATTATGCAGAATGAAGATGCTCGAATGCAAAAGAGGCAAGCTCCATGATACCAGGTTCATTGACCCAAACACAGTCCATGAAGTTACGGTTCGACAGTACGCCAAGAATATAGAGGACAACGTGCTATTGTTTTTACAGAAGCAAGCAAACAAAGAGGATATATTCTTTCCTTACAACTTCAAGTGAGTGTTATAACATACATTATGCTTGTGCAGCTTTCACTTTATTCTTCTAATCATTGAGCTATGCTTGTGCAGCTTCCATTTTATTCTCCTAATCATTGAGCTTAAGAAAGGAGTCGTACTTGTCATGGACTCGAAACGTAAAGAACATGCGGAATGGGCGAACATGGTTGCGATGCTACAGAGGTAATTTCAATCAATATCGTATCGGCATCTTCATCTGTTCTCATTTGACGATATCATCAACTAATCAATAACTCATTTACTCATTTTTTCTTTGCCGGGCAGGGCTTGGAAACGGTTCATCAATACTGTTCCGGGAAAATGGAAACCGGAGCTTACATTTAAAGATTACCCTGTAAGTAGTACTATATATATATATAGCTATGTCCGTGAATCTCTTTGATATTTTGTTTCAATACGATGCTTGATTATTAGTTTGATCGAACTATTTTTTCGTAAAGTCTATGAGGCAGGAAGCCGGAAATAAGTTATATGGATACTACGTCTGCGAGTTCATTCGTCAGATGGCCTATCACAGGGATGCGGAGGAAGCTATACACGCCACTCGTGTTCGTGAACAATATTTCACAATTAATCTTATTTTATTACCATCAATTGTATTGAGTTACATTCATAAATATTGATCTCCTTTTTTTTTAATATAGATGATACGCCTGCGGGACACTCTCATAACGGAGGATCGCATACGAGCAATTCAAGAGGAACTCACGGGATTCTTTCTTACCGAGGCCATTGCCCGAACTGGAGAACACCATCGGAAGTTCGTATATCTGCAGTATTAGGGATATGAATAGATATGATACCTTTGGTCCCGACTTTATATATTGTAAACATGCATTACTTGTACTGTATTTCATGACGATGTCTATATATACATGACGATGTTTGTGGTTTCTTGAATGATGCATGCATTGCAGATTTGAATGAATAATATATATAAAACCATGAAACGCGGCAGAGAAACTGGCCGTTTCTCTGCCGCGGCAGAGAAACGCTGCTCCACCCTAAACCTCTGCCGCGGCAGAGAAACGGCCAATATCTCTGCCACGGCAGAGACCCTCCAGTCCCGGTTCGTCTCACGAACCGGGACCAAAGGTCCTCCACCAGGAGCCCCCTGGCCGCACCACGTGGCGGGACCTTTGGACCCGGTGCACATTTGAACCGGGACCAAAGGGGGGAGCCTTTAGTCCCGCCTGTTTGGTCCCGGTTCGAAAACCGGGACTGATGGCCCATGCGGACCGGGACTGAAGCCACGTTTTCCACTAGTGTACTTAACCTTTTGAATTTTGTTCAGAAGAATCAGTTTAGTGGCTCTACTTCTGAGTACGTAGTGCGATCAAGCTATGCTTATTTCACTTCCCACTTAGAAAAAAACTATGAAAATCAAATTTTCCCGCCTAGTAAAACTATGCAACTTCATTCTTATATCACTGATTTTAGACTGAAATATCGCGAGCCACTAGCGGTTTTCTTGGGGAAGGACAAAGGAGTATGTGAGAAATTTCCTAGTCATGGGATGTAAGATTGGTCAATTCTCCATCTATTTTATCATGATCTTAATCTTGTGTCAACATGACGAGGGAATATCCAACCGAATAGGCCGAACGAAGCAAGTCGTTGCATAAGACGAGGGTGGCCAAGTCTAGTCGTGTTCATGTTGGACCTACTCTCAAGGGTCATGCGTGACGTAGAGGCCCAGTAGACCCATCGAATATCAACGTGAAGAGCAAGCCAAGGAACCAACGACGTACACCCAAGGTCAAGTGTCATATATAAGGCCTCAAATCACATTTATCTACCTTAGCCTCGGCAATTTGTGAACACATCTATCAATACAATCAAATAAGAGTAAGTCTTTACCTCCACCATGAGGGACCGAACCTGGGTACATCGTGTCCTTTCCCAATCTCGCCAGGGACATCCAATGTGGCTATCTCTCTCCACTTCATGTAAGCTAACCCATGTAGCATCTACCTCAACAATACCACGACAACTAGCACCATGTGGTGATGGCTGACATTAGGAGTTGTATTCCTGGTGGGGTCACTTCCTCTGGTCACTAGCGATATCTCGTTCATGATCAGAAGCTATGTCATGATCTCATGGCAAAAGCTCATGTCGGCATGCATCTCTCCTTCTTGTGGCTCATCACGGCCCGCGTAGCTTCCGGCCTCATAAGTTGGTTTTACACACACCATCGATGAATCAGAGCCACTCGTTGATCTCAACCCCATTGGTGACAGGGACAACAACGCCACGTTCATAAAATTTGCCTCCGACTATGAAACAGACGACGTGATAAAGGAGTCTGAGGCCATGGATGCCACACAACTCCCACGAGGAGTCGCGCGTGCCGGCATCAGACACGGCCCAACATCAGACCAGATCGGCACCGTCGTGGGCACACCGCAATGCTCGCACGGCGAGGCTGTCCCCGACGCCAAACTGATAGCCGCATTCACCGATGCGGGCCACGATCCAATCTCCGGCATAAGAACCATCTCCACCGATAGAAACGACAACGGTATGTCCTGGTAGGCCTCCCCTGTGGGAAAACAACATCGAGTATACCGGCCCGACCAATCTTCTGCAAGTACCGTAACTCACTCCACACGTTTCTCCATCAGCGGCAACCTCATCATGATCGTCAACGGTGATACTGCCCTAGGCACCGAGGAACCCGCAGACACTCAGATCGCTGCCACATTCAAGCGGATCCGCCAGAAGCTCCTATGGGATGTAGAGTGTAAGCCACAAAGCATTCCTGAAGGTGGCAACATCGAGTCGCTCACAGCAGCCCAAGGAGAAGGCATGTACAATGGTAGAGAAGGCATGCCTTCCCTTAGTTTTCCACTTCATCTAGAGAATGCCATAGAGATATTCATACAATGCATTATCTATTATTGTCATCCCTAGCAAATAATGATAAATAATTAGTTTTAAGTAAGAAATTAATTTGCTAAGGAAAGACAATCCTACAACACATAAAATAGTCTTCTCTTATTTACTAAGAGATGATCTCTTAGCTAAGGGAGGCAACCTTCTATTTCTTATTTCTCGCTCCTCCAACTAAGTAAAAATCCTACGTGGCTAGGATAAGGGAAGGTTGACGTCACCACATTGTACATACCCTAAGGTAGTCGAACTTGGATAGGTAACCTCCAACAGCTTCTCCCAACTCGGACCCAAATATTTCGGACATGTTGTTAGCGCTGAAAGGTACCTATATGACTTCAAGGGGCTTCATGGATTGCGAAGCTACAAGCCAAGCATGGGTCCAGAGATATGGATCGACGACTACGCTGCCACTATGGAAATACCGGGCGCTACCGAGCTCGTAGCCATGTGGTATTTTCTGCCGATGATGAAAGAATCCACCCACATATGGATCAAAAACTTGCCTAAGGGAAGTATCAATTTATGGGAGGACATGAGAAAGCACTTTTGATAAATACTTTGGAAGAACCTGTCAGTGCCAAACGACGGTCGAAGACCTCCGGTTTTGCATACAAAGAGATGGCGAATCTATACGGCCGGTGATATTGATGGTCGGAAGAGCACCACCAGTGTGGCATTTTTTCTTGGCACTAGCATGGTTTCATATATGTCACATAAGCATAAATGAGTTGCACTCTCATTAGGTGAAGCAGAATATATTTCAGCAACAATAGCTGCATGTCCTAGTTGGAACGCCTCGTTGGCGATCATCTTAGCCGTGATCTAGGCAAAGTGTTGTTCAACATAGACAACAAATCGAATATTTCTTTGTGAAAAAATCGTTGTTTCCTGACCGAAGCAAACACATTGATACATGGTTTCACTACATCATGGATTGTATAGAAGAAGGGGAGATCAAGGATGAATATGTGAGCATCGAGGATTAGCTTGCGGATATATTGACAAAGCAATTCGAAAGAGGCAAGTTGCTAGAAGTGAGGAAGAAGATTGGTCAGTTGTGAAGAAGCCATTGTAAAGAACTACATAAAGCTTACGTAGGTTTGTAGTTTGATGCCTTAGGAAAGTTTGGGATGTTCCCATATTGTATTACGCAAGTTTTGTTAATCAGTGTTATAATGGGTGGTTGCGTTGTGTCGGGCATGCAAGTCGTGTTGGACACAGTATTTTTCTTTTTTTTGCGAAATAGACACAGTATTTTTCCTCTATATAAAGCAATGAAAAAGGACCAGAAAGGCAGTATGTATTCTGCACCAAATCTCTCTTTAAACCTAATTCGAAATTAGGTTTTTGTTTATCTTCTTCTAGATTACTTTTGTCTAAGATCCATCAATCGGCGTGATGGGGCGTGCCATTGTCCCATTCGAGAACAATAAGAACATGGTTGGCCCCGTGGACTTCAATGCAACTTTTTTGTTTTTTTAGCGATTATTTTATATATGGGGTTCTTGTACGGCCGGCACTGTTAATGGATGTTGGTTCTTTTTCACAGAAGAAAAAACCGCTTCAGCTATTATTTGGGCATATTCGTGGAAACAAACGAGTGCATGCTCGGTGATTTTGGAGAAGGCATCAGTCAGCTCTGTAGACGAGGACATCAAGGGCTGGCTTGGCTGAAGAGATATATGAGTCGTATATGCATCGCTCCGTGACCGTGCTGAAGAGATCGATAGAGATGGTAGGTATATATTTGGACGTGTGTGGTGTGCGTGTATGATGCGTGGCTCCGTGCTAGATTAGCTGCAATGGACCCTGGCCTCCTTCCAATGAAATGAGATGCATGGGAACACTACAGAAGCCCCTCGACCCTGAAAAGATACATTGTGCTTGAAAATCCGATGCTTTATTGGACCACCTATAAATATCAATTCGGTACAATTAGTGGCCTACTAAACCTATTCTGCACGCAAGTGCTAATTATGATCAGTCGTAAGGAGAAAGATTTATACGAATTATTGCTAGTTATCCATCTCGGGCAGAATATATCATGTGCGAAACCCAATATAATTTTTGTGCTGTATATTCCCCCGGAAAGATGTGATGCATGATTATTAGGTGCACTTCCTCAGACTTATGACATAGCTTCAGCTATGTGGAAGTTGCTCGAAGAGACGAAACCCTAGCCTCCGGGTCGCTCTCGGGCGACTCCGAGGCGACCCCCGCGCCGCCGCCCACCAACCCCTCCCCACCTCGCCAACAACTCCCGCCGCCGCCGGAGGAGGCCGTCCCGCGGCGGACGGAGCCGGCGGGGAGCACCTCCGGCTCGTCTTCCCCAACACATCCAAAATCCCCCCTTCGTCCGCCCATGTGCGCCGCCGGCCCTGCCGTGCTCGTCCTCGGCGCTGCTCCTCCGCCGCGCGGGCGTGCTGCCCCTGCTCTGCCGCACCGGCCTGCTGCCCGTCCTGCTGGCGCGCGCGGCCCCGTCGCGGCGGCGGCGGCGCATCTTCGTCCCTGCGCGTCGCCCTGGTGTTGGGCATGCTGGGAGCCCTACGTCCCCGACGGCTGGCCGAAGAGGCCACGGGGCTGGGCCTGCCGGCTGCCCTCCGCCGTGGTGAGGCCCTCCGGCGTCTGCTGTGCGCCGCCCCGGCGCCGTGCGGGCCTGCGGGGTCGCGGTGCTGCTCTTCCATCCCCGCCGGTTCTGGCCGTGGTGGCTCGGGTCTCCTCGCGTGAGGCCCGCCCCCGGCTCCTGCATTTTCCGGCCACCTCCCAGTTCTCGCCCGGCTGTCCGGCCGTTGATCCCGGCACCTGGCGCGCGGCTCGGCTCTTGGACCGCTGGCGATGTGCCCTTGCGGCGGGCCTCTGGTGGTTGCCCTCCTCCCGGCGGGTCATGTGCTGCCCTTCCGTCCAGGGTGTGGGCCCTCTACAGCTCGACCGCTCCCCCTTCTCCGGTGGCCCGTGTCCACCCCTCGCCGCGGTCTCCTGCAGGGTGGGGGAGGTCGGCCTACTCCGATGTTTTGGTGTAGCTGCACATCCGGGCGAAAGCCTATGGACGATGACGCATGCGGGCGCCGTGCTCCTCCGTGGAGGCGTCCTCTTGGCTCTGTGCACCTCCCGACACGCTTGGGACAGCTCTCGCCTCTTGTCGCCCTGCTGACCGCCCGCTAGTATACTTGCGGGACGAGGTTGTTGTCATGGTTGCCCGACAGAGCTGCCTGGACGTCCTGGGGTTGCCTCAGTTTGCGCCACCCTCGACCACGGGGTCGGCACACTGGTGTCGTCACCCCAGTCTTGGCTATCCGACGCCCTTCGACTGTGTTTGGTCTCGGCGGCACATCGCCTTCAGCAATGCCGGCGGCACACCGGTGTCGCCGCACGGACTCGGCTATCCGACGCCTTTCGACCGTGCCGGGATGCTTCTTCGCGTGGTTCTGTTGGTGTCCTCGTATTCCACCACCTGCTCCCCTGGTATGCTTGCCTACGGTGTGTATTTCTTCGGAGATACCCGTCTAGCGGTCGGCTTGAGGTCCTCAAGGTGACGTCTTGTTGTGGCCTTGTTTGGTTCGTGCTTGTGGCGTGACTCTTCCCTGCATCGCCCTTCGACCACGGGGTCGGCACACCGGTGTCGTCGCCCCAGTCTCGGCTATCCGACGCCCTTCGACTGTGCTTGGTCTTGGTTCTGCAGGTTTTCGTCGCCACCCCTCGCTCGCATGCCAAGTCATAGTGACTGTCCTTTGAGGTGCTAGCCTCCCGAGGGGATTCGGTTGGCTTCGGTTGCTAACCTTCCTCTTTCCTTGTGTTCTCTTGTTTCTTTTTTTTCCGTTATTTAGATGTCTTCTTCTCCCTTGTACCCCCTGTATTTCCTTCTATCTGTTTGTAAGAACATGGGCCTGCCAGGCTACTTTCGTGGAATATAACAAGCGGCGGGATTTTTTTCCCCCGTCAACCTCGAAAAAAAAAGAGGTGCACTTGGAATCACATTTGCTTGAAGGCTAGGGGTAGACCTTGTCTAGCTCCTGTTAGTTAGGTTGCGTAGATGTATGCTGCATATTAATACTGACAAACAAGGCCTTCAAGCTAACTCCAGAAATAGCAGGATGAAGACTGAATAAAGCAGGGACTAGATGAAGCAACCGAAATAGAATACGAAAAATAGTACAGAACAGAAGCTTCAAGCAGATGAACAAATCAAACAACAAACAAACCATGTAAGCTATATAGAATGTAAAGAAGTGGGATGAAAACAACTATTTGTTTACCGGATTTAAGCTGTTGGCACCATCTCTACGTCTCTATTAGGAGATGATATGCCCACATTTATGCAACTCTATCAGCAACCCCGTTTGTGGAATAGCCTTGTTATCCGTTAACACTAGTTTCATCCCGTTGGCCCGATCACTAGTACCAAATCTTTGAGGTCAGCTCCAAATCTTTACGAACTTGTTCTTTCAAAAATTAGGTCTAAACCTTCGGCCTCTGCATCAAAATGATGCACACTACCTTTTTTATTCAATTATTCAACAAGGCCTTATGAAGAAATACATCTACCAACTGGAAGACACCTTCCTGGAAACAACAGTTGTCGCTACACTTACAAGATTGATGAAGGAATGGCTATGATTGGTGATCCGCAAGTTCCTCAAGGAGATGTCAAATGTCCAAGAGTAACAAGCATATCTCCTCCAACTCTCAAGAAATTTCTCAGGAAAAGCTGGTTGAGATCTCTCTGTCACGGTTGGTGCATTTGGTGGTTGCTGCATGTTGACCGTGGTAGATATCAGCTTGCAGTAACCCTTATCATGTGTGCTCCTTAACTTTTCTTTATCACGATATTTGTTAAGCTCATGGCATGAAGTCTAATGATGTTAAGTATTATCCTATGCATCTGACGATCACAACAAATCGGTAAGCACATTTGAAAAATATGTTATAATCTTGCTTCGGTAGTTTTCTTACTCCTGTGGTACCACAACATTTTTCTTTCTGATCAAGTACTCTCTGCAGTCATGGCTCTGCCTCTTCCACTTTGAAACCGTTGTCACCTGGTTGAGCCCTATGGAAGACGATGCATCCTGCCATCCTGTTACTATAGTGTGTTGTTTCTCTGGCCTTGGAGAAATGTCTTTTTTAAAAAAAACATGTCATCCTAAACAGTATTCAGTCAACATGAGTCAGGATCATTCTCGCAATTCAGTTGATGTAGAGGTTGTCCTATGTAAATATGGGAATGGATATAGTCAAATCAAGATACTAGCAGTTGCACAAAATGTTCTTGCTCATACCTAATCTAAAAATCCATGTCTTGTGCAGCCATGGCTCTGCCTCTTCCACTTTGAAACCGTTTTCACCTTGTTGAGCCCTATGGAAGATGATGCATCCTGCCATCCTGTTACTATAGTGTGTTGTTTCTCTGGCCTTGGAGAAATGTATTTTTTTAAACGCATGTCATCCTGAACAGTATTCAATCAACATGAGTCAGGATCATTCTGACAATTTAGTTGATGTAGAGGTTGTCCTATGGAAATATGGGAATGGATATAGTCAAATCAAGATACTAGCAGTTGCACAAAATGTTCTTGCTCATACCTAATCTCAAAATCCATGTCTTCTGCAGCCATGGCTCTGCCTCTTCCACTTTGAAACCATTGTCGCCTCGTTGAGCCCTATGGAAGACGATGCATCCTGCCATCCTGTTGCTATAGTGTGTTGTTTCTCTAGCCTTGGGGATATGTCTTTTTTTTAAATGCATGTCATCCTGAACAGTATTCAGTCAACATGACAATTCAGTTGATGTAGAGGTTGTCCTATGGAAATATGGGAATGGATATAGTCAAATCAAGATACTAGCAGTTGCACAAAATGTTTTTGCTCATACCTAATCTCAAAATCCATGTCTTCTGCAGCCATGGTTCCGCCTCTTCCACTTTGAACAGTTGTCATCTCGTTGAGCCCTATGAAAGACGATGCATCCTGCCATCCTGTTACTATAGTGTGTTGTTTCTCTGGCCTTGGAGAAATGTCTTTTTAAAAACTCATGTCATCCTGAATAGTATTCAGTCAAATGAGTCAGGATCATTACAATTCAGTTGATGTAGAGGTTGTCCTATGGAAATATGGGAATGGATATAGTCAAATCGTCCTATGGAAATATGGGAATGGATATAGTCAAATCAAGATACTAGCAGTTGCACAAAATGTTCTTGCTCCTACCTAATCTCAAAATCCATGTCTTCTGCAGCCATGGTTCTGCTTCTTCCACTTTGAAACAGTTGTTGCATCGTTGAGCCCTATGGAAGACGATCCATCCTGCCATCCTGTTCCTCCAGCTAGGACCAGAGGTTGCGGTTATTGGTTAGTTTGAGCTTGGTTTCTTGAAGAAAATCAATGGAGGGGTTTGCGGCCACGACAGCATCGCGGACAAGGACGCATTTGCCATCCTGGCCAAGCCCTTGGGTATTCCAGGATAGCAGGAAGAGATTTTTAAACGAGGAACTATTCCATTAAAGAGGAGCACAACACCGGGGTACAACAACAAAAGCGCTGGCGATGCATGGCTACTACTCCGACCTCCTGGGCCGGGCCCACGAGACCCACTGCGCTTTCGACCTTGGCCAGCTCTACTCCACCGCTCGCCGCGTCGATGTGCCGCGCCTCGTGACCCAGTTCTCCGCTGCAGAGCTCAAGGCTGCTGCTCTTGGACTGGACCGCACCAGCGTCCCCGGCCCCGACGTGTTGGGGCCCAGCTTCTTCCATGCTTCCTGGCACGCCATCGGGCCGGACATGCTGCGTCTCGCCGAGGGTTTCCATGCCGACATCGTCAACCTCGACAGAATTAACCGTGCTCATGTCGTCCTGCTGTGGAAACGCGACGGCGTGCTCCCTCCCAGCGCGTTACGCCCCATCTCGGTACAAAATTGCGACATGAAGATTTTGTGCAAGGCCCTTACAACACGCCTCCAATAAGCAGATCGCTGGCGTGATCGACGTCGACCAATCTGGCTTCATCGTCGGGCACATCATCTCGGAGAATTTCGTCTATGCGACGGAAATTGTCCAATGCTGCTTCAAGGGGGCTGCTCCAACCCTCGTCCTCAAGCTCGACTTTGCCAAAGCGTTTGACTCCATCGACTGGGGCAGCTAGCCTTTGGCGGGTTTTGCTGGCTAGAGGATTCCCTCCTCTTTGGTGTGATTGGATGGACGCCATTTTCCACTCCTCCAAGTCAGCGGTGCTGCTGAACGGCATATCGGGGCACTGGATCAACTGCAAGAGGGGGCTGCGGCAAGGCGACCCCCTCTCCCCGTAACTTTTCCTGCTCGTCGCCGACATTCTTCAGCAGTTGGTCAAGCAGGACGGTGTGCTTCAACACCCGCTGGTGGATGGGCTCCCGCCGCTCGTCCTCCAGTACGTTGATGATACGCTGATCATCCTCCGTGCCGAGCCCGGCGTGGCGGAGCGGCTGAAGAAGATCCTCGATAGCTTCGCTTCCTCCATGGGCCTCATCATCAACTTCACCAAAAGCACCCTTGTTTCCATGTCCGTGGATGACACGACGCTGGCCTCGGCCACCGCCACTCTGGGCTGCGCCATTGAGGGCTTTCCCCAGACCTACCTGGGACTTCCACTCTCCTGCAACAAGCTCACGCTGGACGCCTTCATCCCCCTCATTGCCAAAGCCGACAGGTATCTGTCCGAGTGGAGAGCCCTCCTTCTCTCGATGGCTGGACGCCTTGTCCTCGTCAACGCCGGACTCTCTTCCTACCCATGTGATGGTTGCGCTCATGCTTCCGCCGGCGGTGATCAAAGCCCTGGACGCCCTCCGCCGTTCCTTTCTCTGGGACGCCGAGGAACGCGCTTCTGGCGCCAAATGCCTCGTTGCCTGGGACCGTGTGTGCCGCTCCAAGGACGAGGGCGGCCTTGTCGTGCGCACTCTGGGCGTTCAGAACGCATGTCTCCTCGTGAAGCTCCTGCACCGGCTCCATACGCTCTGGGACTCGACGTGGGCCGCTTGGCGGTGGGTGGAGATCGGCGATAGCTCCATCGACTTGGTGACACGTGCTGCCCCCGCTAGTGACCACAGGGCGGTGCTCCGCAAGCTGGGGGACGGACGCCGCGTCTCCTTCTGGCACAACTCCTGGCTGCCAAACGGCGTCCTCGCGGTGTCCCGGCGTGCCCTCTTCACCCACACCACCAAACCTGAAGCGACCGTGGCGCAGGTCCTGCTGGTCGGCATCGACACCATTCTGGTCCCTCGCATCTCCACTGCCGGGGCGCGTAAGCGGGAGCTGCTGCGCCCCATGATCGCCGCCGTTACGCTGCGGAGCGAGCCTAGCGTGCACACCCTGCAGCACTGCGCTGGGCCCAAAAACACGCTCTGCGCCGCCGAGCTCTATCGGCTAAACTGCTTCGGCGGTGAGATCTCCACCCACGCAAGCTTCATCTGGCCGCTGGCTTCCCCCTGTGCGAGTCCCTGCTCGAGACCGCGCGCTACATGATGCTTCATTGCCCACCCGTGGCGCGGTTCTGTGCCACCGTCGGCGTGGTTGTTCCCTCTAGCGCCCATATGAGCGACCTCCACCTCATCCTGGCGCCACGCGCGATCACGAGCGACACGGCGTCATCCTTCATTCTGCTTTGCTGATGGCATCTGAAGCAGCGAAACGCGAAAGTCTTCTGCGGCGAGGACCCCTCTCTTCCACACCTGCTGAAGTCCTGCCGTGACGATGCCGTTCTATGGCGCGGGTATCTTCCGCCCAGGCTCCAGGAGGATGTCGATGCCTGGCTTGGCTGCCTCCACACCCCGGATGAATGATGTCTGTAAAAAGGGCACCGCTAATCGGACGCCAATCCTAGCGTTCTATCGGACTAGTCATCTGCCGTACGATGGAATTTTCCTCGAGCGTCTGATTGATGCATGAGAACATGGTCTGCTGTAGGTTAGCTTCCTTTATTTGCTTTCCATTAACTACTTGCGAGGATCACGCCCTATCACCATAATTTTAGGAGTTAGTTCAGCTGTGAAGCACGGGTGGTGGCATACCAATTTTCAATTCGTTTTCCATGCTACACAAATATGTTCAGATGTAATTGAATTAACATCGATATTGAACAAATTTATTTCTAATTGGAAATTATGTACTCGTAGGAAAATTTATGGTCCTGCCAACCAGAGATTTTGCTTCTGTCGTTCAAAAATATTGATTCAGTGGAATAATCTGTTTGAATTGCATCGAAAAATATAGTTTTCGTCCACTAAATAAATGCTTCTGCTTCTGTCGAAATAGAGATTTATTACTTTCAACTAGAGAAATGCTTCAACAAAATGAATAACTGTTTACATTTGATTAAAAATGCTTCCAAAAGAAAATGCTTATTTATCATCAAGACAAATTGCTTCCACTAACATAAATAACTAGATGACTTCCCGAGCGTTGCAGCGGACACGTGTAGACAGAAAACTATATATGTGATTAATTCACACGAAGCAAACTATCATGTGACATGGACCTCAAGAGGCATTTGAACCCTTCGTTAGTCGATGTTTTGAAACGCTGATATGCAAAGTTGCATTCTCGTCAAAATATATGGCTGCAAGCACACTTGGATACAAAGTATCTAAATTATATATACAGCTTCAATCGAGAGCAGTGATATAGAAGTAGAGTAACAAAAAGCGATAAGAGAAACATTAAAACATGGATCATTCTTAAACGACACTCTCTTACATACTCCTTGTCATACGTGATTACTGAAGAGTAAATCTCGTGAAAATTTTGTAGGAATTTATTTTCTAGCACTTTCCGGCATCGTCTTCCAGAATGCACACTTTCGGCTTTCACCCATGTGAGCGTATGTATTGTCGACTTCTACTACAGCGATTAATGTTTGAGAAAACTGAGAATAAACCAAAGAGAATAAAATCTGGTGTCAGAGAAGTTGTAACAAAACAAATCAAATTTGTAAAAGACATGTCGTTCTGAGATAAAGGTATTAGACCCCAAAAAAAAAAATGTGAGAGTACCTGATCTTGTACTCATGTACAAAGCAGGAGCATAGTTTCCAACATACGGTGTTTTGCCTCTCCCAGCTTACTCAATAGTGAATACATAGATCAATTTGGAAGAGAACCTTCCAAATCGAACCTGGAAGATCAACAAACTTCACATGAAACAATCTGTGCATGTAGAGATGTATACAAAGGATATCATTTGAAAAAAAAGATGTATATAAAGGATATCACTGCCATGCAAAGTAAGGCCAAATTATTATGTAAGCACACTATGGTGTCTTTTCTTCGAATAACATTCAGAGCTTATATGGTATCTGCGGAAAAAGAATTGAGTTTTGTCGATAGATTAGCATGCGAATCAGAAAAAAAAAAATACCGCAAGGAGCAAACCACTTTGCTCCCTCCTGACCTCTATCGTTAAAATCTGAGGCTTGTGAAGGGATGCAAAATTATCCATGTAGGACCAATCGAATGACTGCATGGCAGGATACTTGACCAGGGTGATCAATTTATTGGGTATCAGAATCAATCTCAATAGCCTTCTAATTTCTGCCTCGTAGCAAGGTGTGAAGGCAATCTGCTGAAACACAATGCAATCCTACAAAGGAAATCGTTGGTATTGAATAGTTAGGGTGCGTCCAAGCAAACTGTTGAGAGAGAAAGAGAAACCCAAACGTGTACTGCCTATGGCTATGCTTACCGCTGCCATGTCCTTGCATGTGCTCAGCGCTGCTCTTGGCGTGCAAGTGCTCTCGTCCATATGCTCCTATTTCCTGGAGCACCGCCGGGCCAAAGGAGCGGTAACGATCAAATTCGGCAAATCAATCGGTGACACCGTAGAGCGCCTTGGTGCGGTCCTCGAAGAATAGCGGATGTATCTAGCCAACCAAAGTGTAGATGTAAAGAAAGAGCTGGTATTGAAAGGCATGGAGAAAACAGAAGTACGGTGCCATTGAATCATAGATTGTTCTGGACGCCAAGCATAGGAAGTTGAGACGTCGGATCCAATTAATCGGAATGGATCTTCAATGCTGGTCGCTTGATATGGAAACACCAAAAGGCAAGACATACGAAGGACCAATAGGCTTCGTTTATATTCAGTAATATAAAAGATTAAATTAATTTATGCCATGCTGGAAGAGCATGCAGGTTTTGTTCTTTCTAAGATGGCATATTTGATGATGTGGAGGGTTGCATGTGCAGACAAATAGATAAGTGACGTGGCATAGCCGCATGTTGAGAGAATTCCTTGTAGCGGGGTGCTCCTATTTATATATAGAAGATTGCTTCCATCGAGTACAATCGTAAACATTTGTTTACAAGTAATAAGGAATTTGGCTTCCATTACAACTGAATTTTGCTTCGAACTAAAAATATTTTTTTGAAACATATCAAACAAAGTTTCTGTAGACTATTGCTTCAATGATCACTTGATATATTTCGGACAACATACACATTTGCTTCCTTCAAGTATCAAAATATGCAGCTGCTCACACTAGTAGAAAACAGGGCTTTGGTCAGGCACCTTTGGTCTCGGCCATGTCCTGGGCCGGGACCAAAGGCCTGGCCACGTCACCCCGTAAACGCTCAAGCGTACGGCACCTATAGGTCCCGGTTTGTTAGGAACCTTTAGACCCGGCTCGTATCCTAAACCGGGACTAAAGGGTTTTGCGGCACGCTGCGTCTGCGGTACCCCCTTTAGTCCCGGCTCGTATCCCAAACCAGGACTTAAAGTCAAATCCCGCGGAAGCCGATCGCGCGTCGCCATTACTGGCCGGCGACGAATCAAGCGTCGCGCGGGTTACGAGCCGCCGGCGCGGCCAGCCACAGGAATTGATCACCCGGTGGCTGGCTAGGCCTGTTCATCTTCATCTTCCACTCCTATATATGCTTAGATCTTCCCACCATTGCCACACACACAAACTCCTCTCTCCTCTCCACCATTGCAAAAGCTCTCTCCTCTTCGTCGATGGAGCACCTCGCGCGCGACCCGGCTCCTCTAACTCGGGTGTATCACCCCATGGCCGAAGGGATGTCCTTCAAGGTCACGGTCGCGCTCCGTGTAAGAAGGGTGGAGAAGTGGATCCGCGACGTGAAGAGGGACTATCTCGACAACGCATCAATCAAGTGCGTCGGCTTGGATTGCGAGTTCACCAACCCTCGCGAGGGTGATCAGCTTGCCGCCGTCCTGCAACTCTCGGTGGTATCCGAGAATCTGGTATTCCAGATTTGTCGGGCTGATCAAGTGCCAGAAGCTCTCAAGGAGTTCTTGTTGGGATTCGTAGCATAGAAAACAAAAAATTTCCTATCGCAAGAACGAACAATAAGCCAAGATCCAATCAAGAAGATGGTAGCAACGAGGTGAAGATCAACATACCCTTGAAGATCACAAAGCGTTAACGAGATCAGATCTCGTGGTGGATGTAGACGATCACTTGCCGCTTGCAAAAGCGCGTAGAAGATCTTGACGGTGCCACGAACGGGCAGCACGTCCGTACTCGGTCACACGTTCGGTGTTGATGAAGACGTCTTCCTCCCCGTTCCAGCGGGCAGCGGAAGTAGTAGATCCTCCTCGGAATCCCGGCAGCACGACGGCGTGGTGGCGGTGGTGGTGGAGATCTCCGGCAGGGCTTCGCCTAAGCGCTGTAGGAGAAGTATGAGGAGGGAGGGGCAGCTAGGGTTTGGGAGAGGGGAAGGCTGGGGCGCCGGCCTCAAGGGGGCAGGGGTGGTGCGGCCAAGGTGTGGCTGCCCCCTCCCTCTCTCCCTCATTATATAGGTAGATCCCCAAGGGTTAGGTCAAAATCTTCGAATAAGACCCCAACTCCAAAACCTTCCATATGGCCAAACCTAGGGGGAGTGGGACTCCCCCCTTTCCTTTGGTGGGGTGGCCGGCCACCATGGGGAGGAGTCCACCTGGGACTCCTCCTCCCTTAGGCTGGCCGGCCAAGGTGGGTGGAGTCCCTCTGGGACTCCACCTTCCATGGTGATTTCTTCCGGACTCTTCTAGAACCATCTAGAACCTTCCAGAAAAATACCGGATCATTTTCAAACCTAGAAAATGACTTCCTATATATGAATCTTATTCTCCGGACCATTTTGGACCTCCTCGTGATGTCCTGGATCCCATCCGAGACTCCGAACAAACATTCGAACTCCATTCCATATTCCATATCTACTTAAACGACATCAAACCTTAAGTGTGTCACCCTACGGTTCGTGAACTATGCAGACATGGTCGAGACTCTTCTCCGACCAATAACCAATAGCGGGATCTGGAGATCCATAATGGCTCCCACACATTCAACGATAACTTAGTGATCGATTGAACCATTTACATACGATACCGATTCCCTTTGTCACGCGATATTTTACTTGTCCGAGGTTTGATCATCGGTATCTCCATACCTTGTTCAACCTCGTCTCCGATAAGTACTCTTTACTCGTACCGTGGCATGTCATCTCTTGTGACCAAGTCACATGCTTGCAAGCTAATCAGACGACATTCCACCGAGAGGGCCCAGAGTATATCTATCCATCATCGGGATGGACAATATCCCACTCTTGATCCATATGCCTCAACTCATACTTTCCGAATACTTAATCCCACCTTTATAACTACCCATTTACGCAGTGGTGTTTGATGTAATCAAAGTACCCTTCCGGTATAAGTGATTGTGACGCCTCGGAACCGGTACCATGAGGATTCCAGCGATCCCTCCGAAATCCGCACGATATCGATTCTGAGACGCCCTCCGACACGACGTGCGCGACAAATCACACACGTGATGCCAGAGGAATTAACACGAGCGGTAACATTACAACAGGATTACAATAGAGCCCACAAGAAACATATATTACAACAACGACTCCACCGAGTCAAGATACAAATACAATACAAAGATCCAAAACATACAGAAGATCGAATACATCCGAGTACGGACAAGATGCAAATTGGACTAAGAGTCCTAAAGATAACCAGTGGCGTCCATAACCCTGCCCAGGTCAAGCCGGAAGGGTAACCTTGCTAACATCGTCTTCATCGAACATAACTTCATACCTGCCCGGTTATGTCCCAAAGAAGCAGCAATAAGTACGGGTTCATACTTAACAAGACTTCAAGACGTATAAGCATTCGTCAACCAGTCGTCCTTTGTACTTGAGGCACGCAGGGGACTTAGAGGACGCAAGAGGAACGTCATAGGCAATATGGTGGGGTTAAGCGGCAGCGCGCAAGCACTAAAAATCTATAGAGACACTCTACAACAGTCGTCTAATCAGAGAAGATGAGAGAGCGCATAAACTAACAGTTCTATACTCTGCAAACAGAACCCAACCGATGTGTTCCCCCCTCGCAAGGAAGTACTTACAAAGGCACTCACACGGTTGACAAGTTTTATTAGGTAGCCGTTGTAGTAATGCTATATTACTACGCAAGTTATTAGCAAATTATTAACATCAGCATAAAGGTGTAAGTTGTTCTATGATCGAGCTATACAATTCCAAGTCGTCCATAACCGCGGACACGGCTTATCGATAAGATGTACACCCTGCAGGGGTTGCCCAAATGTAACCATACGCATGCTCGACCCGCTTACGACAGGCGATGTCTCACAACAAGACCGTTCCCAGTTCAACAAGAAAGTCTAGGGGGGCCACCCGACTAAGCTACCCGTGACGAAGTCCGGCCGTACTCCGAGACGGACTCAGGGTTTGTGCCAGCGGCTAGGCGTGCAAACCACACGCTTCGCTAAACGTCCCGCAAGGTACAGTACAGAATATAAACACCCGAAGGCAATAGGAAGTAAACACCCGAAGGCAACAGTAAGTAAAGCATGGCATACATGGCATAGGCAAATAAAACCAAGGTTGTGGCCCCCTTTTCAACTGACTTGAGAAAAGGTAATGGGTGAGGGGGGTCCCAATAATCGTCCCCACGTACGGGTAGAGCGCTCAATCTCGGAACAGATAAGAAGAACTCGGGTCCTAGGGGCCATTAGCGAGTCAAAGTTCCGATGCTTTCGCAAAGGGGCTCACAGATGCCTCTGCTTACAATTTTAGTTGTTAACAATAAAGTAAGTGTGATTATCTCCAACAACATATCCATAAACCATGTGTCATGATGCCCCAACAGATAACCCGATAAGATAGCAACGACGAAACGAGATATAACAGCACTAGCATGCACTACGACTCGCAAGGCAGACCCGATAACCAAACAACAGCTGTAGGAGGGTGGTGGAGGCAATATGGGCTGCTTGAGGTAACAAGTGGATAGGACACGTGACAAGAACGCAACTCAAGGATAGCATAAGGGAGAAGGCAAAATAAAATAGGTGAGCGACTCCTGCAGGGACAGGAGTTTAGGAAATGCTTGCCTGTTAAAGCCTGCCGAGGAACATCCAGAGAACTTGTCGTATCTCACCACACCACTTCGCGATCCTATCCGGGAAGAAGCAAATGCTGGAACACACAACGCATGCAAGTCTTACTACTACGAAGGAAGAATCAGCATGAGCAATGCATCTTATCCACATTAAGCGGGATCGGGACCCGGACAAACAAATTAGGTTGGAGTTGCATTTCTACCGATAAATTAATGGTTGATTAGCATGGCAGTAGCATGGCAAGGGTGAGCTACTTCAAGTTTAAATGGAACCGGGACAACACATATATATAATATCCCACATATTCCATATGTTCATATTAGGTGATAATGCAAACTATCACGAGATGGTATGAAGCATGATGCAACAGCAGACATGGATGGCATATTAATGTTCAGCACATTTTTCTAATCAAAATTGATATATAACACATTTTAATTGGAGTTACAGATTAAAAGTTATTAAATAAACAGTTTTTAGTATTTAAAATATAGAAAACAGATTTATTTAAATAGAAAAGGGCCTGGAAATGATTTTCAGAAAAGGGGGAGGACCCCAGGTTCATTTGGAAGAGGTGCAGGGGGTTTTCTTAAAAGGTGCAGGCGCCAGGGACGCCGGGTTCAGAACCAGAACTGGCAGGGGCCTAGAAGCAAAAACTACGGATCTGGATCTGAGATCAGTTTCTCACCGAGCGGGTGGTTAGCCTGGGGCGCTGACGGCTAGGCCCCGCGGGTTGACGTGGACGCCGCGTGGCGGACGACGTGGATGAAGACGTGGCATCCATGGCGCGCGATGGCGGTGATCACTTGCGACTCAGGTTCGTTGCGCGCGGGCACCTCGGTGGTTCTAGGAAGCGAGGGTGGGCGTCGGGGATGCGCCTCGTCGTGGCGAACCAGGAAGTGGCGGCGCGGGCACCTGGGAGCCACCGGAGCTTCGCCGGCAGCGACGATTGCGGAGGAAGGCGGCGGCATCAAGGTGAGAGGGGAAACCGGAAGCAATTAGAAGGTAGAGGAGGTCGAGGAGATGCGGAAGTTTACCGAGAAGGCATTGGCGAGGTCGAGGAAGGCGGAGGAGGACGGTGGTCGCCGTATTTGGCGAGAAACGCCAGCGGCCGAAGGAAGGGGAACGGCGAAAATTGGGGCAACAACGGGTTCCCCGAGTCGATTGCTTGCACGAAGGTGAACGAGGAGAGGGAGGCGCATCTGCTGGGGTTCTTGGCGCGGCGCAGGGTGGTCGGAGTCGAGCGGCGCCATGGCGGAGGAGCGGCGGTGGTTCACGGTTGCTCTCAGAGAAAAAGGAAAAACGAGGGGGAAAAGAAGGGGGTGGCGGCAGGAGGGGAGGAGATGCGTCTAGGGTTTCTGAGGAGAGATAAAGAGGAGGGCGAGTGGTTGAGGTGTGGTGGTGGGCGAGAAGGACCACTGCCTCCTCAGGCACATGGCGTGACCGCGCCAGGGGAAGACGACAACACGAGGCTGCCTCTCCTCAAAGCGGTACGGCGTGGTGTAGCTGGGCTGGGCCGAAAGGAGTGGCCGTCTCGGGCCAGAGGAGGAAGGAAAAGGGAAGAGGGGAAGAGAGGCCCAAGGCTGCGGCCTGGTTAGTTAGGTTAGGATAGATTTTTCTTTTTCTTTCTTTTTCTGTTTTATTTTCTATTTTTATTTAAAACATTTTGAAATCAAATCGAGAGAACAGAGAGAAGGAAACAAAATAGTTTCAAATATTACTTTTATTTGTTTGTAGGTTTGGTTTTAGGGTTTGTTTAAAAGAAAAAGAAGGGGAGGTCTCATTAAACCATACGAGAGGGAAAAGAAATTAACTAGGGTTTATAAAATTACATTTTATTTTGTAAAACATGGATGATATGATGCATGATGCATGATGATGCATAAACAAAAAGGAGCAAGCAAAAAACATCTATAGGGGTACTACCCTGGGCCGTTACAAACGACACCACTAACAAGGGATCGCGCCCCAAGATCCCACCTCAAGGTACGGGGGAGAGAGGTGAACTATCGGGTCTTCAGGCGACGTGTCGATCTCCTCGACACCACTAACAAGAAGTCTTTCTCCAGCTTGGGTGGTCGACACCACCAACAAGAAGTCGTTGTTCCGATGACGATGATGACTCCGGAGAAACAAAGGAAGGAGTAACAGTCACACGGATCCAACAATTCAGGTAACAAGGGCGAATAGTAAGAGTAGTCGGTATGGGGGCCAATCCATCCCGCACCCGAACTATTAACCCTGAACATAAATAGGAGAATCGTGTAACCAACTATCAGATCTCAGATTGACGATATCGACAAGCATTTTCAGCAAGGATTCTGTCGTCGTGGTGAACGAGCAGATGCCATAGGATGGCTTAGATTGGGGCCGAATGGACGCAAGAGGATTCGGGGGAGGGTTTGCGATTAGATGGGAAGAACTTCCGGATGCTTTCCTCAAGAACACAGCCAGAGACCGGTATACGAGAAGAGAGACAAGAGGAAGAACTCTTTACTAGATCACTAGCTTCATTGATCACAGCATGGTTACAAGTTCTGTCTACCTCTATCTCATCATATCGTGCCCGCAAGGAGGGCTGCCCCCTCTCCTTATATAGGGGAGAGGGTGGCTTACAGAGCAAGAAACCCTAATGGCATCTTTGACTGGACAAACTACTTTACAGAGTTACTGTACAAAGCTACTTTAATCATAGATGAGACCGGGGCCTTCTTTTATCATAGAAGCTGACGTCCTCCGGCTTCTTTCTCCGTCACCTCTCTCTTTGGCGCCAGGGCTCTGAATAAAGTTACTTTGCTTAGCTCATCCTTGTTTTCTTGCTCTGAAGAGAATCTTTGACCAGTCCTGCCGACAGGCTCTCCTTTCCGGTATCTTCTATACCGGGTTCCGGCATACCCCTTTGGGGATACCGGCTTAGCTTTGCCTTCCCGGATTCCTACTAGGCTTCCGGTAAGATCATTAAACCGGTATCAAGATGGCTCAAACCATCCGGTTTGGCATGCCTTTGGCATACCGGGGGTTATCCCCCCAACATTAGTCCCCGAAGCTGGTATAGCCTGGAGGATTCTATCCTACAGACCATGCCAGGTTTTCATCTTTTTAAGATACCGGTTTAATCACTCATGTCTTGAGCTTAGTTCCGGCACCTTTACCCTCGTTCCTTTTCTTCTCTTTGCAAGGCTCGTTCTGGCATCTCTTTTTTCCGGTACCACGTGTCTTTACTCCTTCCTCGGCGAAGTCGAGAATATTTCGGGCCCCGCGCCTGTCAGAGACATGCGCACTGTAACTGACGCGCCAGTGTCCGTTGTCACATCGCTTCGACTCCCGCGCGCCCATTTAATGCACCGCTGCGGATCCCACTACCTCTTCGGGATCCCGTGTGCGCCTCCGTGTGGCGTCCGTTTTCTCGCGTGTATCCCTTCGCCACGTGGCGGCCCAAGGTGCGAACCGTCGCGGGCCGCGAGGCGAACCGCCGCGGCCCAGCGGTTCCCTGCCCACTTTCTCTCTCCTTTATAAACACAACCGCCCCCTCTTCTTCATCTTCTTCGCATTCTCCTCCTTCGCGCACAGAGCTCCACGCCTTTGCGCCACCGCCGCTCTCCGTCCGCCGTCGCTCGTTCAAGCTCCGGCGCCCGGCGAACTCACGCCGTGCTTCCGCCGGACTTCGCTGTGCGGAGATCTTCGGCAGCAACTTCATCGCGCCCGCCGCATTTGCGTTTCTTCGCGAGCTTCTCCGCCTCGCCGTCGACGGTGCTTGCCGGCGACCGCAGACCCGCTTCACCGCCAGCAAACACTTCCCTCAGCGACCGCACCGCTCAAGGTTGGTACTAATTTTACTTTACTCGCCGTTCGCTTGCCTTCCAGATCTTGGGCCTTTGGTGTTCTTATTTGCTCTTTTTCTTTGGTTTTCTTCTTACTCGTAGATCTTCACGCGGGGTTCAAGTTTGGGATTTCTGTTTCTTCGCCTACCCTCGCAATGTCTGACGAGGAATCTTCCTCCGCATCTTCTTCTTCCCTTTCTCTCAAGCGCCGTAGACCCTCTCCCGGTGAATCCACGGCTTCAGATCCAATGGAGACCGATTCCGGCAATCAGCAGGAATCCGGTAGCCTCCAAGAGTCCGGCGGCCACTTAGAATCCGGAAGCTTTAGCCAAGCTTCCGGTAGCCAAGAAGCCAGTAGCTCTGGCCAAGCCTCTAGCAGCTCCAGCCAATCTTCCGGCGAGGAGCCTTCCCCAATCACCCGCGGAGCCTGGATGGGCTCCAACGTTACTGAGTTTGAGATCGATTGGTTGTACCGGTCTCGGAGGATTCCGGAAGGAGTTACCTGCCGGATTCCTGATGACGAGATCGAACCGGATCCCGAAGATGATGAGTACGTTGTTTTTCTTGCTCACTTTGAGCGTGGCTTCGGCCTTCCTGCCTCCTCTTTTTTCCGGGAGTTTCTAGATTTTTACGAACTCCAACCTCATCACCTTCCTGGCAACGCCATTTTCTATCTTTCTTGCTATGCCACCTTCATGGAGGCTTACATCGGCATTCGTCCCACTCGTGAGACGTTTGCCCGCTTCTTCAACTTGCGGATCAACTCTGTCCAGGGCAAGGAAATCCCTAAGCCCAAGCTGCCCGTGGAGTGCGGCTCTTGCATCGTCGGCTCCCGCCAAGGGAGCACTTTTCTTAAGTTTTCCGGCCTCGAGTCTTGCCGCGCCTGGCAAGGAACTTTCTTCTATGTGAAGAACAGCGGCCGCGCCGATCTTATCAATCTTCCTCCATACCAAGAGGGGCCCCCCAGGAGAACCAATTGGAGCTACAACCCGAGGACGGAACACGCCGAAACCAACCGGGTAGTGCGCTTCTTGGCCTCTTTGAAGAAGGAGACCAACATCTGTTCTGATGATATCATCCGGACTTTCATATCGCGCCGGGTGCTTCCTCTGAAGCGCCGCGCACATAGGATGAGCGAGATGTATGGCCCAGGCGATCCTACCAAGATCACAGGCCGTCCTCTCAGCAAGAAGGACGTTGTTCGCAAGGCTAAGCAGATTTGTCAAACTGCTATGCCTTTTGCGTGGGAATGGGGCCTCCTTCCCCTCAGTTCCTCTAACCGTCCGACTCAAGAAGTAAGAGATTGCGCAAATTGGGGTTGTCTTTGCCGGTAAGTTTCTGCTTTTGTTAACCTTCCTTTTTATCTTGTTTCAGGCCAGGGACCGCTTCCCTCTCATCCAGGCAGAGCGGCGAGGAACTCTCCGGAAGCGCGCCTTTGACTCCTTCGACCCGGATTCCTACATCTTTTGGAAGGATCTGAAGATGGGGAAGACTCCGGCTGCGCGCCTTGGCCGGGACCCGCCGGAGCCAACCGGAAACCCTGATGACCTGACCGTGCTCGAGGTACTTTCTTTTCCGGTTTCCTGTACCTTGCCGCTATTGCTTTCTTGCGAATTGCTTCTTAGCCATATCCAACTCACAGATCCACGAGCGCGTGCCGCCCCTGCGCGCCGAGGCCGGCTCTGAGTTTGTGGACAAACTCATGGCCCAGGGCCAAAAGAATAAGCAGCCGGCATCTACTGCCGGCTCCAGCCATGCTCCTCCCCCCAAGCGCTTCCGGACGGAGCCCGTGGGGGAGAAAGAAGTGGGCGTGCGCCGCTACGGACGCAAGGCGATGCCAACTGCTTCCGGGTAATTTTATTTTCCGGCTTGCCTCTTTTTTGCTAAGTTCTTTTTCCGGTTGCTTCTTCTCAACCATTTGTCTTTTTTCTTTTTCTCAGCCCCGCTCTCAAGCTTGGCCCAAGGCCATCGGGCTCTGAGGGATCCGCAAGGACCTCAACCCCTCCTCCTCGCTCAAGCCCGGCACCATCTGGTGCCGGCAACACCTCTGCCTCCCTTTCGGGGGGCACAACAAATTCGGGGCGTGCGGCCCCTTCATTGTCAGATCACCGCACGGAGGAGGATCTTTCCTTCCTCCCAGAACACCAGGACACCGGCGCCAGCAACATCGGCGCCGGAGAAGAAGAAGCTGCCGGGCGGGCGGAGCCTCCTGCTCCCCCCGTCCCTGAGAAAACAACTTCCGCGCCGGAATCTTCCGCGCCGGAAGGCTCCAACACGGGTGACGCTCCTAGCGCTCCCCCTTGTCCACGCACCATCCTCATGCCTCCGCCAGAGGCTCCTCGCGCCCAGCCCTCCAGGGCCGCTCCTAACGCGCCGCCGGCCAAGACCTCCGGGGCCGCCTCTACTGCGCCGCCGCCAAAGCCTTCCAAGCTCATCAAGGGGAAGGCGACGGCCTCCAGCGCCCCATCGGGCGGCCAGCAGCCCTTGGTGCTGCACGTCTCCAAGGCCGCCAAAGGTGCCAGCATGAAGGCCACCGGCCTCCTTGGCCGCATCACGGAGTTCCAGCGCCAAGGCCGGGACCTGGGGCACCTTCTGCCGTATGCTCAAAAGTGGAACGCCGCGGACATCACTCCGGCGACCCGAGGAATGGGCAAGGATCGGCTGCCGGCACCTGATCCTGTCGGGGATCGGTGTTCTGAGGAGCACTTCATGCGGCTTCGCAACGCCGTAAAAGAGCTTGACAGCGCGTGGTACGATTCCACGAACAATCTGACGGTACGTTCTACTAACTTTCAATCTTTGCCGGTTTCGTCGTTTCCGGCTCTGTTTTATCTTTTCCTTAGTTTCATGCCGGTTTCTCTCTTGTCTATCTTCCCAGTCCCCGAGTTTTGTGGTGAGAGCGCAGCTCTTAGCGCAAAACTTAACTTAAGATCTTAGCGTGAAACCGGCACTGCCAGTCCCCGAGTTTCGGGTTAAACGCCTTCTTCTTAACACACAACTTACCTTAGAAATGCGCAAAACCGGCACTGCCAGTCCCCGAGTTTTGTGGTGAGAGCGCAGCTCTTAGCGCAAAACTTAACTTAAGATCTTAGCGTGAAACCGGCACTGCCAGTCCCCGAGTTTCGGGTTAAACGCCTTCTTCTTAACACACAATTTACCTTAGAAACGCGCAAAACCGGCACTGCCAGTCCCCGAGTTTCGGGTTAAGAACTTTGTTCTTAGCGCAAAACTTAACTCATTTCTTCTTTTTCCTGAACAGCTCACGGCTGACGCTCGGAAGGCCCTCTTCGAGGAGCTTTTATGGGAGCACCGGGAGCTCGCTGAGGCACATGACAAGTGCCAAGGTAAGTTTTTTGTTCCACCGGCATCTTTGCTACCGGAGACCTTTTTTCCTTGTGACATTTACAATTTCTGTTCAACAGTGATCCCGGAAGCTTCCATCGATGCTCTCAAGGAGCAGCTCGCCGCGGCCCAACGTACTATTTTTTTCCTTTCTCCTTTGAACTTGGTTTCTTTTCATTTTTACTAGTATAACCTTGTTAACACTCTTTTTTTCGGTTACAGGGGAGAAGGACCAGCTCAGCCGGCAGCACCAGGAGGAGCTGAACGCCCTCAAGACCAGCTACCAGGAGCTCAAGTCTCAGCTGATTCAGCTGGGGCTTGACCACGCCAAGGCCCTCAAAGCCGCTGAAGTGACCGCAGCGGCCAAGTTGGACGAGGCTCTGGAGGATGCCTGCAATGCCACTGTGGTATTGCGGGCAGAGCTGGAGGAGATGGCCAAGGCCCGGAAGGGTGCTGAGGAGAAGGCCGCGCGGCTGGAGGAGGAGCATAAGGAATGCGATCAGTTGATCCTGCAAACCGACACACTCGCCCACCGTAAGTTCTTTTCTTTCACACTTTGACTACTGCATATGAGCCTTTTTTCCTTCGTCCCCATTCTCTTTCCGTTATCTTTCCTTCCGGTCTCTTTTCTTCCGGATTCTTTTCTCTCCGGTCTCTTTTTCTTCCGGACTCTTTTCCTTAACCTTTTTCTTTCTTCGCACAGGCCTCTTTCCGGACTCGCAGAGGTACGCTGTCAAGAAGGTCGACGCGCGCCGCAAGGACCAAGGCCGAGCGGATCTTACCGTGCCATGGACGCCCAAGGACCATCTGGTCGCGCTTAACGCGCGGGTGTCCCATATGCGCGCCATAGACCGCAATCTGTCGGACATCCCTGATGTAGCTACCCAGCTCTACAGGACTTTATGGCCTGGCGAGGAGGTGCCGGACACCTTCTCCCTCATCAGCGATCGTCTCAAGGGCGCCGGCAGGAGGATCCGCGAGTGGCAGTGCTCTGCTGCCCGCGCTGGAGCGGACTCCGCCCTCCGCGTCGCCTGCTCCTGGTACCCGGAGCTTGATCTGGACGCCCTTACCGGCGTGCGTGAAGACGCAGAAACGGATCTGGACCCGATCCTCACCGCTAAGCGGCAGGATCGCGCGTACCGCATCGCGGAGTATGCCGACATGCGCACCTTCATCCCTCCCCCTCCTGGCGTCAAGGACTATCTCGACGAGGAGGAGGATGAAGCCGAAGAAGAGCTCCTGGACGATGCTGATGCCGGCGATGCTCCTCCGGAAGCCCCTGCTGCGTGATGATTCTCTTTGAAGTGTTTGCTTGCTATATCTGTTGGTCCTGCTTGCCTTAAGACAATATTTGTTAAATTCTGCCCCGGTATGCCGGGGTCTATGATGTAAAACTTTAAATCTGCTTTTGATTGTGGTACAACATTTCCTGCCGGTAAGTTATACCGGCAGCTAAGTATTTCTAAGTTTGCCTTAGCATATTGCTTTTTGTTCTGCTTTTATCCTGCACTGCAAAGATTTCCCAATTGTTTCCGCATCCAATTTGATGCATACTTGGTTCTTTTGCCTTGGCTCTGCCTGCCTTCTCTGGGCGTTCTTTGGCATATGAGCACAAGGTTCTTTCACCAAACAAGCATCTTCTTGAACTTAGAAATAACTTTGAAATTTTGCAAAAAACCGGTTTAACCGGGGTTAGTTAAATTTTCCGGATTGTTCTTTCCTGCTCTCCCTTTTCGCAGTTCATGTGCTTATCTCCTACCGGTTTATCTTGCTTGCCATGAAGCCGGTTTGCGGACAGCAGCAGAGTCGAAGACTCCGGTAGGATTTAGCACACTACTAAACCGGAAAGAAAAAACATTCAATAAGCAACCGGTAAACTGAAAAAATAGACAAGTTACATGCAACTTAAGTTGGGGTAGTCCCCGAGATTCATTCAAGGTTCCGGCATCTTTTATTCATAGCATATAAGGTACAAAAAGGAACTTCTTACACCACCACTTCAAGAGTAGAAAGGACGCAACAGAGCTACGTTCCATGGACGCTTGCTCTCCTCTCCGGACCTGTCCGCCTTTCCTTTTTTCCACTCCTGTGCATCGATTAAGTAGTACGCATCATTGTGAAGCACCTTGCTTACAATGAAGGGACCTTCCCATGGTGGCAAGAGCTTATGCCGGCCTTCAGTGCGCTGCACCAGGCGAAGTACAAGATCTCCTTCCCGGAAAACTCTCGGGTTAACCTTCCGGTTATGATAGCGTCTTAGGTTTTGCTGGTAAATGGCTGTTCTTGCCAAAGCCAGCTCTCTTGCTTCTTCCAGCAAGTCGACATCATTTTCTCTGGCCTCTTTGACCTCTTGCTCAGTATAGAGCTGTACCCTTGGTGAATCATGAATGATGTCGGTTGGTATGACCGCTTCTGCTCCATAAACCATGAAGAAGGGAGTGTATCCGGTAGACCGGTTTGGAGTCGTTCTTATACTCCACAGAACTGATGGTAGCTCATCGAGCCAACATCCCGGTGACTTTTCCACCGCATCAATGAGTCTAGGCTTGATACCGGAAAGCACCAAGGCATTCATTCTTTCCACCTGGCCATTGCCTTGAGGGTGTGCCACTGAGCACAAATCCAACCGGATGTTGTTGTCTTCATTAACCTTTTGAACTCACCTTGAGCAAAGTTGGTTCCATTATCAGTGATGATGCTATGCGGGTACCCATACCGCAAAATGACATCTTTTAGGAATTTCACCGCTGTATGCCCATCACACTTTGCGATAGGTTTTACTTCTAGCCACTTGGTGAACTTATCCACCATCACCAAGATGTGAGTCATGCTGCTTCTTGCAGTTTTGAATGGTCCAACCATGTCAAGGCACCAAACGGCGAATGGCCATGTTAGCGGTATTGTCTTTAAACCGGATGCTGGGGTATGGTTTTGCTTGGCGTACCTCTGGCAGCCGTTGCATTTTCTTACCAAATCCTCAGCGTTCTCCAAAGCAGTGGGCCAATAGAACCCATGCCGGAAAACTTTTGCTACTAGCGCCCTTGATGAAGCGTGATGCCCACATTCTCCTTGGTGAATTTCCTCAAGCATTTCTTTCCCTTCCTCCGGTTCCACACATCTTTGAAGGACACCGGTAACGCTTCTCTTGTACACCTCCCCATTGATGAATGTGTAAGCTTTGGACCTTCTTTGTATCCTCCTTGATTCATTTTCGTCAGCCGGCAAGGTGCCGCTGATCAGGAATTCCTTAATAGGTTTAACCCATGACGGTATCTCTCGAACCAAAAACACCGGTGCATCTATCTCCATGCTATCCACCAGCATCATTTCTTCCGGTATGGGTACAGCAGTCCCCGAGCTTACCGGAGCAGTCCCCGAGCTTGCCGGAGCAGTCCCTGGGTTCCCTTCATCGATATCCATGGGTACTACGTGTGACTCCGGTACAAAAATTGATTCTGATTCTGGGCTCGGTTTGATCGATGGCACTCTTAAGTGAGCCAAAGCTATTCCGGGAGGAATTTCTTGCCTAGATGAGCCCAGCTTGGACAAAGCATCCGCGGCTTCATTTTCTGCTCGCGGCACATGGTGAAACTCACACCCTTCGAAGAATCCGGCAATCTTTTGCACGTGAAACCGGTACAAGGCCATGTTGGCATCTTTTGCATCCCAATCGCCGGAACACTGCTGTACCACAAGGTCTGAATCTCCATAGCAAATGATCCGGTGTGCACCGATTTCTTTTGCGACCTTAAGCCCATGGATTAAAGCTTCATATTCAGCGACATTGTTCGATGCCCTGAAATGTACTTGCAAAACATACCGGAGGTGGTCTCCTTTTGGTGAAGTAAGCACCACACCGGCACCTAGACCCTCCTTGAGCTTGGATCCATCAAAGTGCATCTTCCAGTACTCTATCCTCTGATCTGGCGGTTTGTATTGCATCTCCGCCCAATCAACAAGGAAATCAGCCAAAGCCTGTGATTTTATGGCATCTCTTCTTTCATACATCGGCACGTATGGTGATATCTGGATTGCCCATTTCGCAATCCGGCCGCTGGCGTCTTTGTTGCACATGATGTCGGAAATTGGTGCTTCACTCACCACCTTCATGGGGTGCTCCTCAAAGTAGTGCTTGAGTTTTGTGGCGGCCATGTACATGCCATAAGTCATTTTCTGGAAGTGAGGGTAGTTTTGTTTTGAGAGGGAGAGCACCTCGCTCAGGTAGTATACCGGCCTCTGGACGGTTTTTCCTTCCTCTTCTCTTTCAACTACAACTACTACACTCACCACCCGGTTTGTTGCCGCTATGTATAACAGCATTGGCTCCCTTTCTAGAGGTGAAGCCAGTATAGGTGCTGTGGCTAGCATTGTTTTTAGCTCTTTAAACGCTGCGTCTGCCTGAGGGGTCCAGACGAACGTGTCAGATTTTTTCATGAGAGCATAGAGTGGCAGAGCTTTTTCTCCCAACCTGCTTACAAACCGGCTCAGCGATGCCAAGCTTCCGGTAAACTTCTGCACATCTTTTAACTCTCGAGGGATAGCCATTCTTTCTATTGCCCGGATTTTTACCGGATTAACTTCTATGCCCCGGCTTGATACCAGGAAACCGAGCAACTTGCCGGCAGGGACACCAAAGGTGCATTTTGCCGGATTGAGTTTCATCCGGAACCGTCTTAGGTTATCGAACGTTTGCCGGATATCATCGATTAAGGTGTTCTTTACCTTAGTTTTTATCACAATGTCATCCACATAGACTTGCACATTCTTTCCGATTTGATCAAACAAGCATTTTTGCATACAGCGCTGGTACGTTGCACCAGCGTTGCGCAAACCAAAAGGCATAGTGACATAGCAATAAGCCCCGTGCGGGGTAATGAACGCAGTTTTTATTTGATCTTCCTTTTTCAAGGGAATCTGGTGGAAACCGGAATAGGCATCCAGAAAGGACAACAACTCACACCCAGCAGTTGAATCAATCACTTGATCGATTCGTGGCAAAGGAAAAGGATCTCTTGGGCAAGCCTTGTTCAGGTTGGTGTAGTCGATGCACATGCGCCACACCTTCGGAGCTTTTGCCTCCAGGTTCTCATCTTTCTTCTTTTCAACCATTACCGGATTGGCCAGCCACTCTGTGTGCGTGACCTCCACAATGAATCCGGCAACAAGCAGCTTGGTTACCTCTTCTCCTATGATCTTTCTTCTGTCTTCAGCGAACCGGCGCAAGGGTTGTCGCACCGGCTTGGCATCTTTCCGAACGTTTAAAGAGTGCTCAGCCAGCTCCCTCGGAACACCTACCAAATCATCAGTTGACCAGGCAAAGATATTCCGATTCTCACGGAGGAAGCTGACGAGCGCGCTTTCCTATGCTTGGTCAAGGCCGGCACCGATACGAACGGTGCGCTCTGGGTAAGCCGGATCCAGCACGATGTCCTTTGTTTCATTTGTTGGCTTGAATGCCGGTGAGCCCATGTTTTCACTCATTGCCGCTAAGCTCAATTGTGAGGACTGAGCCAGCGCAACAGCTGTTTGCATTCTTTTCTTTTCCTCCGCGATCACCAGCGATTCCGCTAGGTTCGATCCGGCAGACGCAGTTTCCAGTGAGATCTTATAGTTTCCCACCACAGTCAATGGTCCACGAGGTGCCGGCATCTTCATTTTGAGGTAAGCCGTATGAGTTGTGGCCATGTAGGCTGCCAATGCCGGTCTCCCCAGCAATGCATGATAGGGACTGTCTAGATCCACCACCTCAAACTCAAGATTTTCCACCCGGCAATTGTCACGTCCTCCAAATGCCACGTCCACCCGAACTTTTCCTATCGGGGCGCAGGACAAGCCCGGAACAATTCCGTGGAACGTTGTGCGTGTTGGCTGAAGCATGTTTTCTGTTATGCCTAGCGTATGCATGGTGTGCTTGTACATGATGTTGATGCTACTGCCATTGTCTATCAGCACCTTGCTGAACTTCACTCGAGTTTGCGGCCCTTTCATGATTGGGTCCACAACAAGAGCATATCCACCCGGATTCGGCATGATCTTTGGGTGATCCTTAGATGACCAGGTAATTTCCTGATTGGACCACATCATGTACTTGGGAACTGCCGGCATCACAACATTGACCTCCATGGAGCGGCGGTGTACACTTTGCCTGTCTGTTGGCTCAGTGACAAAGACAACACAGCACAGATGCGGGTCTTCGTAAACATTCCGGCCTAAAGGTGCCGGTGGAGGTGGTTGGTTATCGTTTTGCTCCACCCGGTTAACTTGCTGGTACTGCTGCCGGTTTGGCTGCACCGGTAAGGCGTTTGCCCCGGTAAGTGGCGGTGGTGGCGGTAGCTGTTGCTGCTGCCGCGGCATGTCTTGTGGTGGCTGCGCATCTTTTGCTGTTCCTTTTTGCATCAAGTACTTGGTCCAGGTACAATCCTTCGTCAGATGGTTTGACGGGTGTGCCGGATTCGGTGTGTGCCACCGGCAAGGTTGGTCCATGGCAGCTTCCATGGTGTATTTTGCGGGTTCTTGCCAGTTTCTCTTCTGGACCCAGGGTTTCTTTTCCACCCATTGTTTCTTTGGACCTGCCCATGGCTGCGATCCGGTTTTTTGCCTCTGACTGCCGCTGGCCTCAGAGTTTTCCTGCACAGCAGCAACTTGCTGCGGACCATACCTTCGATCCGGAAAATCTTCCCTTCTTTTGTTATTCCGGTTGTCCCGGTGTTGTTCGTGGCGCAGCTGTTCCGGCTCCGGTTGCACTGCCGGCTGCGTTGGGTCTCCCAACGCATAGCTATCTGCCACACGTATCATCTCTGCCAGCGTTGTCGGCATGTTGCGCTGCAACTTTTGCCACAACGGTGAACCTCTTCTGCATCCACTGCTAAACCAAGCAATGGCTTGTGCCTCGATTACCCCTTCACAGGAGTTCCTTGTGGTGTTCCACCGGGCCAGATAATCCCGGTCTGTTTCGTTCGGGCGCTGCACGCACAGAGCAAGTTGCTGCGGCCTGTTTGGCCTCTGATAGGTGCTGCTGAAATTGCTCACAAAGGCCTCCTCAAAATCCAGCCAGCCATTTATGCTTCCTGCTGGCAAGTTGTTTAGCCAAATTCTTGCCGGTCCAACCAAAAACGATGGTATGATCCTCACGGCCCAACGCCGGTTTCCTCCTCCTGCTACGGTTCCTCCACCGCCTGCAACGTATACTGCGGTCACGTAATCCGCGAGCCAATCTTCCGGCTTCGTGGTGCCATCGTATGTTTTTGTGTCACGGGGCAACATAAAGTTGCGAACTGGTGGTTTTTCTTTCATGATCCTTGGGCCAAAGCACTTTGGACCTGGAGGACCTTCCTCCTCGATCATTTCTGACAAGTACACTCTATCCAGACGGTGCCTCGCATCCCGTTCCGGTAAGTATCTCTCTCCCAGGCGTTCTCCCAATGGGTTCCGGTACGCTGCCGGTCTTGCAGAATCGGCTTCATCATAACATTCCGGTACCGCGGCCCTTGCCTGCCGGTACCTTGGGGGATCTATTTCCTCCTCATCGTACGCTGCCCTTGCAGCTCGATAGTTTTGCCCGGTCTCATATCTACCGGCATGATTGTTTCCGGCATAGCCTCTGGCGTAGCCTCGCTCTGCCCCTTGGCTTTTTCTACCGGCATCATGTTGCCCGGCTTGTTGCTTTCCGGCAAGAACCGGATCGTACACAGTCATCTGCTGCGCATTCACTTCTTTTTCTCTCCTTCTATCCGGATGGGGGGACGAAGCCTGCCCATGGGATTTGCTACCGGCATTCTTTGTTGAACGCGCGGATTTCGAGGCCGCTGCCTTGTTTAGCTTAGCCAGTTGCTCAGCATTTTGCTGCTCTATGGTTTCCAGCAGCTCTCTAACACGCTCTTGCTGTTTTGCCAAAGCCTCTCCGGAAAGCGACTCGCATAGCTCTACCGCAGCTTTAGCAGCTTTTATAGTTTTATCCGGGCTGCTATACTTAGGCTTTTCCACGATGCTAACAGATGCAGAGGCACTCTTGCCGGTAAGAATCTCTTTGCGCAAATCTTGATCTAGGTTGCGAGCTTTTAGCCGGTTTTCCGGCATCCTAGCAGCATGCGCGCTAACAGAAGCAAAGCCATGGGCAGCGTTATACTCACGTATGGTTAGGTTCAGCTCGCGCTGCGCCCTGACGATGTCCTTGCCGCTCTCCAGCATCTTCTGGCGCTGCGCCTCCAGCTCCGCCTGAGCCGCTGCCGGATCGATGTTCTGCGCGATGGGGGTGGCGAGGACGTTCATCGCCGCCTGGAGCGGTGTCTCCGGTGGCGCGGATGATGCTCCCGCTGCGCCTGCGCCGCGCTCCAGCGGTGGCTTAGCCGCACGGGTCGAAACCGCGCGACCGGCACCTTCAGCCGCAACCTCCTTTCCTGCACCAGCCACACCGGTCATCATTACCTCGACGCTGCCGGCAGCGCGGCCAGCACAGAGCCATCTTGGCGGGTCCGGTGCCACCAGCACCGGCGAGAGGCGCTGGCGCACGGGGACGGTGCCGAAGTAGACGCGGTGGCTGCCGAACTCGATGATGCGGCCGTTCTTGGGGAAGACGCCGCCGTTGGCGAAGCAGCCCGCGTTGTCGTTGATGAAGTCCATGGCGTAGATGCGCTGCACCAACGCGGACACCGTACGTTCGCCGGAGATCTCGAGGACGCCCGCCCGAATGTGAACTCCATCATGCGCCACTTCAAGCCCCACGGTGGGCGCCAACTGTCGTCGTGGTGAACGAGCAGATGCCATAGGATGGCTTAGATTGGGGCCGAATGGACGCAAGAGGATTCGGGGGAGGGTTTGCGATTAGATGGGAAGAACTTCCGGATGCTTTCCTCAAGAACACAGCCAGAGACCGGTATACGAGAAGAGAGACAAGAGGAAGAACTCTTTACTAGATCACTAGCTTCATTGATCACAGCATGGTTACAAGTTCTGTCTACCTCTATCTCATCGTATCGTGCCCGCAAGGAGGGCTGCCCCCTCTCCTTATATAGGGGAGAGGGTGGCTTACAGAGCAAGAAACCCTAATGGCATCTTTGACTGGACAAACTACTTTACAGAGTTACTGTACAAAGCTACTTTAATCATAGATGAGACCGGGGCCTTCTTTTATCATAGAAGCTGACGTCCTCCGGCTTCTTTCTCCGTCACCTCTCTCTTTGGCGCCAGGGCTCTGAATAAAGTTACTTTGCTTAGCTCATCCTTGTCTTCTTGCTCTGAAGAGAATCTTTGACCAGTCCTGCCGACAGGCTCTCCTTTCCGGTATCTTCTATACCGGGTTCCGGCATACCCCTTTGGGGATACCGGCTTAGCTTTGCCTTCCCGGATTCCTACTAGGCTTCCGGTAAGATCATTAAACCGGTATCAAGATGGCTCAAACCATCCGGTTTGGCATGCCTTTGGCATACCGGGGGTTATCCCCCCAACAGATTCGATTGGGTCAAAGCACAAGGAATTGAAGAAGGATCACAAAATAAGGATGATATCAATCGGAGAAGACAAGGTTGTCGTCGGTGATGTTCTTCTGCTGGAAGGTCTTCAGAGATCAGTCCTATTAGGTTAAGGCAGAGATCGTCCAACCCACGTCGGAACCTAAGACTCAGAGAATCAGATAAGAGAAGATGCAAAACTCGCAAAGGTAAGAGGAGAAAGAATTTAGGTAAGGAGAAAAATCAGAGCTAATCAGAACTATCCAACGAATTTTAGAAAATAGGTTTGACACGCTAACTTAACGTCCGTTGGCAAGGTTATCCTTCAGGCTGGACTAGTGGGGTACCGTCAACCTGAGGCTCTGATACCAACTTGTGACGCCTCGGAACCGGTACCATGAGGATTCCAGCGATCCCTCCGAAATCCGCATGATATCGATTCTGAGACGCCCTCCGACACGACGTGCGCGACAAATCACACACGTGATGCCAGAGGAATTAACACGAGCGGTAACATTACAACAGGATTACAATAGAGCCCACAAGAAACATATATTACAACAACGACTCCACCGAGTCAAGATACAAATACAGTACAAAGATCGAAAACATACAGAAGATCGAATACATCCGAGTACGGACAAGATGCAAATTGGACTAAGAGTCCTAAAGATAACCAATGGCGTCCATAACCCTGCCCAGGCTAAGCCGGGAGGGTAACCTTGCTAACGTCGTCTTCATCGAACATAACTTCATACCTGCCCGGTTATGTCCCAAAGAAGCAGCAATAAGTACGGGTTCGTACTTAACAAGACTTCAAGACGTATAAGCATTCGTCAACCAGTCGTCCTTTGTACTTGAGGCACGCAGGGGACTTAGAGGACGCAAGAGGAACATCATAGGCAATATGGTGGGGTTAAGCGGCAGCGCGCAAGCACTAAAAATCTATAGAGACACTCTACAACAGTCGTCTAATCAGAGAAGATGAGAGAGCGCATAAACTAACAGTTCTATACTCTGCAAACAGAACCCAACCGATGTGTTCCCCCCTCGCAAGGAAGTACTTACAAAGGCACTCACACGGTTGACAAGTTTTATTAGGTAGCCGTTGTAGTAATGCTATATTACTACGCAAGTTATTAGCAAATTATTAACATCAGCATAAAGGTGTAAGTTGTTCTATGATCGAGCTATACAATTCCAAGTCGTCCATAACCGCGGACACGGCTTATCGATAAGATGTACACCCTGCAGGGGTTGCCCAAATGTAACCATACGCATGCTCGACCCGCTTACGACAGGCGATGTCTCACAACAAGACCGTTCCCAGTTCAACAAGAAAGTCTAGGGGGGCCACCCGACTAAGTTACCCGTGACGAAGTCCGGCCGTACTCCGAGACGGACTCAGGGTTTGCGCCGGCGGCTAGGCGTGCAAACCACACGCTTCGCTAAACGTCCCGCAAGGTACAGTACAGAATATAAACACCCGAAGGCAACAGGAAGTAAACACCCGAAGGCAACAGTAAGTAAAGCATGGCATACATGGCATAGGCAAATAAAACCAAGGTTGTGGCCCCCTTTTCAACTGACTTGAGAAAAGGTAATGGGTGAGGGGGGTCCCAATAATCGTCCCCACGTACGGGTAGAGCGCTCAATCTCGGAACAGATAACAAGAACTCGGGTCCTAGGGGACATTAGCGAGTCAAAGTTCCGATGCTTTTGTAGGATAACGTTGCATAGAAAACAAAAATTTTCCTACCGCGAACACGCAATCCAAGCCAAGATGCAATCTAGAAGACGGTAGCAACGAGGGGGTATCGAGTCTCACCCTTGAAGAGATTCCAAAGCCTACAAGAGGAGGCTCTTGTTGCTGCGGTAGACGATCACTTGCCGCTTGCAAAAGCGCGTAGAAGATCTTGATCACGATCGGTTCCGGCGCCACGAACGGGCAGCACCTCCGTACTCGGTCACACGTTCGGTTGTTGATGAAGACGACGTCCACCTCCCCGTTCCAGCGGGCAGCGGAAGTAGTAGCTCCTCTTGAATCCGACAGCACGACGGCGTGGTGTCGGTGGCGGTGAAGAAGTCCGGCGGAGCTTCGCTTAAGCTACGCGGGCAATATGGAGTGGAGGAGCAAAGCTAGGGTTTGGGAGGGGGTGGCCGGCCACTCAAGGGGGGCGGCCAGCTTATGGTCTTGGGGTGGCCGGCCCCCTCCCTTGGCCCCTCATTATATAGGTGGATCCCAAGTGTTGGTGTCCAAGTCTTCGAATAAGACCCGAAACCAAAACCTTCCATAGGAGGGGGGAAACCTAGCCCAACTAGGACTCCCACCCAAAGGTGGGATTCCCACCTCCCATGTGGGGGGTGGCCGGCCCCCTATGGTGGAGTCCACTTGGGACTCCACCCCATCTAGGGCTGGCCGGCCATGGTGGTGGAGTCCCATGTGGACTCCACCTTCCTTGGTGGTTTCTTCCGGACTTTTCTAGAACCTTCTAGAACCTTCCATAGAACCTTCCGCGACATTTTATTTCACATAAAATGACATCCTATATATGAATCTTATTCTCCGGACCATTCCGGAACTCCTCGTGATGTCCGGGATCTCATCCGGGACTCCGAACAAATATTCGAACTCCATTCCATAATTCAAGTGCTACCATTTCAACATCCAACTTTAAGTGTGTCACCCTACGGTTCGAGAACTATGCGGACATGGTTGAGTACTCACTCCGACCAATAACCAATAGCGGGATCTGGAGATCCATAATGGCTCCCACATATTCAACGATGACTTTAGTGATCGAATGAACCATTCACATACATTACCAATTCCCTTTGTCTCGTGATATTTTACTTGTCCGAGGTTTGATCTTCGGTATCACTCTATACCTTGTTCAACCTCGTCTCCTGACAAGTACTCTTTACTCGTACCGTGGTATGTGGTCTCTTATGAACTCTTTCATATGCTTGCAAGACATTAGACAACATTCCACCGAGAGGGCCCAGAGTATATCTATCCGTCATCGGGATGGACAAATCCCACTGTTGATCCATATGCCTCAACTCATACTTTCCGGATACTTAATCCCACCTTTATAGCCACCCATTTACGCAGTGGTGTTTGGTGTAATCAAAGTACCTTTCCGGTATAAGTGATTTACATGATCTCATGGTCATAAGGACTAGGTAACTATGTATCAAAAGCTTATAGAAAATAACTTAATGACGAGATCTTATGCTACGCTTAATTGGGTGTGTCCATTATATCATTCACACAATGACATAACCTTGTTATTAATAACATCCAATGTTCATGATTATGAAACTAATCATCCATTAATCAACAAGCTAGTTTAAGAGGCATACTAGGGACTTCTTGTTTGTCTACATATCACACATGTACTAATGTTTCGGT
Source organism: Lolium perenne (assembly GCF_019359855.2). Classification (NCBI taxonomy): domain Eukaryota; kingdom Viridiplantae; phylum Streptophyta; class Magnoliopsida; order Poales; family Poaceae; genus Lolium; species Lolium perenne. Next base: position 8,340,237 of record NC_067248.2, on the reverse strand, counting down.
TAATACAATTCTAGCATGATATATAAACATTTATCATAAACATAAAGATATAAATAATAACCACTTTATTATTGCCTCTAGGGCATATCTCCTTCGCCTCCCACTTGCACTAGAGTCAATAATCTAGATTACATTGTAATATACCTAACACCCATGGCATTCTGGTGTTGGTCATGCTTTGCCCTAGGGAGAGCTTTAGTCAACGGATCTGCTACATTCAGATCAGTGTGTACTTTGCAAATCTTTACTTCTCCATCTTCGATGTACTCGCGAATCGAGTGGTAACGCAGCTTGATATGCTTCAGCCTCTTGTGTGACCTTGGCTCTTGTGCATTGGCGATGGCACCCATGTTATCACAAGAAATGATTAATGGGTCCAATGCACTAGGAACCACACCGAGCTCTACAATGAACCTCTTCATCCATACCGCTTCGATGAAGCCTCCGAAGCCGCTTATGTACTCTGATTCTGTTGAAGACTTCGCCACCGTGCACCGCTTCGAGCTTGCCCAGCTTATCGCAGCACCATTCAATATAAACACGTACCTGCATTGTGACTTAGAGTCATCAGGATCAGTGTTCCGACAAGCAGCGGTGTACCCGTTTACAACGAGCTCTTGGTGACCTCCATAACAAAGAAACATATCCTTAGTTCTTTTCAAGTACTTCAGGATATTCTTGACCGCTGTCCAGTTGTTCCATTCCTGGATCACTTTGATATCTCGCTAGTCAAACTAACAAAGCATGTGCTATATCCGGTCTAGTACATAGCATGGCATACATGATAGATCCAATCGCCGAGGCATAGGGGATGTTACACATCCTTTCTCTTTCTTCTCGCCGTAGCCGGTCCTTGAGTTTTACTCAATACCTTGCTCGGTAACATAGGTAAGAACCCTTTCTTACTTTCGTCCATTCTAAACTTCTTTAGAATCTTGTCCAGATATGTACTCTGTGATAGCCCTATTAGGCGTCTTGATCTATCTCTATAAATCTTGATGCCTAATATATACGATGCTTCACCAAGGTCTTTCATTGAAAAACTATTATTCAAATAACCCTTAACATTGCTTAATAGTTCTATATCATTCCCGATCAATAATATGTCATCTACATATAATATCAGGAATGCTACAGAGCTCCCACTCACTTTCTTGTAAATACAGGCCTCTCCATGACACTGTATAAACCCGAAGTCTTTGATCACCTTATCAAAGCGTCGGTTCCAACTTCTTGATGCTTGCTTCAGTCCATAGATTGAACGCTGAAGTTTGCATACTTTGTCAAGCATTTTTAGGATCGACAAAACCTTTGGGTTGTACCATATACAACTCTTCCTCAATATCTCCATTAAGGAACGCCGTTTTGACATCCATCTGCCAAATCTCATAATCGAAAAATGCAGCTATTGCTAACAAAATCCTCACAGATTTTAGCTTCGCTACAGGTGAGAAAGTCTCATCGTAGTCAACTCCTTGAATTTGTCGGAAACCCTTTGCGACAAGTCGAGCTTTATAGACAGTAATATTACCATCAGCATCTGTTTTTCTCTTGAAGATCCATTTATTCTCGACAGCCTTTCGGCTATCAGGTAAGTCTACCAAAGTCCATACTTTGTTATCATACATGGATCCCATTTCGGATTTCATGGCTTCTTGCCATTTGTTGGAATCTGGGCTCATCATCGCTTCTTCATACGTCGCAGGTCCTCATCATTGTTATCTACAATCATGACATTTAGACAAGGATCATACCAATCAGGAGTGGCACGTTCCCTTGTCGATCTCGCGAGGTTCAGTAGTTTCCTCGTTCGAAGTTTCATGATCATTATCATTAGCTTCCTCTCGTTGCCGGTGTAGGCGGTACAGGTACAACTTCAAGATCGCGCTACTCTGATCAACGAGTATAGATTCATCAATCTCATCGAGTTCTACTTTTCTTCCAGTCACTTCTTTAGTGAGAAATTCTTTCTCAAGAAAGGTTCCGTTCTTAGCAACAAAGATTTTGCCTTCGGATTTGTGATAGAAAGTGTACCCTATAGTTTCCTTAGGGTATCCTATGAAGACGCATTTCTCCACTTTGGGTTCTAGCTTGTCCGGTTGTAACTTCTTTACATAGGCTTCGCAACCCCAAACTTTCAGGAACGACATCTTAGGTTTCTTATTAAACCATAATTCATACGGTGTCGTTTCTACGGATTTTGATGGTGCTCTATTTAAAGTGAATGCGGCTGTCTCTAATGCATAACTCCAAAATGATAACGGCAAATCAGTAAGAGACATCATACTACGAACCATATCTAAGAGAGTTCGATTACGACGTTCGGACACACCGTTTCGTTGAGGTGTTCCCGGCGGTGTCAATTGTGAAAGTATTCCGCATTTCTTTAAATGCATGCCAAACTCATAACTCAGATATTCACCTCCACGATCAGATCGTAGAAATTTGATCTTCTTGTTACGTTGATTTTCTACTTCACTTTGAAATTCCTTAAACTTCTCGAAAGTTTCGGATTTATGTTTCATGAAATAGATATACCCATATCTACTCAGATCATCTGTGAAGGTTAGAACATAACGATAACCACCGCGCGATGCTACGCTCATTGGTCCACATACATCTGTATGTATGATTTCCAATAAGTCAGGTGCTCGCTCCATCATACCGTAAAATGGAGTCTTTGTCATTTTACCCATTAGACATGCTTCGCATCTATCAAGTGACTCAAAGTCAAGTGATTCAAGTAATCCATCGGTATGGAGTTTCTTCATGCGTTTCACTCCAATATGACCAAGACGACAAGTGCCACATATAAGTAGAATTATCATTAAGTTTAATTCGCTTAGCATCAATGTTATGTATATGCGTATCACTACTATCGAGATCTAATAGAAATAAGCCATTCTTTTGTGGTGCTCGACCATAAAAGATATTATTCATAAAAATAGAACAACCATTATTCTCAGACTTGAATGAATAACCGTCTTGCATTAAACAAGATCCAGATATAATGTTCATGCTCAACGCAGGTACATAATAGCAATTATTTAGGCTTAAAACTAATCCCGAAGGTAGATGTAGAGGAAGTGTGCCGACTGCGATCACATTGACCTTGGATCCATTTCCAACGCGCATCGTCACTTCATCTTTCAGCAGTTGTCGTTTATTCTTTAGTTCCTGTTTCGAGTTACAAATATGAGCAACCGAACCAGTATCAAATACCTGTGTACTAGAACGAGAACCAAGAAATGAACATCTATAACATGTATATCAAATATACCTTCTTTCTTCTTCTTGACAAGGCCGCTCTTCAGATCAGCCGAGATACTTGGAGCAATTACGCTTCCAGTTGTCCCTTCTCCTTGGCAAGAATAGCACTCAAGATCGTGCTTAGGGCCGTTCTTAGGTTTCATAGGAGGCGTGGCAGCTTTCTTGCCACCCTTCTTGAATTTTCCCTTAGACTTGCCCTGTTTCTTGAACGGGTGGTCTTGTTGACCATCAACACTTGGTGCTCTTTCTTGATCTCAATCTCAGCAGCTTTTAGCATGCCAAAGAGTTCAGGTAACTCCTTGTTCATGTTCTGCATATTGTAGTTCATCACAAAGTTCTTGTAACTTGGTGGCAGTGATTGAAGGACACGATTAATCCCCAGTCTGTTAGGAATCACTATTCCCAAGTCACTGAGTTTCTTCGCATGCCCGGTCATGGCGAGCATGTGCTCACTAACGGAGCTGCCTTCTTCCATCATACCGCTGAAGAAATGTTTCGATGCTTCATAGCATTCCACGGCCGCAGGAGTCTCGAATATAGCTTTCAGCTCATTCATCAACTCATGAGGATCATGGTGCTCAAAACGTTTTTGAAGATCGGATTCCAGACTGCACAGGATGGCACACTGAACTTGAGAGTACCGAGTTTTCCGAGTCGCGTAAACGGCTTTTACTTCATCGGATTCATCTTCTGCAGGAGGGTCACCTAGCGGTGCATCAAGCACAAATTGCAGATTTCCGCCAGAGAGGAAGATCCTCACATGACGGAACCAGTCGGTGAAGTTGCTACCGTTGCTCTTAAGTTTCTCTTTCTCTAGAACCGATTAAAATTGATTGGGGACGCCATCTCTACAACATATATTTGCAATAGTTTAGACTAAGTTTATGACAAATTGAGTTCAAATTTTAATTCAACATAATTAAAAACCTAAGTGAACTCCCACTCAAAACAATATCCCTCGCATTGTCTTAGTGATCACACGAACCAAATCCACCGCACCTAAACCCGATCATCACGAGAAAAGGTGTGATTTCAATGGCGAACACTCAAAGTGTTCATCATATCAACCATATGATTCATGCTCTACCTTTCGGTATCACGTGTTCCGAGACCATGTCTCGTACATGCTAGGCTCGTCAAGGCCACCTTAGTATCCGCATGTGCAAAACTGTCTTGCACCCGTTATATGTACTTATTGAATCTATCACACCCGATCATCACGAGGTGCTTCAAACGACAAGACTTGGCAACGGTGCTACTAAGGATGAACACTTTATTATCTTGAGATTTTAGTGAGGGATCATCTTATAATGCTACCGTCGCGATCTAAGCAAAATAAGATGCATAAAAGGATTATCATCACATGCTGTTCATATGTGATATGATATGGCCCTTTTGTTCTTGCGCCTTTGATCTTCATCTCCAAAGCACGGATATGATCTCCATCATCTTCGGGCATGATCTCCATCATCGTCGGCGTAGCGTCAAGGTCAATGGCGCCGTCTTCACGATTGTCCTCCATGTAGCAACTATTACAACTACTTTGAAATACTACTCAACATGAAATTTAAAGACAACCATAAGGCTCCTGCCGGTTGCCACAATACAATAATGATCATCTCATACATATTCATCATCACATTATGGCCATATCACATCACCAAACCCTGCAAAAACAAGTTAGACGTCTCTAATTTGGTTTGCATATTTTACGTGGTTTAGGGTTTTCGAGAGGGATCTAATCTACCTACGAACATGAACCACAACGTTGATACTAATGTTTTCAATAGAAGAGTAAATTGAATCTTTACTATAGTAGGAGAGACAGACACCCGCAAAGCCTCTTATGCAATACAAGTTGCATGTCGAACGAGGAACAAGTCTCATGAACGCGGTCATGTAAAGTTAGTCCGAGCCGCTTCATCCCACTATGCCATAAAGATGCAAAGTACTCAAACTAAAGATAACAAGAGCATCAACGCCCACAAACCATTGTGTTCTACTCGTGCAACCATCTATGCATAGACACGGCTCTGATACCACTGTAGGATAACGTTGCATAGAAAACAAAAATTTTCCTACCGCGAACACGCAATCCAAGCCAAGATGCAATCTAGAAGACGGTAGCAACGAGGGGGTATCGAGTCTCACCCTTGAAGAGATTCCAAAGCCTACAAGAGGAGGCTCTTGTTGCTGCGGTAGACGATCACTTGCCGCTTGCAAAAGCGCGTAGAAGATCTTGATCACGATCGGTTCCGGCGCCACGAACGGGCAGCACCTCCGTACTCGGTCACACGTTCGGTTGTTGATGAAGACGACGTCCACCTCCCCATTCCAGCGGGCAGCGGAAGTAGTAGCTCCTCTTGAATCCGACAGCACGACGGCGTGGTGTCGGTGGCGGTGAAGAAGTCCGGCGGAGCTTCGCTTAAGCTACGCGGGCAATATGGAGTGGAGGAGCAAAGCTAGGGTTTGGGAGGGGGTGGCCGGCCACTCAAGGGGGGCGGCCAGCTTATGGTCTTGGGGTGGCCGGCCCCCTCCCTTGGCCCCTCATTATATAGGTGGATCCCAAGTGTTGGTGTCCAAGTCTTCGAATAAGACCCGAAACCAAAACCTTCCATAGGAGGGTAAACCTAGCCCAACTAGGACTCCCACCCAAAGGTGGGATTCCCACCTCCCATGTGGGGGGTGGCCGGCCCCCTATGGTGGAGTCCACTTGGGACTCCACCCCATCTAGGGCTGGCCGGCCATGGTGGTGGAGTCCCATGTGGACTCCACCTTCCTTGGTGGTTTCTTCCGGACTTTTCTAGAACCTTCTAGAACCTTCCATAGAACCTTCCGCGACATTTTATTTCACATAAAATGACATCCTATATATGAATCTTATTCTCCGGACCATTCCGGAACTCCTCGTGATGTCCGGGATCTCATCCGGGACTCCGAACAAATATTCGAACTCCATTCCATAATTCAAGTGCTACCATTTCAACATCCAACTTTAAGTGTGTCACCCTACGGTTCGAGAACTATGCGGACATGGTTGAGTACTCACTCCGACCAATAACCAATAGCGGGATCTGGAGATCCATAATGGCTCCCACATATTCAACGATGACTTTAGTGATCGAATGAACCATTCACATACATTACCAATTCCCTTTGTCTCGCGATATTTTACTTGTCCGAGGTTTGATCTTCGGTATCACTCTATACCTTGTTCAACCTCGTCTCCTGACAAGTACTCTTTACTCGTACCGTGGTATGTGGTCTCTTATGAACTCTTTCATATGCTTGCAAGACATTAGACAACATTCCACCGAGAGGGCCCAGAGTATATCTATCCGTCATCGGGATGGACAAATCCCACTGTTGATCCATATGCCTCAACTCATACTTTCCGGATACTTAATCCCACCTTTATAGCCACCCATTTACGCAGTGGTGTTTGGTGTAATCAAAGTACCTTTCCGGTATAAGTGATTTACATGATCTCATGGTCATAAGGACTAGGTAACTATGTATCAAAAGCTTATAGCAAATAACTTAATGACGAGATCTTATGCTACGCTTAATTGGGTGTGTCCATTATATCATTCACACAATGACATAACCTTGTTATTAATAACATCCAATGTTCATGATTATGAAACTAATCATCCATTAATCAACAAGCTAGTTTAAGAGGCATACTAGGGACTTCTTGTTTGTCTACATATCACACATGTACTAATGTTTCGGTTAATACAATTCTAGCATGATATATAAACATTTATCATAAACATAAAGATATAAATAATAACCACTTTATTATTGCCTCTAGGGCATATCTCCTTCAGCTTTCGCAAAGGGGCTCACAGATGCCTCTGCTTACAATTTTAGTTGTTAACAATAAAGTAAGTGTGATTATCTCCAACAACATATCCATAAACCATGTGTCATGATGCCCCAACAGATAACCCGATAAGATAGCAACGGCGAAACGAGATATAACAGCACTAGCATGCACTACGACTCGCAAGGCAGACCCGATAACCAAACAACAGCTGTAGGAGGGTGGTGGAGGCAATATGGGCTGCTTGAGGTAACAAGTGGATAGGACACGTGACAAGAACGTAACTCAAGGATAGCATAAGGGAGAAGGCAAAATAAAATAGGTGAGCGACTCCTGCAGGGACAGGAGTTTAGGAAATGCTTGCCTGTTAAAGCCTGCCGAGGAACATCCGGAGAACTTGTCGTATCTCACCACACCACTTCGCGATCCTATCCGGGAAGAAGCAAATGCTGGAACACACAACGCATGCAAGTCTTACTACTACGAAGGAAGAATCAGCATGAGCAGATGCAGGCATGCATGGCATGGCAACGATGGTGCAATGCATCTTATCCACATTAAGCGGGATCGGGACCCGGACAAACAAATTAGGTTGGAGTTGCATTTCTACCGACAAATTAATGGTTGATTAGCATGGCAGTAGCATGGCAAGGGTGAGCTACTTCAAGTTTAAATGGAACCGGGACAACACATATATATAATATCCCACATATTCCATATGTTCATATTAGGTGATAATGCAAAATATCACGAGATGGTATGAAGCATGATGCAACAGCAGACATGGATGGCATATTAATGTTCAGCACATTTTTCTGATCAAAATTGATATATAACACATTTTAATTGGAGTTACAGATTAAAAGTTATTAAATAAACAGTTTTTAGTATTTAAAATATAGAAAACAGATTTATTTAAATAGAAAAGGGCCTAGAAATGATTTTCAGAAAAGGGGGAGGACCCCAGGTTCATTTGGAAGAGGTGCAGGGGGTTTTCTTAAAAGGTGCAGGCGCCAGGGACGCCGGGTTCAGAACCAGAACTGGCAGGGGCCTAGAAGCAAAAACTACGGATCTGGATCTGAGATCAGTTTCTCACCGAGCGGGTGGTTAGCCTGGGGCGCTGACGGCTGGGCCCCGCGGGTTGACGTGGATGCCGCGTGGCGGACGATGTGGATGAAGACGTGGCGTCCATGGCGCGCGATGGCGGTGATCACTTGCGACTCAGGTTCGTTGCGCGCGGGCACCTCGGTGGTTCCAGGAAGCGAGGGTGGGCGTCGGGGATGCGCCTCGTCGTGGCGAACCAGGAAGTGGCGGCGCGGGCACCTGGGAGCCAACGGAGCTTCGCCGGCGGCGACGACTGCGGAGGAAGGCGGCGGCATCAAGGTGAGAGGGGTAACCGGAAGCAATTAGAAGGTAGAGGAGGTCGAGGAGATGCGGAAGTTTACCGAGAAGGCGTTGGCGAGGTCGAGGAAGGCAGAGGAGGACGGTGGTCGCCGTATTTGGCGAGAAACGCCGGCGGCCGAAGGAAGGGGAACGGCGAAAATTGGGGCAACAACGGGTTCCCCGAGTCGATTGCTTGCACGAAGGTGAACGAGGAGAGGGAGGCGCATCTGCTGGGGTTCTTGGCGCGGCGCGGGGTGGTCGGAGTCGAGCGGCGCCATGGCGGAGGAGCGGCGGTGATTCACGGTTGCTCTCAGAGAAAAAGGAAAAATGAGGGGGAAAAGAAGGGGGCGGCGGCAGGAGGGGAGGAGATGCGTCTAGGGTTTCCGAGGAGAGATAAAGAGGAGGGCGAGTGGTTGAGGTGTGGTGGTGGGCGAGAAGGACCACTGCCTCCTCAGGCACATGGCGTGACCGTGCCAGGGGAAGACGACAACACGAGGCTGCCTCTCCTCGAAGCGGTACGGCGTGGTGTAGCTGGGCTGGGCCAAAAGGAGTGGCCGTCTCGGGCCAGAGGAGGAAGGAAAAGGGAAGAGGGGAAGAGAGGCCCAAGGCTGCGGCCTGGTTAGTTAGGTTAGGATAGATTTTTCTTTTTCTTTCTTTTTCTGTTTTATTTTCTATTTTTATTTAAAACATTTTGAAATCAAATCGAGAGAACAGAGAGAAGGAAACAAAATAGTTTCAAATATTATTTTTATTTGTTTGTAGGTTTGGTTTTAGGGTTTGTTTAAAAGAAAGAGAAGGGGAGGTCTCATTAAACCATACGAGAGGGAAAAGAAATTAACTAGGGTTTATAAAATTACATTTTATTTTGTAAAACATGGATGATATGATGCATGATGCATGATGATGCATAAACAAAAAGGAGCAAGCAAAAAAAATCTATAGGGGTACTACCCTAGGCCGTTACAGTGATTTACATGATTTCATGGTCGAAGGACTAGGTAACTATGTATCGAAAGCTTATAACAAATTGAACTTAATGACGTGATCTTATGCTACGCTTAATTGGGTATGTCCATTATATCATTCATCTAATGACATAACCTTGTTATTAATAACATCCAATGTTCATGATCATGAAACTATGATCATCTATTAATCAACAAGCTAGTTATACAAGAGGCTTACTAGGGACTCCTTGTTGTTCACATAACACACATGTATCAATGTTTCGGTTAATACAATTATAGCATGGTATGCAAACATTTATCATAAACATAAAGATATATAATAACCACTTTATTATTGTCTCTTGGGCATATCTCCAACAGTCTCCCACTTGCACTAGAGTCAATAATCTAGATTACATGGTAAGGTACTTAACACCCATGGCATTCTGGTGTTGGTCATGTTTTGCCCTAGGGAGAGCTTTAGTCAACGGATCTGCCACATTCAGATCTGTGTGTACTTTGCAAATCTTTACTTCACCATCTTCGATATACTCGCGAATCGAATGAAAATGCAGCTTGATATGCTTCAGCTTCTTGTGTGACCTTGGTTCTTGTGCATTGGCGATGGCACCCATGTTGTCACAATAGATGACTAATGGGTCCAATGCACTAGGAACCACACCAAGCTCAACAATGAACCTCTTCATCCATACCGCTTCCGATGAAGCCTCCGAAGCCGCTATGTATTCAGATTCAGTTGAAGACTTCGCCACCGTGCATTGCTTAGAACTCATCCAGCTTACTGCAGCACCATTCAATATAAACACGTATCCAGACTGAGACTTAGAGTCATCAGGATCAGTGTTCCAACTTGCATCGGTGTAACTGGTTACAACGAGCTCTTGGTCACCACCATAACAAAGAAACATATCCTTAGTCCTTTTCAAGTACTTTAGGATATTCTTGACCGCTGTCTAGTGTTCCATTCCTTGATCACTTTGATATCTGCTGGTCAAACTAACAGCATGTGCGATATCCGGTCTAGTACACAACATAGCATACATGATAGAGCCTACTGTCGAGGCATAGGGGATCTGATTCATCCTCTCTCTTTCTTCTGCCGTAGCCGGACCTTGAGTTTTACTCAAGACCTTACCTAGCAACATAGGCAAGAACCCTTTCTGGCTTTCATCCATTCTAAACTTCTTTAGAATCTTGTTCAGGTATGTACTCTGTGAAAGCCCTATTAGGCGTCTTGATCTATCTCTATAAATCTTGATGCCTAAAATGTACGCTGCTTCACCAAGGTCTTTCATTGAAAAACACTTATTCAAATAACCTTTTACACTGCTTAATAGTTCTATATCATTCCCAATCAATAATATGTCATCTACATATAATATCAGGAATGCTACAGAGCTCCCACTCACTTTCTTGTAAATACAGGCCTCTCCATGACACTGTATAAACCCGAAGTCTTTGATCACCTTATCAAAGCGTCGGTTCCAACTCCGGGATGCTTGCTTCAGTCCATAAATGGAACGCTGAAGTTTGCATACCTTGTCAGCATTTTTAGGATCGACAAAACCTTTGGGTTGTACCATATACAACTCTTCCTCAATGTCACCATTAAGGAACGCCGTTTTGACATCCATCTGCCAAATCTCGTAATCGAAAAATGCAGCTATTGCCAACAAAATCCTCACAGACTTTAGCTTCGCTACAGGTGAGAAATCTCATCGTAGTCAACTCCTTGAATTTGTCGGAAACCCTTTGCGACAAGTCGAGCTTTATAGACAGTAATATTACCATCAGCATCTGTTTTTCTCTTGAAGATCCATTTATTCTCGACAGCCTTGCGGCTATCAGGTAAGTCTACCAAAGTCCATACTTGGTTATCATACATGGATCCCATTTCGGATTTCATGGCTTCATGCCATTTGTTGGAATCTGGGCTCATCATTGCTTCTTCATACATCGCAGGGTCTTCATCATTGTTGTCCACAATCATGACATTTAGACAGGGATCATACCAATCAGAAGTGGTACGCACCCTCGTCGATCTGCGAGGTTTAGTAGCTTTCTCGTTCGAAGTTTCATGATCATTATCATTTGCTTCCTCTCCTATCGGTGCAGGCTGCACAGGAACATCTTCCGGTACTGCGCTACACTGATCTATGAGAGAAGGTTCAACAACCTCGTCGAGTTCTACTTTCCTTCCAGTCACTTCTTTAGTGAGAAACTCCTTCTCAAGAAAGGATCCGTTCTTAGCAACAAAGATTTTGCCTTCGGATCTGTGATAGAAAGTATACCCAATAGTTTCTTTAGGGTATCCTATGAAGACGCATTTCTCCGCTTTGGGTTCTACCTTGTCAGGTTGTAACTTCTTTACATAAGCTTCGCAACCCCAAACTTTAAGGAACGACAGCTTAGGTTTCTTGCTAAACCATAATTCATACAGTGTCGTTTCAACGGATTTAGATGGTGCCCTATTTAAAGTGAATGCGGCTGTCTCTAAAGCATAACCCCAAAACGATAACGGCAAATCAGTAAGAGACATCATAGAACGAACCATATCTAAGAGAGTTCGATTACGACGTTCGGACACACCATTGCGCTGTGGTGTTCCCGGCGGTGTCAACTGTGAAAGTATTCCGCATTTCTTTAAATGCATGCCAAACTCATAACTCAGATATTCGCCTCCGCGATCAGAACGCAGAAACTTAATCTTCTTGTTACGTTGATTTTCTACTTCACTTTGGAATTCCTTAAACTTCTCAAAAATTTCGGACTTATGTTTCATGAAATAGATATACCCATATCTACTCAGATCATCCGTGAAGGTTAGAACATAACGATAACCACCGCGCGATGCTACACTCATTGGTCCGCACACATCGGTATGTATGATTTCCAATAAGTCTGTAGCTCGCTCCATTGTACCAGAGAATGGAGTCCTAGTCATTTTTCCCATTAGACATGCTTCGCATCTATCAAGTGACTCAAAATCAAGTGACTCAAGAAGTCCATCAGAATGGAGTTTCTTCATGCGCTTCACTCCAATATGACCAAGACGACAGTGCCACATATAAGTAGAATTATCATTTAATTTAATTCGCTTAGCATCAATGTTATGAACATGTGTATCACTACTATCGAGATTTAACAAGAATAAACCATTCATCTCAGGTGCATGACCATAAAAGATATTATTCATATAAATAGAACAACCATTATTCTCTGACTTAAATGAATAACCGTCTTGCATTAAACAAGATCCAGATATAATGTTCATGCTCAACGCAGGCACCAAATAACAATTATTGAGGTTTAAAACTAATCCCGAAGGTAGATGTAAAGGGAGCGTGCCGACGGTGATCACATCGACCTTGGATCCATTTCCAACGCGCATCGTCACCTCGTCCCTCGCTAGGCTTCGTTTATTCCGTAGTTCCTGTTTTGAGTTACAAATATGAGCAACCGAACCAGTATCAAATACCCAGGCACTACTACGAGAACCAGTAAGATAGACATCTATAACATGTATATCAAATATACCTTTCTTTTTCTTGACAAGGCCGCTCTTCAGATCAGCCATGTACTTGGGGCAATTCCGCTTCCAGTGCCCCTTCTCCTTGCAGTAATAGCACTCAGTATCAGGTTTAGGGCCAGCCTTAGGCTTCTCAGGAGGCGCAGCAACTTTCTTGCTACCCTTCTTGAAGTTGCCCTTCTTAGGCTTGCCCTGCTTCTTGAAACTGGTGGTCTTGTTGACCATCAACACTTGGTGCTCTTTCTGTATCTCCACCTCAGCAGATTTCAGCATGGAAAAGAGTTCAGGTAACTCTTTGTTCATGTTCTGCATGTTGTAGTTCATCACAAAGTTCTTGTAACTTGGTGGCAGTGATTGGAGTACACGATGAATACCCAGCTTATTAGGAATCACTATCCCCAAGTCACTGAGCTTCTTCGCATGCCCGGACATAGCGAGCACATGCTCACTAACGGAGCTACCCTCTTCCATCAAACAGCCAAAGAAGTGTTTCGATGCCTCATAGCTTTCCACGGCCGCATGAGTTTCAAAGATAGCTTTTAGCTCATGGACCAGCTCATAAGGGTCGTGGTGCTCAAAATGCTTTTGGAGCTCCGCCTCTAGGCTGCACAGGATGGCACACTGAATTTGAGAGTACCGAGTTACCCGAGTCTCGTAAACATTCTTTTCTTCCTCGGATACTGCTGGTGGTGGTGGGGAACCTAGCGGTGCTTCGAGCACAAATTGCAGATTTCCACCAGTGAGGAAAATCCTCACATGACGGAACCAGTCGGTGAAGTTGCTACCATTGCTTTTAAGCTTTTCTTTCTCTAGGAACTGGTTAAAATTGATGGAGGGGGATGCCATGATCTACAACATATTTGCAAAGAGTTTAGACTAAGTTTATGATAAATTGAGTTCAAATTTTAATTCTTAAATTAACTAGGTGAACTCCCACTCAAAACAACATCCCTCGCATTGTTTTAGTGATCACACGAACCAAGTCCACTACACCAATTCCGATCATCACGAGAAAAGATGTAGCTTCAAAGGCGAACACTCAAAGTGTTCATCATATCATTCATATGACTCATGCTCTACCTTTCGGTATCCCGTGTTCCGAGACCATGTCTGTACATGCTAGGCTCGTCAAGGCAACCTTAGTATCCGCGTGTGCAAAACTGGCTTGCACCCGTTGTATGCACATGTAGAATCTATCACACCCGATCATCACATGATGCTTCGAAATGACAAGTCTTAGCAACGGTGCATACTAAGGATGAACACTTTATTATCTTGATATTTAGTGAGAGGGATCATCTTATAATGCTACCGTCGCGATCTAAGCAATATAAGATGTATAAAAGGATTAACATCACATGCAATTCATATGTGATATGATATGGCCCTTTTGTCTTTGCGCCTTTGATCTTCATCTCCAAAGCACGGACATGATCTCCATCATCAACGGGCATGATCTCCATCATCGTCGGCGTAGCGTCAAGGTCAATGGCGCCGTCTTCATGGTTGTGCTCCCATGTAGTAACTATTACAACTACTTTGAAATAATACTTCAACATGAAATTTAAAGACAACCATAAGGCTCCTGCCGGTTGCCACAATACAATAATGATCATCTCATACATATTCATCATCACATCATGGCCATATCACATCACCAAACCCTGCAAAAACAAGTTAGACGCCTCTAATTTGGTTTGCATATTTTACGTGGTTTAGGGTTTTCGAGTAAGATCCAATCTACTTATGAACATGAACCACAACGGTGATACTAGTGTTGTCAATAGAAAGAGTAGATTGAATCTTCACTATGGTGGGAGAGGCAGACACCCGCAAAGCCACTTATGCAATCCAAGTTGCATGTCAAGCGTGGAGCAAATCTCATGAACGCGGTCATGTAAAGTTAGCCCGAGCCGCTTAATCCCACCATCCCGCAAGATGCAAAGTACACGAACTAAAGACAACAAAAACATCAACGCCCACAAAACCATTGTGTTCTACTCATGCAACCACTCTATGCATAGACACGGCTCTGATACCACTGTTGGGATTCGTAGCATAGAAAACAAAAAATTTCCTATCGCAAGAACGAACAACAAGCCAAGATCCAATCAAGAAGATGGTAGCAACGAGGTGAAGATCAACATACCCTTGAAGATCACAAAGCGTTAACGAGATCAGATCTCGTGGTGGATGTAGACGATCACTTGTCGCTTGCAAAAGCGCGTAGAAGATCTTGATGGTGCCACGAACGGCCAGCACCTCCGTACTCGGTCACACGTTCGGTGTTGATGAAGACGTCCTCCTCCCCGTTCCAGCGGGCAGCGGAAGTAGTAGATCCTCCTCGAAATCCCGGCAGCACGATGGCGTGGTGGCGGTGGTGGTGGAGATCTCCGTCAGGGCTTCGCCTAAGCGCTGTAGGAGAAGTATGAGGAGGGAGGGGCAGCTAGGGTTTGGGAGAGGGGAAGGCTGGGGCGCCGGCCTCAAGGGGGCAGGGGTGGTGCGGCCAAGGTGTGGCTGCTCCCCTCCCTCTCTCCCTCATTATATAGGTGGATCCCCAAGGGTTAGGTCAAAATCTTCGAATAAGACCCCAACTCCAAAACCTTCCATATGGCCAAACCTAGGGGGAGTGGGACTCCCCCCTTTCCTTTGGTGGGGTGGCCGGCCACCATGGGGAGGAGTCCACCTGGGACTCCTCCTCCCTTAGGCTGGCCGGCCAAGGTGGGTGGAGTCCCCACCTTCCATGGTGATTTCTTCCGGACTCTTCTAGAACCTTCTAGAACCTTCCAGAAAAATACCGGATCATTTTCAAACCTAGAAAATGACTTCCTATATATGAATCTTATTCTCCGGACCATTTCGTACCTCCTCGTGATGTCCTGGATCCCATCCGAGACTCCGAACAAACATTCGAACTCCATTCCATATTCCATATCTACTTAAACGACATCAAACCTTAAGTGTGTCACCCTACGGTTCGTGAACTATGCAGACATGGTCGAGACTCTTCTCCGACCAATAACCAATAGCGGGATCTGGAGATCCATAATGGCTCCCACACATTCAACGATAACTTAGTGATCGATTGAACCATTTACATACGATACCGATTCCCTTTGTCACGCGATATTTTACTTGTCCGAGGTTTGATCATCGGTATCTCCATACCTTGTTCAACCTCGTCTCCGACAAGTACTCTTTACTCGTACCGTGGCATGTCATCTCTTGTGACCAAGTCACATGCTTGCAAGCTAATCAGACGACATTCCACCGAGAGGGCCCAGAGTATATCTATCCGTCATCGGGATGGACAATATCCCACTCTTGATCCATATGCCTCAACTCATACTTTCCGAATACTTAATCCCACCTTTATAACCACCCATTTACGCAGTGGTATTTGATGTAATCAAAGTACCCTTCCGGTATAAGTGATTTACATGATCTCATGGTCGAAGGACTAGGTAACTATGTATCGAAAGCATATAGCAAATTAAACTTAATGACGTGATCTTATGCTACGCTTAATTGGGTGTGTCCATTATATCATTCATCTAATGACATAACCTTGTTATTAATGACATCCAATGTTCATGATCATGAAACTATGATCATCTATTAATCAACAAGCTAGTTATACAAGAGGCTTACTAGGGACTCCTTGTTGTTCACATAACACACATGTATCAATGTTTCGGTTAATACAATTATAGCATGGTATGCAAATATTTATCATAAACATAAAGATATATAATAACCACTTTATTATTGCCTCTTGGGCATATCTCCAACAGTTCTTGCAGGACGGCTCCATCAGATTCTGCGGCGCGGCTATCGGCAAGGATGTGGAGATGCTGATTCCGTACGGTATTCACATTACTTCTGCGTACGACCTCCAGAAGATACTCCCGAATCCCACAAATAATCACATTCTGAGTCTATATGATCTGGCGAATTATCTCATTAGGACAAATCTTGAGAAGAAGAAGAGGAAGAAGTACAAAAAGAAGGACGCCGTGCAAGAAAAAGAAGACGATGAACTCATATTTGGGTGGGCCAATGTTCCATTGAGCTTCGAGCAAGTGCGCTATGCCGTGCTGGACGCTCGTCTAGGCTTCGAGATGGCTAGGAGTTATTGGCAGCTAGTTGGCTACAATAGCCATGTTGATCGTTGATACGTCTCCGACGTATCGATAATTTCTTATGTTCCATGCCACATTATTGATGTTATCTACATGTTTTATGCACACTTTATGTCATATTCGTGCATTTTCTGGAACTAACCTATTAACAAGATGCCGAAGTGCCAGTTGCTGTTTTCTGCTGTTTTTGGTTTCAAAAATCCTAGTAAGGAAATATTCTCGGAATTGGACGAAATCAAAGCCCAGGGGCCTATTTTCTCACGAAGCTTCCAGAAGTCCGAAGGAGAGACGAAGAGGGGCCATGGAGGGGCCACACTATAGGGCGGCGCGGCCCCCCCCTTGGCCGCGCCGGCCTGTGGTGTGGGGCCCCCGTGCCGCCTCTTGACCTGCCCTTCCGCCTATAAAAAGTCTCCGTGACGAAACCCCCAGTACCGAGAACCACGATACGGAAAACCTTCCAGAGACGCCGCCGCCGCCGATCCCATCTCGGGGGATCCAGGAGATCGCCTCCGGCACCCTGCCGGAGAGGGGAATCATCTCCCGGAGGACTCTACGCCGCCATGGTCGCCTCCGGTGTGATGTGTGAGTAGTCTACCCCTGGACTATGGGTCCATAGCAGTAGCTAGATGGTTGTCTTCTCCCCATTGTGCTATCATTGTCGGATCTTGTGAGCTGCCTAACATGATCAAGATCATCTATCTGTAATTCTATATGTTGCGTTTGTTGGGATCCGATGAATAGAGAATACTTGTTATGTTGATTATCAAAGTTATGCTATGTGTTGTTTATGATCTTGCATGCTCTCCGTTACTAGTAGATGCTCTGGCCAAGTAGATGCTTGTAACTCCAAAAGGGAGTACTTATGCTCGATAGTGGGTTCATGCCTGCATTGACACCTGGACAAAGGATGAAAGTTCTAAGGTTGTGTTGTGTTGTTGCCACTAGGGATAAAACATTAGTGCTATGTTCAAGGATGTAGTCACTAGTTACATTACGCACCATACTTAATGCAATTGTCTGTTGTTAGCAACTTAATACTGGAGGGGGTTCGGATGATAACCTGAAGGTGGACTTTTTAGGCATAGATGCAGTTGGATGACGGTCTATGTACTTTGTCGTAATGGCCAATTAAATCTCACTATACTCATCATGATATGTATGTGCATGGTCATGCTCTCTTTATTTGTCAATTGCCCAACTGTAATTTGTTCACCCAACATGATGTTCGTCTTATGGGAGAGACACCTCTAGTGAACTGTGGACCCCGGTCCAATTCTCTTTACTGAAATACAATCTACTGCAACATCGTTTCTACTGTTTTCTGCAAACAATCATCTTCCACACAATACGGTTAATCCTTTGTTACAGCAAGCCGGTGAGATTGACAACCTCACTGTTTCGTTGGGGCAAAGTACTTTGGTTGTGTTGTGCAGGTTCCACGTTGGCGCCGGAATCACTGGTGTTGCGCCGCACTACATCCCGCCGCCATCAACCTTCAACGTGCTTCTTGGCTCCTCCTGGTTCGATAAACCTTGGTTTCTTTCTGAGGGAAAACTTGCTGCTGTGCGCATCATACCTTCCTCTTGGGGTTGCCCAACGAACGTGTGAAATACACGCCATCAAGCACATTTTCTGGCGCCGTTGCCGGGGAGATCAAGACACGCTGCAAGGGGAGTCTCCACTTCTCAATCTCTTTACTTTGTTTTTGTCTTGCTTAGTTTTATTTACTACTTTGTTTGCTGCACTAAATCAAAATACAAAAAAATTAGTTGCTAGTTTTACTTTACTTGCTATCTTGTTTGCTATATCAAAAACACAAAAAAATTAGTTTACTTGCATTTACTTTATCTAGTTTGCTTTATTGTCTTGCACTCTATATTAAAAATACAAAAAAAATTAGTTACTTTTGTTACCATGTCTAGCTCTGAACCTGTTACTTCTTCACCTGAAGAATTAGTCTTCACTTTTAAACAAGGGGATGAGGAGAGTTTTAAGGATGCTTGGTCTAGAATTTTTTTCTTCTTATCGTAAAACTGAACCTCAAATGACTCTGAGTTTGCTCCTTAGTAATTTTTATTTTGGTCTTATGGTTCGCTATAGATATGCTTTGGATACTTTAGTGGGAGGAGATTTCCTTCATTGCAATGGGGATCAAGCTTTTAATGCCATAAAAAAGTTGGTTGCATCACATGATTCTGCTAATAACTTTGATTCAGTCCTCACTAGCATATATAGTAGATTAAATAATCTCGAGATAAGTACATCTCGCTTGAATGATAACTATTGCCACGTTCTTAATCGTCTTGAACAAGTTTTAGTGAACTCTAAACTCTCATTGTGGGATCCTGCTGTTAAAATTGTCATCGGTGATCGAACTCTCCATGCCTACTGTGATATTATGTATGAATTTTGCCTTATGCCTGAAAGTATTTATAAATCTTTGAAACTTTGGGGAGTCGAGGAAGGAGGAGAGGAAATAACTCTCATTGATAACTCTACTATAATTCCTAAAGGAATAGCCGCAGGTGTGCATACAACCATTCTTGGAAGAACAATATCCATTGATTATCTTGTTGTTGAAACAGGAAAACTCACACTCGGAAGATCCCTGCTGAAACTATTGGGAGCAGTCATTGATGTTGGAGAAGGCACTCTGAAATTCACCTCTATAACGGGGGAAACTCATACATTTCCTAAACCAATGGGAAAGAAAAACAATAAGAAAGGTAAGGGTAAAGCCCAAGGTAAGGTTGACACTTCATCTCTCGATAATACTTGATACACACTTTCTGCGCCTAGCTGAAAGGCGTTAAAGAAAAGCGCTTATGGGAGACAACCCATGTTTTTACCTACAGTACTTTGTTTTTATTTTGTGTCTTGGAAGTTGTTTACTACTGTAGCAACCTCTCCTTATCTTAGTTTTGTGTTTTGTTGTGCCAAGTTAAGCCGTTGATAGAAAAGTAAGTACTAGATTTGGATTACTGCACAGTTCCAGATTTCTTTGCTGTCACGAATCTGGGTCCACCTCCCTGTAGGTAGCTCAGAAAATTATGCCAATTTACGTGCATGATCCTCAGATACGTACGCAACTTTCATTCAATTTGAGCATTTTCATTTGAGCAAGTCTGGTGCCATTTTAAAATTCGTCAATACGAACTGTTCTGTTTTGACAGATTCTGCCTTTTATTTCGCATTGCCTCTTTCGCTATGTTGGATGAATTTCTTTGATCCACTAATGTCCAGTAGCATTATGCA
Source organism: Lolium perenne (assembly GCF_019359855.2). NCBI lineage: Eukaryota > Viridiplantae > Streptophyta > Magnoliopsida > Poales > Poaceae > Lolium > Lolium perenne. Next base: position 8,319,861 of record NC_067248.2, on the reverse strand, counting down.
ATGTCCAGAAGTGTTAAGAATGATTGTGTCACCTCTGAACATGTTAATTTTTATTGTCGCTAACCCTCTAATGAGTTGTTCTAAGTTTGGTGTGGAGGAAGTTTTCAAGGATCAAGAGAGGAGTATGATGCAACATGATCAAGGAGAGTGAAAGCTCTAAGCTTGGGGATGCCCCGGTGGTTCACCCCTGCATATATCAAGAAGACTCAAGCGTCTAAGCTTGGGGATGCCCAAGGCATCCCCTTCTTCATCGACAACATTATCAGGTTCCTCCCCTGAAACTATATTTTTATTCCATCACATCTTATGTGCTTTTTCTTGGAGCGTCGGTTTGTTTTTGTTTTTTGTTTTGTTTGAATAAAATGGATCCTAGCATTCACTTTATGGGAGAGAGACACGCTCCGCTGTAGCATATGGACAAGTATGTCCTTGGTTTCTACTCATAGTATTCATGGCGAAGTTTCTCCTTCGTTAAATAGTTATATGGTTGGAATTGGAAAATGATACATGTAGTAATTGCTATAAATGTTTTGGGTAATGTGATACTTGGCAATTGTTGTGCTCATGTTTAAGCTCTTGCATCATATGCTTTGCACCCATTAATGAAGAAATACATAGAGCATGCTAAAATTTGGTTTGCATATTTGGTTTCTCTAAGGTCTAGATAATTTCTAGTATTGAGTTTGAACAACAAGGAAGACGGTGTAGAGTCTTATAATGTTTTCAATATGTCTTTTATGTGAGTTTTGCTGCACCGGTTCATCCTTGTGTTTGTTTCAAATAAGCCTTGCTAGCCTAAACCTTGTATCGAGAGGGAATACTTCTCATGCATCCAAAATACTTGAGCCAACCACTATGCCATTTGTGTCCACCATACCTACCTATACTACATGGTATTTTCCGCCATTCCAAAGTAAATTGCTTGAGTGCTACCTTTAAAATTCCATCATTCACCTTTGCAATATATAGCTCATGGGACAAATAGCTTAAAAACTATTGTGGTATTGAATATGTAATTATGCACTTTATCTCTTATTAAGTTGCTTGTTGTGCGATAACCATGTTCACTGGGGACGCCATCAACTATTCATTGTTGAATTTCATGTGAGTTGCTATGCATGTTCGTCTTGTCTGAAGTAAGAGAGATCTACCACCATAGGGTTAAGCATGCATATGTTGGAGAAGAACATTGGGCCGCTAACTAAAGCCATGTTCCATGGTGGAAGTTTCAGTTTTGGACAACAATCCTCAAATCTCAAATGAGAAAATTATTAATTGTTGTTATATGCTTATGCATAAAAGAGGAGTCCATTATCTGTTGTCTATGTTGTCCCGGTATGGATGTCTAAGTTGAAGAATAATCAATAGCGAGAAATCCAATGCGAGCTTTCTCCTTAGACCTTTATACAGGCGGCATAGAGGTACCCCGTTGTGACACTTGGTAAAAACAATGCATTGTGATGATCCGGTAGTCCAAGCTAATTAGGACAAGGTGCGGGCACTATTAGTACACTATGCATGAGGCTTGCAACTTATAAGATATAATTTACATGATGCATATGCTTTATTACTACCGTTGACAAAATTGTTTCATGTTTTCAAAATCAAAGCTCTAGCACAAATATAGCAATCGATGCTTTTCCTCTATGGAGGACCATTCTTTTACTTTCAATGTTGAGTCAGTTCACCTATTTCTCTCCACCTCAAGAAGCAAACACTTGTGTGAACTGTGCATTGATTCCTACATACTTGCTTATTGCACTTATTATATTACTCTATGTTGACAATATCCATGAGATATACATGTTACAAGTTGAAAGCAACCGCTGAAACTTAATCTTCTTTTGTGTTGCTTCAATGCCTTTACTTTGAATTATTGCTTTATGAGTTAACTCTTATGCAAGACTAATTGATGCTTGTCTTGAAGTGCTATTCATGAAAAGTCTTTGCTATATGATTCACTTGTTTACTCATGTCATATACATTGTTTTGATCGCTGCATTCACTACATATGCTTTACAAATAGTATGATCAAGATTATGATGGCATGTCACTCCGTAAATTATCTGTGTTATCGCTTTTACCGCTGGGACGAGCAGAACTAAGCTTGGGGATGCTGATACGTCTCCGACGTATCGATAATTTCTTATGTTCTATGCCACATTATTGATGTTATCTACATGTTTTATGCACACTTTATGTCATATTCGTGCATTTTCTCGGAACTAACCTATTAACAAGATGCCGAAGTGCCGCTTGTTGTTTTCTGCTGTTTTTGGTTTCGTAAATCCTAGTAAGGAAATATTCTCGGAATTGGACGAAATCAAAGCCCAGGGGCCTATTTTCTCACGAAGCTTCCGTAAGTCCGAAGGAGAGACGAAGAGGGGCCACGGAGGGGCCACACTATAGGCGGCGCGGCCCCCTTGGCCGCGCCGGCTGTGGTGTGGGGCCCCCGTGCCGCCTCTTGACCTGCCCTTCCGCCTATAAAAAGTCTCCGTGACGAAACCCCCGCATCGAGAACCACGATACGGAAAACCTTCCGAGACGCCGCCGCCGCCGATCCCATCTCGGGGGATCCAGGAGATCGCCTCCGGCACCTGCCGGAGAGGGGAATCATCTCCCGGAGGACTCTACGCCGCCATGGTCGCCTCCGGTGTGATGTGTGAGTAGTCTACCCTGGACTATGGGTCCATAGCAGTAGCTAGATGGTTGTCTTCTCCCCATTGTGCTATCATTGTCGGATCTTGTGAGCTGCCTAACATGATCAAGATCATCTATCTGTAATTCTATATGTTGCGTTTGTTGGGATCCGATGAATAGAGAATACTTGTTATGTTGATTATCAAAGTTATGCTATGTGTTGTTTATGATCTTGCATGCTCTCCGTTACTAGTAGATGCTCCGGCCAAGTAGATGCTTGTAACTCCAAGAGGGAGTACTTATGCTCGATAGTGGGTTCATGCCGCATTGACACTGGGACAAAGGATGAAAGTTCTAAGGTTGTGTTGTGCTGTTGCCACTAGGGATAAAACATTAGTGCTATGTTCAAGGATGTAGTCACTAGTTACATTACGCACCATACTTAATGCAATTGTCTGTTGTTAGCAACTTAATACTGGAGGGGGTTCGGATGATAACCTGAAGGTGGACTTTTTAGGCATAGATGCAGTTGGATGACGGTCTATGTACTTTGTCGTAATGCCCAATTAAATCTCACTATACTCATCATGATATGTATGTGCATGGTCATGCTCTCTTTATTTGTCAATTGCCCAACTGTAATTTGTTCACCCAACATGCTGTTCGTCTTATGGGAGAGACACCTCTAGTGAACTGTGGACCCCGGTCCAATTCTCTTTACTGAAATACAATCCCATCGCACATCGTTCTACTGTTTCGCAAACAATCATCTTCCACACAATACGGTTAATCCTTTGTTACAGCAAGCCGGTGAGATTGACAACCTCACTCGCTTTCGTTGGGGCAAAGTACTTTGGTTGTGTTGTGCAGGTTCCACGTTGGCGCCGGAATCACTGGTGGTGCGCCGCACTACATCCCGCCGCCATCAACCTTCAACGTGCTTCTTGGCTCCTCCTGGTTCGATAAACCTTGGTTTCTTTCTGAGGGAAAACTTGCTGCTGTGCGCATCATACCTTCCTCTTGGGGTTGCCCAACGAACGTGTGAAATACACGCCATCAATCGTCTCAACATTTAAAGAACTATGTGTTTTTCAATATATATGAATTAGGTGTCTTTTAATATGTATGAACTGTGTGTCTTTCAATATGTATGAACTATGTGTCTTTCAATATATATGAACTATGTGTCTTTCAATTGCGGTTTATAGATTTCAAGATATTAATTATTTGGCCATATTGCATCCATAATGCATATATTATTTGATAATAATAAAAAATGAATAAAAACATAATTATTTCATATTCAAATTCCCAATTTTTTCTCATAATAAAGCATATATTATTTGTCCAATTGCGGTTTATAGATTTCAAGATATTAATTATTTGGCCATATTGTATGAATAATTCATATATTATTTGATAATAATAATAAAAAAATGAATAAAAACATAATTATTTCATATTCAAATTCCCCACATTTTTCTCATAATAAAGCATATATTATTTGTCCAATTGCGGTTTATAGATTTCAAGATATTAATTATTTGGCCATATTGTATCAATAATGCATATATTATTTGATAATAATAATAAAAATGAATAAAAACATAATTATTTCATATTCGAATTCCCCACATTTTTCTCATAATAAAGCATATATTATTTGTCCAATTGCGGTTTATAGATTTTAAGAGATTAATTATTTGGCCATATTGTATGAATAATGCATATATTTTTTTATAATAATAATAATAAATGAATAAAAACATAATTATTTCATATTCAGATTCCCCATATTTTTCTCATAATAAAGCATATATTATTTGTCCAATTGCGGTTTATAGATTTCAAGATATTAATTATTTGGCCATATTGTATCAATAATGCATATATTATTTGATAATAATGATAATAATAAATGAATAAAAACATAATTATTTCATATTCAAATTCCCCATATTTTTCTTATAATAAAGCATATATTATTTGTCCAATTGCGGTTTATAGATTTCAAGATATTAATTATTTGGCCATATTGTATCAATCATGCATATATTATTTGATAATAATAATAATAATAAATGAATAAAACATAATTATTTCATATTCAAATTCCCCACATTTTTCTCATAATAAAGCATATATTATTTGTCCAATTGCGGTTTATAGATTTCAATATATTATTTGTCCAATTGTGGTTTGTCTAATGGTATAAGAGTTAATAGGATTGATGTGGTAGTATTTACAGCAAGGTACAATCACATTCGCGGGAGCACAGCAGGAAAGAACCGAGAAGTTAAGCGTGCTGAGGGTGGAGTAGTGTGAGGATGGGTGATCGACCGAGAAGTGATGACCAAGTCTACAATTTAACTACTGATTAAGTGTAATTACTATTAAAAATGGTCCAAGTGAGAGAGTAACAAGTCAAAGAATTAGGAAAAGGAAAAAAAGAAATTGGGAAAAAAGAAATTAGGAAAAAAAATAGAAAAATGAAAAACATAATTATTGAAAATAATATTTAGTCGCGGTTGGAATTATGGGCCGGGACTAAAGGTCCTCCAGCCCAAACCCTGTACCGCGGCCACGTGGAGGGTCATTTATCCCGGCTGATAACAGGGCCAGGACTAAAGGCGTCGCGGTTGGAAAACCGGGACTAGAGCCCCTTACGGGCCGGGACTGAATGCCCCGTCTCCACTATTGTCATTTTCATATCACATATTTCATACATGTTACGGATTAGCTTCATTCTAAAATAAGATACATTTTCTAGATGCATTGTATGTTAACCAATAATGTGCTACAAACGCTCGCTTCATTTCCTTTGGTGTGTGGTGACAATAATCGAGAAGGCCTTAGCTCCGCACCCTCCCTTTCTTCCATTGTTGGTCCTCCTACCGATGTTGTTTAGGTGAAATTCATTGACAACTTGGTTATGGTCTCGAGGTAGAGCTTAGTCCCAATAATATTGATATCATCCACCTAATAATTTCAACAAAACCAACATCAAAGTAATGATCCAAAACCTTAGAAATCATGTACAAAAATCGCACGGCAATAATTCCTTTCCACACTGGTAGGTGCACGCCCCCGTCAATCAGTCCAAGCAGATGTTGGTGCCGGCGAGCCGCACTAACAGATCAGATCATTGCCCCTATGGAAAGATCAGATCGGCTGCCACAGTGAGATTAGAGCAGCTCCATTCCAGATCGGTCGGAAAGAAGCGTCAACTTTAAGGTAATGGAGCATAACGATGACCTTGTGGAAGCAGAGAAATTTGAAAACTAAAGCAAAACAATGTTTGTCGCTATTTTTGTGATTACGCAATGAAAATGACCAGGGAAATATAATGCTTCAGAAGCATGGTCTAATTCAAAAGTTACGAAACATATTCATATTAATATGCAAGGATTGAAAACAGAAGCAACAGCTTCGTTTATATGCAGCCTGCTACAATCTATGTAGAAGCAAACATATTTGAAAAGTTTAACCGTACAATGGTTGTCACTAATTTATCAGCATTAGTGAATATTTAACGAGAAACATGGTGAACTCAAAGCATAATACATGAGCGGTGCATCCAAGCAGAAAAATTAGCTTCCAAAACATGAATATTGTTAATGTCAATATATACATAGCTCTAAAACCTAGCAGATGCAAAATATGACCACATCTAGGTTACATGAATTGGCTTCTAAAATTTATTAAACAAATGCATATATACGGTAATAGGTGGATTTGATGCACATAAAAATTCAGAGAAAGGCACACATCAGGGGCCAAGTTTAGTTACTATCACCTTGCAGTATCTTTTTCAGGGATCTAGTGGGCTCCCGTAAGCAGTGGAGTCAGCCAATAACCCACTCATTCGATGGAAGTAGCCACCGATTTCCGTACGCACCTAATTCATCATCTTGTGGGATCTTCATGCCTGCAGAAGCACGAGACGATCAAGTAGAGGATGCAGCGTTGTGGAAGATCCAATGCGAGCAAGGCAAGCTGCGGAGGGGAGGGTAGCGGCGAGCCGAGCGGATGGGAGCGGCACAGTGTAGCTGGCGGAGGAAGCAAATCGGTATGGGATGGGACGTGGGGGAGGGGATGGGATCAGAGCGGCGATTAGGGGAGGAATATCCGGACATATCGTCGTCCATTAATGGCGTCGATCGAGAAAAAACAGCTTCAAGGCTAATCCCGTTCGATTCAGGACGCGATCGACGGTGGCGGGGAGTTCCGATATTTGGCTTCCTATCGGAAAATAGCCAAGGAGAATGTACAGGAGTAGTGAGACGAGAAAGAGATCACGAAGGGGAGACAAGAAGAATCCAGCGCTACTGTACCACGCGTTTACCGCGGCGGGATCCCCACTCCCAGGATGAAGTAGCAGCAGCTGCCTTCCCCGCCTCCACTGTCGAGGTCTCGAGGAGGTCGACACTCCTGCCAGGGATAAGAGATGAAGCGGCAGCAGCTTACCCCGCCGGCATCTCCGTGCCTGCCTACCGCCACCGAGGTCAGCCTCACAACACAGGCGGAGCGGGCCACGCGCAGGGGCGGGCGGGTGGCCAGCACGGATAGCGGAGCTCGCGCGAGCGCGGGGAGCATGGAGGGGCCAGCGTGTGAAACATCCAGGGCTGCCCACGGGCTGGCTGTACGCATTAATTGGGAAAGAAAGATCGATCTCGGTCCCCCGCGCAGCCGACCTCCTCGTCCTGCGCTCATTGCCACGACCCAATCCAGAACTGCTCGAGGGTCTCAAAAAAAATCCAGAACTGCTCGATTGTTCCGTGGTGGGGTGCACCACCGCTTTGACCGAACTAAATAACCACGTTCAGCAAGAAAAGGGAACGGGGGGAGATCGGTAACAATACACGGTACAAATCTGTTGCTGCCGGTAACCAGTCACCCGACCTCTGAAAAAAATCGAAGAAAAATAACCATGCAAGGGGATAGAAAAATAACACAACACCCGTCGCGCAGCGGATGGATGAGAAGGAACGAAAATTACTCATATACAGTAGCCAAATCAATATGAGATGCACTACACTGTTTAGCTTTTATATAGTGTATAATATAATATATATAACGCCCCAAGATGGACCGACGTGTCTACCATTGGAGGCGTGTCAGTATTAATGCTCATCCTACCATAATCTTCCAGCACCTCAATTAGTAGCCACAGGTTATCCTGGATCAATGCTGAAGTTTGAGATCCATTTGCCTACGGAGAAGCACCGCCATATTCTTCACAATCATAATATTCATCATCAACATCCCCGTCATCATCTTCACTATAATAATATTCATCATCATCATACTCGTCATAATCTTCACTATCATGATCTTCATAATCAACAACCTCGTCATCATCTTCACTACAACAAGAGTCTTCATCATTATCAGGAATAGCATCACATTTGTTATCGTCATAGAGTTCATTATCATCAAATATAATTTTGATGTCAGCATCAGGATAATGCGACTTAAATGCTCTCGTCAACATGGACCCGAACCTACATTTGTGGTATGAGATATAGCCAAATGAACGAAGGTAATTGAAGCTTTTATTCTCCATGTCATCCTCAAACATAACTATAGTGATTTTTTTAAGGGTTTCAGCTTGCAAGAGGCCGACGCCAACCGGTAGGAATCGGCGAGACATGTGGTAACGGAACCATATCTGAAGCTTCTCTAGCTTGGGCATAGCCCCGACTTCGAAGGTAAGTGACGTTTTTGGACAGGCGAAAAGCAGGTGCTTGAGTGATTGGAATATCCCGCTGTGGATGACTACACTTTCTTCCTTTTCACCTGGATTAGTACACACAGAGTAGTAGGCGAGTGAAGGCAACCCTGCAACGATAGTGATGCCATCAGCCACCTCACGCACAACAATAGTAAACTTGCAGAGGTTGCCGAGCTGACTAATCCACCCAGGGCACCTTTGAAAACTGAAGCAACTTAGATTGAGCTCCCGAATATTAGACCCCTGAGGGAACATTGAACTGCTCCAGACCCAGGCATCTAGTCTGCTCCAGTCCCAGGGATCTCTCATTGTAAGGATCCTGAGGCTGGCAGATAGCTTGCTGATAGAAGAGTGCAACGCAACCATACGCATATTGCCCTCTTTCTTCGATTGCTCATGCTGAGACGAAATGAACTCTATTTTTCTCAAGTTGATCAGTTCACCAAGGCCCTTGATATTGTCTACCGAACTTCCATGAAAACATACACCTTCTAGGGTGTGCAATGATTTCAACCTGTTGATCCCATCAGGCAGTGCAATACCAGCTCCGCCGTATCTGAGATGCCTTAACCAGGGCAAACTAACAATATCTGGTGGATAATTTTTCACTTCCATTCCTTTTAGATCTATTGTCTCCAATTGTTCTAGCCCTCCAATTTGATCAGGTAGGCTCACCTCACCACGCCATCCAACTTTTAAATACCTTAGGAGAAACAACCACCTGATGCCGTTGAGGTCTAGATCACTCCAACTTTCAAGGTGTAGAACTCTGACATACTTGTACTTCAGAAAGTCAGGCAAAAGTGAGCTTTGGAAAAGTAAGACTGAGCGAACATGTGATAGTGACCCTTTGATTGTTTCAAGAACTCTACTATCCTCTTTATCATTGTGCTGGACTGAGACTCGACGGATCTGCCCTGACACATCTTTCAAACCATCAATTACATGAATAAAATTCATTTCACTTGACTTAGATCTTATAAGCTCAAGAATTATGTCGTGTACACTGCAAGACAACACTTCATCATTGTAGCGGTCTATCTTCCCAGGTTCAATCAAACACATGTCGATGAGCGCTTTGAAGTTTTTTTCAGCAACATCCTCTGCATCTAGCAGACCCTTTCTAGTCACGAAACCTTCAGCAACCCATTGCCTCAACAAATCCTTTTTATCTATTTCGCGATCCTCTGGATACATGCAAACATAAATGAGACATGTCTTGAGATCACCAGGAAGACGTATGTAGCTAAGATCCAATATTTTCTTCATATTTTCAAGAGCAGTTATTCCTTCGGTCAGAGCATGCAAAGATTTCCATATATACTCCCAGGTTGTGTCTTCCTCGCCAGCCAAAAGGCCTGCTATGCTATTAATAGCAAGTGGCATACCGCCACATCTTTTCAGAATATATTTTGAAATCTCTTGTTTCCGAACTGTATCAGGGAACAAAATTTCAGGACCAAATGCTCTTCTAATGAATAGTCTTCTTGACTCTTCGTCACTGAGTGGTTTGATCCTATACACATATTTGCTTGCAATCTCGCAAGGGTTCCGGCCCGAGTCGCCCTGGAGGGGGACGACCCAAGCCTTTCAAATAAGATGTGGTATCACTAGATATGTTCTCGAGAAACATGGTGAACTCAAAGCATACTTGAAATCTGGCACAACATGAGCGGTGCATCCAAGCAGAAAAACTAGTTTCCGAAACATGAATATTGTTAATGTCAATATATACATAGCTCTAAAACCTAGCAGATGCAAAATATGACCACATCTAGGTTACATGAATTGGCTTCTAAAATTTATTAAACAAATGCATATATACGGCAATAGGTGGATTTGATGCACATAAAAATTCAGAAAAAGGCACACATCAGGGGCCAAGTTTAGTTACTATCACCTTGCAGTATCTTTTTCAGGGATCTAGTGGGCTCCCGTAAGCAGTGGAGTCAGCCAATAACCCACTCATTCGATGGAAGTAGCCACCAGATTTCCGTACACACCTAATTCCTCATCTAATCTCAAAAAAAAAAAAAAAAAACCTAATTCCTCATCTTGTGGGGTCTTCATGCCTGCAGAAGCACAAGAGGATCAAGTAGAGGATGCAGCGTTGTGGAAGATCCAATGCGAGCAAGGCAAGCTGCGGACAGGAGGCCGGTGCGCCCGCCCGCATCACCGTGCCTGCCTGCCGGCTACCGCCACCGAGGTCAGCCTCACAGCACAGGCGGCGCGGGCCACGCGCAGGGGCGGGCGGGTGGCCAGCACGCAGAGCGGAGCTCGCGCGGGCGCGGCAGCCCATGTCAGGACTCTGGCGGCCGAGCGCGGGGCGCATGGAATGGCCAGCGTGAGAAACATCCAGGGCCAGAGGTGATGCCCACGGGCTGGCTGTACGCATTAATTGGGAAAGAAAGATCGATCTCAGGTGTGGTGGCGTTGGGTGGAGAGAGGAGACCAGAGGCGCGCCATTGGGACGACCAATGGAAAGATCGCGATCAGGAAAAGCTCCTAGGGGAGGTGGAGATAGCGGGGAATACTCAAGAGAGACATTCGCTGGACCGTTGCCTCATTGCCACGACCCAGTCCAGAACTGCTCGATTGTTCCGTGGTGGGGTGCACCACCACTTTGATCAAACTAAATAACCACGTTCAGCAAGAAAAGGGAACCGGGAGGAGATCGCTAACAATACACGGTACAAATCTGTTGCTGCCGGTAACCAGTCACCCGATCTCTCAAAAAAATCGAAGAAAAATAACCATGGAAGGGGATAGAAAAATAACACAACGCCCGTCGCTCGACGGATGGATGAAAAGGAACGAAAATTACTCATCTACAGTAGCCAAATCAATATGAGATGCACTACACTGTTTAGCTTTTATATATAGTGTATAACACAGCAAGATGGACCGACGTGTCTACCATTGGAGGCGTGTCAGTATTAATGCTCATCCTACCAGAATCGTCCAGCGCCTCAATTAGTAGCCAGTAGCCACAGTGGATCGATGCTGAAGTTTGAGATCCATTTGCCTACGGAGAAGCACCGCCATATTCTTCACAATCATAATATTCATCTTCATCTTCACTATCATAATCTTTTTTTTTCGAGAATTCACTATCATAATCTTCATCATCAACATCCTCGTCATCATCTTCACTATCATAATCCTTTTTTTTCAAGAATTCACTATCATAATCTTCATCATCAACATCCTCGTCATCATCTTCACTATCATGATCTTCATAATCAACAACCTCGTCATCATCTTCACTACAACAAGAGTCTTCATCATTATCAGGAATAGCATCACATTTGTTATCGTCATAGAGTTCATTATCATCAAATATAATTTTGATGTCAGCATCAGGATAATGCGACTTAAATGCTCTCGTCAACATGGACCCGAACCTACATTTGTGGTATGAGATATAGCCAAATGAACGAAGGTAATTGAAGCTTTTATTCTCCATGTCATCCTCAAACATAACTATAGTGATTTTTTTAAGGGTTTCAGCTTGCAAGAGGCCGACGCCAACCGGTAGGAATCGGCGAGACATGTGGTAACGGAACCATATCTGAAGCTTCTCTAGCTTGGGCATAGCCCCGACTTCGAATGTAAGTGACGTTTTTGGACAGGCGAAAAGCAGGTGCTTGAGTGATTGGAATATCCCGCTGTGGATGACTACACTTTCTTCCTTTTCACCTGGATTAGTACTCACAACAGAGTAGTAGGCGAGTGAAGGCAACCCTGCAACGATAGTGATGCCATCAGCCACCTCACGCACATAAATAGTAAACTTGCAGAGGTTGCCGAGCTGACTAATCCACCCAGGGCACCTTTGAAGAATGCAGAAACTTAGATTGAGCTCCCGAATATTAGACACCCGAGGGAACATTGAACTGCTCCAGCCACAGGCATCTAGTCTACTCCAGTTCCAGTCATCCAGTCTGAACCCTGTTCTCACTGTAAGGATCCTGAGGCTGGTAGATAGCTTGCTGATAGAAGAGTGCAACGCAACCATACGCATATTGAACGATTTATTCAATAGTTTATGCTCAGACGAAATGAACTCTAGTTTTCTCAAGTTGATCAGTTCACCAAGGCCCTTGATATTGTCTACCGAACTTCGATGAAAACATACACCTTCTAGGGTGTGCAATGATTTCAACCTGTCGATCCCGTCAGGCAGTACACTACCACGTCTGCCATAACTGAGATGCCTTAACCAGGGCAAACTAACAATATCTGGTGGATAATTTTTCTCTTGTATTCCTTCTAGATCTATTGTCTCCAATTGTTGTAGCCCTCCAATTTGATCAGGTAGGTTCACCACAGATGACCCAAGATTTTGAACTTTTAAATACCTTAGAAGAAACAACCACCTGATGCCGTTGAGGTCTAGGCCCTCTAGATAACTCCAATTTTCAAGGTATAGAACTCTGACATACTTGTACTTCAGAAAGTCAGCCCAAAGTGAGCCTCGGTAAAGTAAGACTGAGCGAGCATGTGATAGTGACCCTTTGATTGTTTCAAGAACTCTACTATCCTCTTTATCATTGTGCTGGACTGAGACTCGACGGATCTGCCCTGACACATCTTTCAAACCATCAATTACATGAATAAAATTCATTTCACTTGACTTAGATCTTATAAGCTCAAGAATTATATCGTGTACACTGCAAGACAACACTTCATCATTGTAGCGGTCTATCTTCCCAGGTTCAATCAAACACATGTTGATGAGCGCTTTGAAGTTGTTTTCAGCAACATCCTCTGCATCTAGCAGACCCTTTCTAGTCACGAAACCTTCAGCTACCCATTGCCTCAACAAATCCTTTTTATCTATTTCGCGATCCTCTGGATACATGCAAACATAAATGAGACATGTCTTGAGATCACCAGGAAGACATGTGTAGCTAAGATCCAATATTTTCTTCATATTTTCGAGAGCAGTTATTCCTTTGGTCAGAGCATGCAAAGATTTCCATATATACTCCCAGGTTGTGTCTTTCTCACCAGCCAAAAGGCTTGCTATGCTATTAATAGCAAGTGGCATACCACCACATTTTTTCAGAATATATTTTGAAATCTCTTGTTTCCGAACTGTATCAGGGAACAAAATTTCAGGACCAAATGCTCTTATAATGAATAGTCTTCTTGACTCTTCGTCATTGAGTGGTTTGATCCTATACACATATTTGCTTGCATTCTCGCAACAGGCAAGAGCAACATCATGGTTCCTTGTTGTTGTTATCACTCTACTGCCATGTTTGTTTCTTGGAAATGCATAATTAATAAAATACCATGCCGTGGAGTCCCATATATCATCAATTACTATGAAGTATCTACAAAAAACGTGAAACAACAAAGGCATATTGAATCTTAGTACAATTAGGAGAGCGCCATTTAAAATTTTATGTCTATGTAAAAAATATCCATAACATGTGGATGCATTTCAATACCTCCTAAAAATATGTCTAACCTACAAAATATTCATTCCATATTGCTGTGGGCTGTGAGCAACCCTATATCCATGCTACTAATATATTTATACAAGCGTCATACAATTGCATTATTGCAAATGTCTTTGCTATAGCTATCCCATAGCGAGGGTGTGCATTGTGGACTTGTCTTAATAAAATTTACAGGCAGCTCAAAATGAGAAGCAGCCCCAAAAGATTCTCTCATTCGATTGGTCATTAGAACCGACTAGAATAATAGCTTTATTGCAGTAAGTTTCTCCACCAAACTGACAATAGCATGCCCTCAGTTTGGTCCACAAAACTAGGAGGAGAAGGGCCCCAGATAATTCTACATACAGTCCAATATTGGTATCATAAGTCTAGCCCAGAAAACGTGAAAATGTTGTATTATTTAACAAGATATCTTTTCAGGTGCAAAACTGTGTTATCCAAACTACAAATGGACTTTCACTGGGGAATCAACACTTGAAATTTATTCGTTTGATTATGTAGACAAGCATACATGGATGGGACTTAGGACAAAGTAAATATTGAATTTGAAGTGTTTGATTGCTTCATCCTTTTTTTTCTGAACTGGATTGCTTAATCCTTGGTGACATACGGGTCCAATTCTAATCTGGGGGGGGGGGGGGGGGGGGGGTGTACCACTTATCCTTTATAATTTTTTTAATTTTTGGGGGTACCTCTTATCCTTGAGAATTTCTTTAATTTTTTCTATGAGTTCCCCGACATCCAAGTTCTCTGCTTTGAAATATTCTACAAATTTATCGAGAATGTCTTTCAAAACTGTCTTCACGTCTGGATTCTGACCCACTGAAACAAAAGCTTTAGGACAGTATGCTTTCATCTTGTCATACACTGCCTTGACAAGTGTGGTCTTGCCCAACCCTCCCATTCCGACGATAGAGATTATCCTCAGATTTTGCTTTGATGCATCACCATCCTCCTCAAGTAGCCTTATCAGCTCATCTCTCGGCGCTTTGATGCCAATGAGTCGTTCTTTATGTTCGTATATAGCTGAAATCCGAAGGTTAGTTGTAGCTTTGATAGATGCATTGGCTACAACATTTTTGATATATTTATTTTTCCTGTCAGCCACAGCCTGAACTTTGCCCTTGATGTCTCTGATCACATCACCAATCTGCTGGTAAGTCGGCGTGCCATTCTGCAACAGCTCTACACTCTCATGCATAATCTCTCTGAAGCCACTGCTACTGGAGTCAGGATCGACGTGCACCATGAAGCTATCAATCATATCCTCTGTGTTATATGACAGCTCCCGCACTTCGTCAATGAAAAACTTGGCCCGGACAACATTTTCCAGCTCGGGGAGGTCTAGGTGAATCATCACCAGATCTACCGATAAAGACTCGATATCACTCTTGATGCTCATATCTAGACTGTAGTCCTCTGTGACGAGCTTGCCCAGCTTGTCGAGCAGGCTACCCATAGCCCCGCTTGTAACATCCACGGCTCGGTCACTCTCGCCCCCTAGGTATTTCATGTTTGTAGGATAATTGCGTGAAAAGCTTTGTGGAGGGTAAAAATTGTGCTGATTTGTTTGCTTGGTACATTGTCCTTGAACTCTTGAACTGATGTCCTATGCATAACAACGATATACATAGATTAACATATAAGTCATTTCATCAATATTGATTGTTGGATTATCGATCTGACTAAGCTTACCATGGAATCTGTCTCTTCTTTTTCTCTGCTACCAAGTTTGTTTTTGCCCTTTCCGGAAGCAAACTCAACAATCTCTCTCTTCTTTGCCTGGGAGCATACAAATTTATGCGTCAAGAAACAGTCTAGGAGAAAGGGACAGAAGACCCATACAATGATACAAACACATTAAGACGGATCACATTTGATCACCTTGGGGACTTCCTCAGCTGACATGTTGGTGTCTTCCCTCGAAAGTTTCAGGGGCTTCATAGGCTCATATGCAACCACCAGGTTCACGTCATCAACAACTTCACCGGCCTCTTCGAACATGCGTTGTGTGATATCTTCATCCATCAGAACCTGGCTCACTTTCATACTCTTCACGATGAACTTGTCGGCATCGCTTCCGGTTGCACTGTTATCTCGTGGTTGCACTGTTATCTTCACAGTGCACTTCGCTTCTGGTTGCACAATGCCTTTTTCTGGTAGTGCGATGTACCTTAGGCTTGGCAGTTCAATGTTGAAGGCAATGCAATTACGGGTGCCATTGGTCAGCTCAACTGAGCGTGATGTCTTGTTCTTCAGCTCAGAAGGTAGCAGCAGTTCGAGTGGCTTAATCCCTAGCATGTCATCTTCACTGAAGTGAGGACTTATCTGCAAAAAGAAAGCTAGATGTCATGTGTTTAGATGATGATGTATATTCTCTCAATTTTATAAGTTGCATTTGTACGAAGGCAAAAAAATTTAAATGTATTTAAGCTAAACCTGTATGTTTACACTCCACGTTTATGGAGGCAAAAGATCAATGGTGAATGCAATTCATGTCAACCAAGTGATATGTGAGGATAAGATATGGTATCAGACATAAGTTGGTGATGCATAAATTTTTAGATCACATAGAAACAAGATTACATAGGCAAACCCCATCAAACATCACATGTTGTTCCTGCTCTTACGGATCAACTAGAGAACTAGGAGCAGAACATGTTTGGGCCTCAGACAGGAGTATAATTGATAAAACAACAACATGAAAGCTTTTTCCCAAAAAAGTTGGGGTAGGCTAAGTCTAAACCCCTTTGACTCCAAAGTCTGCCTCCATATCTCTAACTTCCTATTCAAGCCGGACCTAGTTTCATCTACTAGCACCACATCATCAGCAAAGAGCATACACCAAGTCGCCTATGTAGTCGATGTAGTCGATCTCCCGGGCATAAAACTCGAATTGGTTTTTAGTGACATCCGTCACTCTCCTCAAGCGATGCTCGATGATTCTCTCCCAAAGTTTCATAGTAAGCTTATGAGCCATACTATGAAACTTTGGAAGAGAATAATCGAGCATCTCTTGAAGAGAGTGGCGAATGTCACTAAAACCAATTTGGTTTTATGCCCGGGAGATCAACTATAGAGGCGATTTTCTTACTTCGCCAACTTATGGAGAGATATAGAGAGCGGAAGAAGGACCTACATATGGTCTTCATCGACTTGGAGAAGGCGTATGACAAGATACCAAGGACGGTCATGTGGTGGGCACTGGAGAAACACAAGATTCCAACAAAGTACATTACCCTCATCAGAGATATGTACGATCGTGTTGTGACAAGTGCTCGGCGCAGGTGATAGTGAGACCGATACCTTCCCAATCATGATAGGGCTACATCAAGGTCAGCCTTGAGCCCATGCATGTTTTCCTTGGTGATGGATGAGGTGACCAAGGATATACAAGGAGATATTCCTTGGTGTATGCTCTTTGTTGGTGATGTGGTGCTAGTAGATGAAACTCGGGCCGGCTTGAATAGGAAGTTAGAGATATGGAGGCAGACTTTGGAGTCAAAGGGGTTTAGACTTAGCAGGACCAAGACTGAGTACATGCGATGCGACTTTAGTGGTGTTGGTGGCGAAGACGGAGATGTCAGTTTAGAAGGGAAGATAGTGCCCAAGAGGGACACCTTCCGTTACTTGGGATCAATGCTGCAAAGCAATGGTGTCCTGTGGCAAACATCCTCATCGTATCACCATTGCTTTCTAGCATCGATCCCAAGTATCGGAAGGTGTCCCTCTTAGGCACTATTTTTCCTTCTAAACAAAATCTCCGTTTTCGCACCTAACACCACTAAAGTCGCATCACAAGTACTCGGTCTTGGTTCTCCTAATTCTAAACCCCTTTGATTCCAAATTCTGCTTCCATAGCTCTAACTTCTTATTTACGCCAACCCTGATTAGCTAACCTATGTATTTGAATCTGGAACCAAATTACCACACCCTTTAAGTTGACTAATTGATTGTTCCACACTTAATTAGCTCTTTGATCTCAATGATTAATGTTGTTTTCTCCTTTGACTTCCAATGATGTATCCCTTTCCACGGTTTGATTACAAGGTATTTTAACTAGCTAGCTTACCTGGCCATGTATGCTTTCTGATTGTTCCAGAAAGAGGATTATATTTGATATTGTGGGTCTATATTTCTGTGTTTGTTCCCTGCAGCGTCCCGCTATGTCGATGCATCTAGTTATTTGCTGGTATTGTAGTTGCGTCGGTGGCTTATTCCACCTGTGTCTCCACCTTCGAAGTACCTAAATTTAACGAATGATTATTGTTTGTGATAATCCCAGAATCTTACAGTGTAAACTATCTCCATTAAGAAACATGTTGTTTCTATTAGATATGCCACTCAGTAGGATAGTATGCATATTAAAGTGTTGTATTCTTGTGCTAAAAAGTTAGAGAAATTACTCTTACCTTATGTTCGTTAGGGATATCCGTACACCCTGTTACTAATTGTATGATTATGGCACCCAAACTATATATATCACATGCGAGTGTAGTTTCGCTATGGTCCCTGTATTCTGGAGCCAAATATCCTCTGCACCAAAATATGATAGTGTGATGCATTATGACACAGGTAAATGTAGGGATGTGATGATAGAAAGTATGGTTCTTCCAATCCATAGCTTACTCTGTGCCATAACATTTACCGACAGTGTGCGAGTTTTCATTTGGTCTTGACAAACCGAAATCCGTGATTTTGGGAATATATTTGTCATCTTGATTATGTAATAATATGTTTGCCGGTTTAAGATCCATATGAATAATCTTTTCCCCGTGAAGATAACGCAGGCCCTCGCAAATACCGATGATTATTTCATAACGTGTTTCCCAGTCAAGTCCTCTCAATTCATCTGCAGAAGAATATACGGTCCCAAGAATATATACATAAAAACAAAGGAGATATGTTAAACTTCGTGCCCAGCAATGATAAAACATTCTGATTTCAATTCTGTCCCTAAATGTTATTGACCCTGAGTTTAAATTGAGCACTAGCAAAGAAAACAAGTTAAACATTGTACCGGTAATATGTTTATCAAGGCTTCCGTTGCTGATGTACTCGAGGCAGAGCAATCTTTCTAATACGCTGGCCAAGATCAATTTTCCTGACCCATCCTGTTTTATTAGTTTTTGATATTCATGAGAACAGAACCCAAGAAAGCGGATTACATTTTCATGACTAATCTTCATCAGACTGGTAAGCTCACGACGAAATAGTTTGTCATCAATTGTGTGTACACTTATATGGATCTTTTTCACAGCAACAATCCGTTCTCCAAGTACACCCTGTTGGTCAGCATTAAAATGATTGTTAGCTCTAAAAACTAAACTAGGGTGTGTCCAAGTTCTGCTTCCACCAGTGGTACAGGTTAAAGTGATATTTTGGTGGGCACGAGATCTTTAAAAGTAATAATACTGTAAAATGCCAAACTGTACCCTGTAAACCTCTCCAAATGCTCCCTTGCCAATTATTCTGTCACTGGAGAAATTTCCCGTGATTTTCTGCAACAGTGCTAATGGAAGATCCTTCGGGTCCTCGGCTCCGTCAAGTATACGCTTCAGCACATCTTCGTCCTCCATTCTAGGTGTGAGCATGGAAGGATTAGGTAGTCAGTTTGAGACAGACAGGTTTGCAGGAATTCATAATTAGGAAACGCTTACCTCCTGGAAATATAGCCAGGCCTTCTTGCAGTCAACGATGAGGAGAGATGGAGGAATTTGGTCTTGCGCCACTGCCCGCCTGCCCCTCCCTAGATCTGTCGATACTGTGAGCTCAGATGGCCAGGGTGAAGGGAGGAGGGGTGGAGGATAAGCGGCTCCGGCAGCGAGGGTGAAGGGATGGGAGGCGCTCGGGCGGTGGGCGTTGACGGCAAAGACGGGGACAGCGAGAAGAGAGGGCGCAGTTTGATCGAACGGAAACTCTGAAGCAGAGAAAAGCAAGTTCCAAACAAGTTTACTCTTATATTTGTTTTTTCAGGGAAATTGGATCCATCCAATTCTCTAAGGGCATGAACAATGGGATGACGTCAGCCTTCCCTTAGAACCGCCACGTAAGATATTTGCTGAGTTGGAGGAGAGAGAATAGAAAAAGAGAAGGTTGCCTTCCCTTAACTAAGGGATGATCCCTTAGAAAATAAGAGAAGACAATTTGCTCCATTGTACCACATGTCTTCCCTTAGCAGCCTATTTTCCTACCAAAATTAATTGATTTCCATTAATTGCAAGAGATTGTTGGGGGGATAACCCCCGGTATGCCAAAGGCATGCCAAACCGGATGGTTTAAGCCATCAAGATACCGGTTTAGTATTCTTACCGGAAGGTAAGATAGGAGTTTGGGCCAAGTGAAGCCAAGCCGGCATCCCCAAGGGGGTATCTGGGAACGATAAAGAAGATACCGGATCAAGGGTCTGTCGGCGGGATCGGTCAAAGATTCTCTTCAGAGCAAGAAGACAAGGATGAGCTAAGCAAAGTGGCTTTAATCAGAGCCCTGGCGCCAAAGAGAGGGATGACGCTAAAAGAAGCCGGAGGACATCAGCAGCCCTGATTAAAGAGGACTCCGGCGTCATCTAGGGTTAAAGTAGTTTGTCTAGTCAAAGATGCCATTAGGGTTTCTTGCCCTGTAAGCCACCCTCTCCCCTATATAAGGAGAGGGGGCAGCCCTCCTTACGGGCATGTACGTGAGGAACACAGAGAGAGAAGCATAAACCTGTAACTTATGAGAATCAATGAACATGGTGATCTAGAGCGAGTTCTTCCTTCTGTCTTTCTTCTTCAACCTCTGGCCTTGGCCAAGTTCTTGAGGAAACCATCCGGAAGTTCATCCTACCTGATCACAAACCCTCCCCCGAATCCTCTAGCGTCTATTCGGCCCCAATCTAAGCCATCCTATGGCATCTGCTCGTTCACCACGTCGACTGTTGGCGCCCACCTTGGGGCATGAAGTGGCGCTTGATGTAGTTCACATTCGGGCGGGCGTCCTCGAGATCTCCGGCGAGCGTACGGTGTCCGCGTTGGTGCAGCGCATCTACGCCATGGACTTCATCAACGACAACGCGGGCTGCTTCGCCAACGGCGGCATCTTCCCCAAGAACGGACGCATCATCGAGTTTGGCAGCCACCGCGTCTACCTCGGCACCGTCCCCGTGCGCCAGCGCCTCTCGCCGGTGCTGGTGGCACCGGACCCGCCAAGATGGCTCTGTCTTGCGCCGCGCCGCCGGCGTCGAGGTAATGATGACCGGTGTGGTTGGTGCAGAAACGAAGCCGTGGGTGGAGGTGCCGGTCGCGCGGTTTCGACCCGTGCGGCCAAGCCGCCCGGAGCGCGATGCGGCGCGGCGGGAGCGTCATCCGCGCCACCCGGAACACCGCTTCAGCGGCGATGAACGTCCTCGCCACCCCTATCGCGCAAAACGTCGATCCGGCCGGCTCGAGCGGAGCTGGAGGCGCAGCGCCAAAAGGTGCTCGAGAGCGGCAAGGACATCATCCGGGCGCGGCGCGAGCTGAACCTTACCCTACGTGAGTACAACGCTGCCCATGGCTTTGCTTCGTTAGCGCGCATGTCGCTAGGATGCCGGAAAACCGGCTAAAAGCTCGCAACCTAGATCAGGATTTGCGCAAGGAGATTCATGCCGGCAAAAGTACCTCTGCATCTGTTAGCATCGTGGAAAAGCCTAAGTATAGCAGCCCGGATAAAACTATAAAAGCTGCTAAAGCTGCGGTAGAGCTATGCGAGTCGCTTTCCGGAGATGCTTTGGCTAAACAGCAAGAGCGTGTTAGAGAGCTGCTGGAAACTATTGAGCAGCAAAATGCTGAGCAGCTAGCTAAGCTGAACAAGGCCGCGGCCTCAAAGTCCGCGCGTTCAACAAAGAATGCCGGAAGCAAGTCCCATGGGCAGGCATCATCTCCCCATCCGGATAGAAGAAGAGAAAAAGAGATGAACGCACAGCAGATGACTGTGTATGATCCGGTTCTTGCCGGAAAGCAACAAGCCGGGCAACATGATGCCGGTAGAAAAAGCCAAGGGGCAGAACGAGGCTACGCCAGAGGAGGCTATGCCGGAAACAATCATGCCGGCAGATATGAGACCGGGCAAAATTATCGAGCTGCAAGGGCAGCGTACGATGAGGAGGAAATAGATCCCCCAAGGTACCGGCAGGCAAGGGCCGCGGTACCGGAATGTTACGATGAAGCTGATTCTGCGAGACCGGCAGCATACCGAAACCCATTGGGAGAACGTCTGGGAGAGAGATACTTACCGGAACGGGATGCGAGGCACCGTCTGGATAGAGTGTATTTGTCAGAAATGATCGAGGAGGAAGGTCCTCCAGGCCCAAAGTGCTTTGGCCCAAGGATCATGAAAGAAAAACCACCAGTTCGCAACTTTATGTTGCCCCGTGACACAAAAACATACGATGGCACCACGAAGCCGGAAGATTGGCTCGCGGATTACATGACCGCGGTATATGTCGCAGGCGGTGGAGGAACCGTAGCAGGAGGAGGAAATCGGCGTTGGGCCGTGAGGATCATACCATCGTTTTTGGTTGGACCGGCAAGAATCTGCCTAAACAACTTGCCGGCAGGAAGCATAAATGGCTGGCTGGATTTTGAGGAAGCTTTTGTGAGCAATTTCAGCAGCACCTATCGAGAGGCCAAACAAAGTCAGCAACTCGCTCTGTGCGTACAGCGCCCGAACGAAACAGACCGGGATTATCTGGCCCGGTGGAACACTACGAGGAACTCCTGTGAAGGGGTAATCGAAGCACAGGCCATTGCTTGGTTTAGCAGTGGGTGCAGGAGAGGTTCACCGTTGTGGCAAAAGCTGCAGCGGAACATGCCGACAACGTTGGCAGAGATGATACGTGTGGCAGATAGCTATGCGTTGGGAGACCCAACGCAGCCGGCAGTGCAACCTGAGCCGGAACAGCTGCGCCACGAACAACACCGGGATAACCGGAATAACAAAAGAAGAGAAGATTTTCCGGATCGAAGGTACGGTCCGCAGCAAGTTGCCGCTGCGGCAGAAAACCCCGAGGCCGGCGGCGATGAGGCAAAGAACCGGATCGCAGCCATGGGCGGGTCCTAAGAAACAGTGGGTGGAAAAGAAACCCTGGGTCCAGAAAAGAAACTGGCAAGAACCCGCAAAATACACCATGGAAGCTGCCATGGACCAACCTTGCCGGTGGCACACACCGAATCCGGCACACCCATCAAACCACCTGACGAAGGATTGTACCTGGACCAAGTACTTGATGCAAAAGGGAACGGTAAAAGATGCACAGCCACCACAAGACATGCCGCGGCAGCAACAGCTACCGCCACCACCGCCACTTACCGGGGCAAACGCTTTACGGTGCAGCCAAACCGGCGGCAGTACCGGCAAGTTAACCGGGTGGAGCAAGATGATCAACCACCTCCACCGGCACCTTTAGGCCGGAATGTTTACGAGGGTCCGGATATGTGCTGTGTTGTCTTTGTCACTGAGCCAACAGACAGGCAAAGTGTACACCGCCGCTCCATGGAGGTCAATGCCGTGATGCCGGCAGTCCCCAAGTACATGCTGTGGTCAAATCAGGAAATTACCTGGTCATTTAAGGATCACCCCAAGATCATGCCAAATCCGGGTGGATACGCTCTTGTTGTGGATCCAATCATGAAAGGGCCACAGACTCGAGTGAAGTTCAGCAAGGTGCTGATAGACAACGGCAGCAGCATAAACATCATGTACAAGCACACCATGCGTACGTTGGGCATAACAGAAAACATGCTTCAGCCAACGCGCACAACGTTCCACGGGATCGTTCCTGGCTTGTCCTGTGCCCCGATAGGAAAAGTCCGGGTGGACGTGGCATTTGGAGGACGTGACAATTGCCGGGTTGAAAATGTTGAGTTTGAGGTGGTGGATCTAGACATTCCTTACCATGCGTTGTTGGGAAGACCAGCATTGGCAGCTTTCATGGCTACCACTCATACGGCTTACCTCAAGATGAAGATGCCGGCACCTCGTGGGCCCTTGACAGTGGTGGGAAACTATAAGGTCTCACTGGAAACTGCGTCTGCCGGATCAAACCTAGCGGAGTCGCTGGTGATCGCGGAGGAAAAGAAAAGAATGCAAACAGCTGTTGCGCTGGCTCAGTCCTCACAATTGAGCTTAGCGGCAATGAGTGAAAACATGGGCTCACCGGCATTCAAGCCGACGAATGAAACAAAGGACATTGTGCTGGATCCGGCTTACCCAGAGCGCACCGTTCGTATCGGTGCCGGACTCGATCAAGCATAGGAAAGCGCGCTCGTCAGCTTCCTCCGTGAGAATCGGAATATCTTTGCCTGGTCAACTGATGATTTGGTAGGTGTTCCGAGGGAGCTGGCTGAGCACTCCTTGAATGTCCGGAAAGATGCCAAGCCGGTGCGACAACCCTTGCGCCGGTTCGCTGAAGATAGAAGGAAAATCATAGGAGAAGAGGTGACAAAACTGCTTGTTGCCGGATTCATTGTGGAGGTCACGCACACAGAGTGGCTGGCCAATCCGGTAATGGTCGAAAAGAAAAAAGATGAGAACCTGGAGGCAAAAGCTCCGAAGGTGTGGCATATGTGCATCGACTACACCAACCTAAACAAGGCTTGCCCAAGAGACCCTTTTCCTTTACCACGGATCGATCAAGTGATTGATTCAACCGCTGGGTGTGAGTTGTTGTCCTTCCTGGATGCCTATTCCGGTTTCCACCAAATTCCCTTGAAAAAGGAAGATCAAATAAAAACTGCGTTCATTACCCCGCACGGGGCTTATTGCTATGTCACTATGCCTTTTGGTTTGCGCAACGCTGGTGCAACGTACCAGCGCTGCATGCAAAAATGCTTGTTTGATCAAATCGGAAAGAATGTGCAAGTCTATGTAGACGACATTGTGATAAAAACTAAGGTAAAAAACACCTTAATCGATGACATCCGGCAAACATTCGATAACCTAAGACGGTTCCGGATGAAACTCAATCCGGCAAAATGCACCTTTGGTGTCCCTGCCGGCAAGCTGCTCGGTTTCCTGGTGTCAAGCCGGGGCATAGAAGTCAATCCGGTTAAGATCCGGGCGATAGAAAGAATGACTGTCCCTCGAGAGCTAAAAGATGTGCAAAAGTTTACCGGAAGCTTGGCATCGCTAAGCCGGTTCGTGAGCAGGTTGGGAGAAAAAGCTCTGCCACTCTATGCTCTAATGAAAAAATCTGATACGTTCGTCTGGACCCCTCAGGCAGACGCAGCGTTTAAGGAGCTAAAAACGATGCTCACCACAGCACCTATACTGGCTTCACCTCTAGAGAGAGAGCCTATGCTGTTATACATAGCAGCAACAAACCGGGTTGTGAGTGTAGTGGTTGTGGTTGAAAGAGAAGAGGAAGGAAAAACCGTCCAGAGGCCGGTATACTACCTGAGCGAGGTGCTCTCCCTCTCAAAACAAAACTACCCTCATTTCCAAAAGATGACCTATGGCGTGTACATGGCCGCCACAAAACTCAAACACTACTTTGAGGAACATCCTATGAAAGTGGTGAGTGAAGCACCAATTTCCGATATCATGTGCAACAAGGATGATAGCGGAAGGATTGCAAAGTGGGCAATCCAGATATCACCATACGTGCCGGCATACGAAAGAAGGGATGCCATCAAGTCACAAGCTTTGGCTGACTTCCTAGTCGATTGGGCGGAGATGCAATACAAACCGCCAGATCAGAGAATAGAATACTGGAAAATGCACTTTGATGGATCCAAGCTCAAAGAGGGTCTAGGTGCCGGTGTGGTGCTCACCTCACCAAAAGGAGACCACCTCCGGTATGTTTTGCAAGTACATTTCAGGGCATCCAATAATGTCGCTGAATATGAAGCTTTGATCCATGGGCTTAAGGTCGCAAAAGAAATCGGTGCACACCGGATCATTTGCTATGGAGATTCAGATCTTGTGGTACAGCAGTGTTCCGGGGATTGGGATGCAAAAGATGCCAACATGGCCTCGTACAGGTTTCACGTGCAAAAGATTGCCGGATTCTTTGAAGGGTGTGAGTTTCACCATGTGCCGCGCGCAGAAAATGAAGCCGCGGATGCTTTGTCCAAGCTGGGCTCATCCAGGCAAGAAATTCCTCCCGGAATAGCTCTAGCTCACTTAAGAGCACCTTCGATCAAACCAAGCCCAGAATCGGAATCAATTTTTGTACCGGAATCGCATGTAGTACCCATGGATATTGATGAAGGAAACCCGGGGACTGCACCGGTAAACTCGGGGACTGCTCCGGCGAGCTCGGGGACTGTTGTACCCATACCGGAAGAAATGATGCTGGTAGATAGCATGGAGATAGATGCACCGGTGTTTTTGGTTCGAGAGACACCATCATGGGTTAAACCTATTAAGGAATTCCTGATCAACGGCACCTTGCCGGATGACGAAAATGAGTCAAGGAGGATACAAAGAAGGTCCAAAGCATATACATTCATCAATGGTGAGGTGTACAAGAGAAGCGTTACCGGTGTCCTTCAAAGATGTGTGGAGCCGGAAGAAGGGAAAGAAATGCTTGAGGAAATTCACCAAGGAGAATGTGGGCATCATGCTTCATCAAGGGCGCTGGTAGCAAAAGTATTCCGGCATGGGTTTTATTGGCCCACTGCTTTGGAGAACGCGGAGGATTTGGTAAGAAAATGCAATGGGTGCCAGAGGTACGCCAAGCAAAATCATACCCCAGCGTCCGGTTTAAAAACAATACCGTTAACATGGCCGTTTGCTGTTTGGTGCCTCGATATGGTTGGCCCATTCAAAATCGCAAGGAGCAAAGATGACTCACATCTTAGTCATGGTGGATAAATTCACCAAATGGCTAGAAGTAAAACCTATCGCAAAATGTGATGGGCATACAGCGGTAAAATTCTTGAAAGATGTCATTTTGCGGTATGGATACCCGCACAGCATCATCACTGACAATGGAACCAACTTTGCTCAAGGTGAGTTCAAAAGGTTCTGTGAGGACAACAGCATCCGGTTGGATTTGTGCTCAGTGGCACACCCACAAGGCAATGGCCAGGTGGAAAGAATGAATGCTTTGGTACTTTCCGGTATCAAACCTAGACTCATTGATGCAGTGGAAAAGTCACCGGGATGTTGGCTCGATGAGCTACCATCGGTACTGTGGAGTATAAGGACAACTCCAAACCGGTCTACCGGATACACTCCGTTCTTCATGGTTTATGGAGCAGAAGCGGTCATACCAACTGACATCATTCATGATTCACCAAGAGTACAGCTCTATACTGAGCAAGAGGTCAAAGAGGCCAGAGAAATCGATGTGGACTTGCTAGAAGAGGCAAGAGAGCTGGCTTTGGCAAGAACAGCCATTTACCAGCAAAACCTCAGGCGCTACCATAACCGGAAGGTTAACCCGAGAGTTTTCCGGGAAGGAGATCTTGTGCTTCGCCTAGTGCAGCGCACTGAAGGCCGGCATAAGCTTTTGCCACCATGGGAAGGTCCCTTCATTGTAAGCAAGGTGCTTCACAATGATGCATATTACCTGATCGATGCACAGGAGTGGAAAAAAGGAAAGGCGGACAGATCCGGAGAGGAGAGCAAGCGTCCATGGAACGTAGCTCTGTTGCGTCCTTTCTACTCTTGAAGTGGTGGTGTAAGAAGTTCCTTTTTGTACCTTGCATGCTATGAATAAAAGATGCCGGAACCTTGAATGAATCTCGGGGACTACCCCAATAAGGTTGCATGTAACTTGTTTATTTTTTCAGTTTACCGGTTGCTTATTGAATGTTTTTTCTTTCCGGTTTAGTAGTGTGCTAAATCCTACCGGAGTCTTCGACTCTGCTGCTGTCCGCAAACCGGCTTCATGGCAAGCAAGATAAACCGGTAGGAGATAAGCACATGAACTGCGAAGAGGGAGAGCAGGAAAGAACAATCCGGAAAATTTAACTAACCCCGGTCTAACCGGTTTTTTGCAAAATTTCGAAATTATTTCTAAGTTCAAGAAAATGCTTGTTTGGTGAAAGAACCTTGTGCTCATACGCCAAAGAACGCCCAGAGAAGGCAGGCAGGGCCAAGGCAAAAGAACCA
Organism: Lolium perenne; assembly: GCF_019359855.2. NCBI lineage: Eukaryota > Viridiplantae > Streptophyta > Magnoliopsida > Poales > Poaceae > Lolium > Lolium perenne. The sequence continues at coordinate 8,291,937 of NC_067248.2, read as the reverse complement.
AGTATGCATCGAATTGGATGCGGAAACAATCTAGAAATCTTTGCGGTGCAGGATAAAAGCAAAACCAGAGGCAAATATGCTAAGGCAAACATAAGATAATTAACACCGGTATAATTTACCGGCATAAAATGTTGTACGGCAACCACAAGCAGACTTAAAGTTTTACATCATAAGCCCCGGCATACCGGGGCAGAATTTAACAAGCATCGTTTTGAGGCAAACAGGACCAAAAGACATCTAGCAGGCAAACATTTAATGGAAGATCATCAGGCAGCAGGGGCTTCCGGAGGAGCGTCGCCGGCACCAGCGTCGTCCAGAGGCTCCTCATCGGCTTCATCCTCCTCCTCGTCGAGATAGTCCTTGACGTTAGGAGGGGGAGGGATGAAGGTGCGCATGTCGGCGTACTCCGCAATGTGGTACGCACGATCCTGCCGCTTAGCGGTGAGGATCGGGTCCAGATCGGTTTCCGCGCCTTCACGCACGCCGGTAAGGGCGTCCAGGTTAAGCTCCGGGTACCAGGAGCAAGCGACGCGGAGAGCAGAGTCCGCTCCAGCACGGGCGGCAGAGCACTACCACTCGCGGATCCTCTTGCCGGCGCCCATGAGACGATCGCTGATGAGGGAGAAAGTGTCCGGCACCACCTCGCCCGGCCATAGAATCCTGAAGAGCTGGGTAGCTACATCAGGGATATCAGATAGATTGCGATCTATTGCGCGCATATGAGACACCCGCGCATTCAGCGCGACCAGATGGTCATAGGGCGTCCATGGCACGGCGAGATTCGCTTGGCCTTGGGCAGTGCGGTGCTCGTCAACCTTCTTGACAGCATACCTCTGGGAGTCCGGAAAGAGGCCTGTGCAAAGAAAGAAAAAGGCTAAGGAAAGGAATCCGGGAGAAAATGCATCCGGAAGGAAAGATGCATCCGGAAGGAAAGATGCATCCGGAAGGAAAGATGTAACCGGGAGGCAAGATAGCGAAAGAAAACATGAAGTCGGAAGAAAAAAGGATCGTATGCAGTACTCAAAGTATGTAAAAGAAAAGAACTTACGGTAGGCAAGGGTATCGGTTTGCTGGATCAAATGGTTGCACCCCTTCTGCTCCTCCTCCAGGCGCGCAGCTCTCTCCTCGGCACCCTTCCGGGCCTTGGCCAGCTCCTCCAGCTCAGCTCGCAATACCACAGTGGCATTGCTGGCGTCCTCCAGAGCCTCGTCCAACTTGGCCGCTGCATTCGCTTCAGCGGCTTTGAGGGCCTTGGCATGATCAAGCCCCAGCTGAATGAGCTGAGACTTGAGCTCCTGGTAGCTGGTCTTGTGGGCGTTCAGCTCCTCCTGATGCTGCCGGATGAGCTGATCCTTCTCCCCTGCAAACCGGAAAAGAGGGTGTTAACAAGGTTATGCTAGTAAAGATGAAAAGGAAACCAAGTAACAGGAGAAAGGAGAAAATCGTACGTTGGGCGGCGGCGAGCTGCTCCCTGAGGGCATCGATGGAAGCTTCCGGGATCACTGTCAAGAAAAAATTATAAGTGTCAGAAGGAAAAAAGGTTTCCGGTAAAAAGATGCCGGTCGTACAAAATTACCTTGGCACTTATCGTGTGCCTCAGCGAGCTCCCGATGCTCCCATAGAAGCTCCTCGAAGAGGGCCTTCCGAGCGTCAGCCGTGAGCTGTTCAAGAAAAAGAAGTAAGTTCAGTTTTGCGCTAAGAACAAAGTTCTTAACCCGAAACTCGGGATCGGCAGTGCCGGTTTCGCGCATTTCTAAGATAAGTTTTGCGCTAAGAACAAAGTTCTTTACCGGAAACTTGGGGACTGGCAGTGCCGGTTTTGCGCGTTTCTAAGACAATTTGTGCGCTAAGAAGAAGGTGTTTAACCCGAAACTCGGGGACTGGCAGTGCCGGTTTCACGCTAAGTTTTTGAGTTAAGTTTTGCGCTAAGAGCTGCGCTCTTACCACAAAACTCGGGGACTGGGAAGATAGACAAGAGAGAAACCGGCATGAACTAAAGATACAGCAAAGCCGGAAGCAAGGAAACCGGTAAAGATTGAAAAAAGTTAGTAGAACGTACCATCAAGTTGTTCGTGGAATCGTACCACGCGCTGTCGAGCTCTTTCACGGCGCTGCGAAGCCGCATAAAGTGCTCCTCGGAAGACCGGTCCCCGACAGGGTCAGGTGCCGGCAGCCTGTCCTGCCTGTGCCGCGGGTTGCCGGAGTCATGTCCGCGGCGTTCCACTTTTGGGCGTAGGGCGAAGGTGCCCTGTGTCCCGGCCTTGGCGCTGAACTCGCAATGCGGCCAAGGAGGCCGGTGGCCTTCGTGGCGGCATCCTTGGCGGCCTTGGCGACGTGCAGCACCAGGGGTTGCTGGCCGCCGGAAGGGGCGCTGGAGGCCGTCGCCTTCCCCTTGATGAGCTTGGAAGTCTTGGGCGGCGGCGCGGTAGAAGCGGCCCCGGAAGTCTTGGGCGGCGGCGCGGTAGGAGCGGCCCTGGAGGGCTTGGCGCGAGGAGCGTCTGGTGGTGGCATAAGGATGGTCCTTGGAGAAGGGGGAGCGCTAGGCGCGTCACCCGGTTTGGAGCCTTCCGGCGCGGAAGATTCCGGCGCGGAAGTTGTCGTCTTTTCAAGGACGGGAGGAGCAGGAGGCTCCGCCCGCCCGGCAGCTTCTTCTTCTTCGGCGCCGATGTTGCTGGCGCCGGTATCTTGGTTCTCTGGGAAAAAGGAGAGGTCCTCCTCCGTGCGGTGATCTGATGATGAAGGGGCCGCACGCCCCGAATTTGTTGTGCCCCCCGAAAGGGAGGCAGAGGTGTTGCCGGCACCAGATGGTGCCGGGCCTGAGTGAGGAGGAGGGGTTGAGGTCCTTGCGGATCCTTCAGAGCCCGATGGTCTTGGGCCAAGCTTGAGCGCAGGGCTGAGAAAAAGAAAAGACAAATAGTTGGAAAAAAGCAACCGAAAAAAGAACTTGGCAAAAAGAGGCAAGCCAGAAAATGAGAAACTTACCCGGAAGCAGTTGGCATCGCCTTGCGCCCGTAGCGGCGCACGCCCACTTCCTTCTCCCCCACGGGCTCGGGCCGGAAGCGCTTGGAGGGAGGGGCCTGGCTGGAACCGGCATTAGATGCCGGCTGCTTGTTCTTTTGGCCCTGGGCCATGAGCTTATCCACAAACTCAGAGCCGGCCTCGGCGCGCAGGGGCGGCACGCGCTCATGGATCTATGAGTTGAATATGGCTAAGAAGCAATTCGCAACAAGGCAATAACGATAAAGTATAAGAGACCAGAAAAGAAAATACCTCGAGCATGGTCAGGTCATCGGAGGACCCGGTTGGCTCCGGCGGGTCCCGGCCAAGACGCGCAGCTGGGGTCCTGCCCATCTTCAGATCCTTCCAAAAAATGTAGGGATCTGGGTCGAAGGAGTCAAGGGCGCGCTTCACCGGAATCCCACGTCGCTCGGCTTGGATGAGGGGGAAGCGGTCCTTGGCCTGAAACACGAAAAAAGGAAAGTTAATAAAAGCAGAAAGTTACCGGAAAAACTACCCCAATTGCGTAATCCCTTACTTCTTGGGTCGGAGGGTTAGCAGTGCTGAGGGGAAGGAGGCCCCATTCCCATTCAAATGGCATAGCAGTTTGACAAATCTGCTTAGCCTTGCGAACAACATCCTTCTTGCTAAGAGGACGGCTTGTGATCTTGGTAGGATCGCCAGGGCCGTACATCTCGCTCATCCTATGCACGCGGCGCTTCAGAGGAAGCACCCGGCGCGATATAAAAGTGCGGATGATATCATCAGAGCAGATCTTGGTCTCCTTCTTCAGAGAAGCCAAGAAGCGTACTACCCGGTTGGTTTCGGCGTGATCCGTCTTCGGGTTGTAGCTCCAATTGTTTCTGCTAGGAGGCCCCGCTTGGAACGGAGGAAGATCAATAAGATTGGCGCGGCCCTCGTTCTTCACATAGAAAAAGGTTCCTTGCCAAGCGCGGCAAGACTCGAGGCCGGAAAACTTAAGAAAAGTGCTCCCTTGACGGGAGCCAACGATGCAAGATCCGCACTCCACGGGCGGTTTGGGCTTAGGGATTTCCTTGCCCTGGACGGAGTTTATCCGCAAACAAAAGAAGCGGGCAAACGTCTCACGAGTGGGACGAATGCCGATATAGGCCTCCATGAAGGTGGCATAGCAAGAAAGGTAGAAGATGGCGTTGCCAGGAAGGTGGTGAGGTTGGAGTTCATAGAAATCTAAAAACTCCCGGAAGAAAGGGGAGGCAGGAAGGCCGAAGCCGCGCTCAAAGTGAGCGAGAAAAACAACATATTCACCGGGCTCGGGGTCCGGTTCGATTTCGTCACCAGGAATCCGGCAGACTACCCCTTCCGGAATCCGGCGGGACCGGTACAACCAGTCGATCTCATATTCAGTAACATTGGAGCCCATCCAGGCTCCGCGGGTGATTGGGGAAGGCTCCTCGCCGGAAGATTGGCTGGAGCTATTAGATGCTTCACCAGAGCTACTCGCTTCAAGGTGGCTACCGGATGCTTGGCTAAAGCTACCGGATTCTAGATGGCCACCGGACTCTTGACGGCTACCGGATTCCTGCTGGTTGCCGGAATCGGTGTCCATCGGATCTGAAGCCGTGGACTCGCCGGAAGATTGTCTACGGCGCTTAACAGAAAGGGAAGAAGAAGATGCGGAGGAAGATTCCTCGTCAGACATTGGATGGGTAGGCAGAAAAACAGAAATCCCACACTTGAACCCCGCATGAAGATCTACGAGTAAGAAGAAAACCAAAGAAAAAGAAGAAATAAGAACACCGCAGACCCAAGATCTGAAAAGCAAGCGAACGGCGAGCAAAGTAAAATTGCTACCAACCTTGAGCGGCGCGGTCACTAAGGAAGACTTCCGCCGGCGAAGGAGAGGGCCTGCGGTCGCCAACGACCACCGTCGACGGCGAGGCGGAGAAGCTCGCGGAGAAGCACGAATGCAGCGGGCGCGGTGAAGATGCTGCTGAAGATTCCCGCACGGCGAGGTCTGGCGGAAGCACGGTGTGATTTCGCCGGGCGCCGGAGCTTGAACGAGCGACGACGGACGGAGAGCGGCGGAAGCGCAAAGGCAAGGAGCACTGTGCGCGAAGAATGGGGAATGCGAAGAAGATGAAGAAGAAGGGGCGGTTGTGCTTATAAAGGAGAGAGAAAGTGGGCTGAAAACCGCTGGGCCGCGGCGGTTCGCCTCGCGGCCCGCGACGGTTCGCGCCTTGGGCCGCCACGTGGCGAAGAGGTACACGCGAGAAAAAGGAAAGGCCACACGGGAGCGCACACAGGATCCCCGGTGGTTAGTGGGATCCGCAGTGGGGCATTTAATGACCGCGCGGGAGTCGAAGCGAAGTGACAACTGACACTGGCGTGGCAGTTAACAGTGCGCATGTCACTGACAGGCGCGGGGCCCAAAATATTCTCGACTTCGCCGAGGAAGGAGTAAATGCGAATGATGCCGGAAAAGAGAGATGCCGGAAGATGCCTTGCAAAGAAAAGAAAAGACAAAGAAGGGCAAAGATGCCGGATCCAAGCTCAGGCCGGAGAGATTAAACCGGTATCCTGAGAAGATGAAAACCTGGCATGGTCTGTAGGATAGAATCCTCCAGACTATACCAGCTTCGGGGACTAATGTTGGGGGGATAACCCCCAGTATGCCAAAGGCATGCCACACCGGATGGTTTAAGCCATCAAGATACCGGTTTAGTATTCTTACCGGAAGGTAAGATAGGAGTTTGGGCCAAGTGAAGCCAAGCCGGCATCCCCAAGGGGGTATGCCGGAACCCGGTAAAGAAGATACCGGACTGAAGGGTCTGTCGGCAGGACTGGTCAAAGATTCTCTTCAGAGCAAGAAGACAAGGATGAGCTAAGCAAAGTGGCTTTAATCAGAGCCCTGGCGCCAAAGAGAGGGATGACGCTAAAAGAAGCCGGAGGACATCAGCAGCCCTGATTAAAGAGGACTCCGGCGTCATCTAGGGTTAAAGTAGCTTTGTAAAGTAGTTTGTCTAGTCAAAGATGCCATTAGGGTTTCTTGCCCTGTAAGCCACCCTCTCCCCTATATAAGGAGAGGGGGCAGCCCTCCTTACGGGCATGTACGTGAGGAACACAGAGAGAGAAGCATAAACCTGTAACTTATGAGAATCAATGAACATGGTGATCTAGAGCGAGTTCTTCCTTGTGTCTTTCTTCTTCAACCTCTGGCCTTGGCCAAGTTCTTGAGGAAACCATCCGGAAGTTCATCCTACCTGATCACAAACCCTCCCCCGAATCCTCTAGCGTCCATTCGGCCCAAATCTAAGCCATCCTATGGCATCTGCTCGTTCACCACGACGACAGAGATAACACAAAGAGACGATGCATTGTACACGTTATGGTTAGTGTCCTCTCTAGATGATGTGGATAGCTAAGAGAAGACGTGTCTTCTCTACCATTGTACATGCCCTAAGGTGTTCGCCAAAAAAGTTTGTCTACCATATTGATGAATTTACCTTCCAACCAAATCACATAATACTATATACTATCTGAATGCTCGTGCGTTGCTACGGCCTCTAATCTTAATTCCCTGTGTATCTAAAAAAAATACATTTGAAAATCCACATTGATACAAAGAATGTAGAAAATGGCAAAAAAAAAGTAGTTCAAATATCTGTCGCTGATGTTCATTAGGTCTCCAAAAAAAATCTTTGCATATGGTACTTGCCATGATTAATCTTACAAAGTTGGATGTCCATGGTTCTACAAAACTATTGGCATTGGCACGTTGTTTTATTGGTCTAGCATGGTATTGTTATTCCAGAATATACAACAAGATGCTTTTTTCAGACTTTCAGCCATCGAACTTACCAACTTGAAACTGTGCTTCTAAATAAATAAAAACTGCTCTAGTCAAACTGACAACATGATATGCTTGCATTGACATATCTTGGGGATTACTTATGCTCAATGGAATATGCTTGCATCGACATAGATTGGGGACTGATTCCGCTAAATGGAAATATGCTGTCATAGTGTCATGGACATGCATTAGAGAACAGAGAGTGCAACCTAAGTATACATATATAATTTTGTTCGGTTTTCGTACTTGCTTCTGTGGGCTGACAGCTGCTTCAGGAGATCACGTCACCACGGAGTTTGATAGTTGCCGTGAATATTTATACAGGTTCATTACATCTTGCCGTACACGATGTGGATCATGTGGATCGATTAAGCTACAGATACATCTTCGAACTCATACCATCGTACGCATCGCGTGCACTATGTGGGGCGGAGTGAGCTGTTTCTTTTTCCAGGAACGACGTGGAGCCAGTCATGCTGTGGGATGGATCGCGCGTGTGCCGATTTGATATCAACGAGAAGACAAGATTGGCGTCGGCTAAGCGCGACATCGACGAGAAGATAAGGTTGGCGTCGGCGAGTCCTGCCATGGCGCGACTTCTAGCTCGTCCCTGTCATCATCCTCACCGTGGAATCAGATCAGAGCCTCTAGCATGCATAGAACACGTATGTATAGATCCTACAGATCGTACAGATAGATTCGTTCCTCGTTGGAGCTTTCATAGGCGCCTAGGCCTCGTATTTTTTTTTTTTCAAACGATCCAACAGGGATCGAATTTTCATTATCAAAGGAGATAACGAAAATACACCAGAGTTCACGAAACAACAGAAACAAAAAGCGGAGGATCGCCGCCTAATGCTAGCGTTTTAAGGGGGATTACAAAACCAACAGAAAGTTTTAACAGGCTAACAACTTCAGCCAAAAGGGACCAACTACAAGCATAACTCCCAGGGCAATCAAGCAACAGCATCATCGTTTGCATCCTCTCCAGTTCTATTGTCCTCCAAACGCAGACGATCACCTCGGCCATCATTTCCAGAGGATCTAACTCCAGCTACCTCAGCTAGGCGTAAGAGCCCGTCAGCACCAGCACGAAGATCTGATGCATCCTGTTCTCCATGTAAACCTGCCCAGTAGTTCATGAAAACAGCAGCGTAGCTGATTAGATCAAAAGGAGAGCTAATCATTTTTTGCTCAAAACAGGCTTTATTTCTAGTTTTCCAGATGGCCCAGCAGATAGCTGCCAAACCAGCTATCTGGGTATTGCGACTAACAGGAGCAAATTGGGGGAACCACCAAAAGAATTGGGAGAAACTCCCAGGTCGAGTGGGAGAATTGACAGTAGTAGCCACTGCAGTCCAGACAAATTTGGCTGCAGAGCAGCCAAAGAAGAGATGAGAAATGGTCTCTGGTTCATTGCAGAACTGGCAGTTGGGGTTTCCTGACCAATTTCGTTTGAGGAGATTGTCCTTGGTAGCTATTGCATTATGCCAAATTAGCCAGAGCCAAATTTTGATTTTGAGAGGGATTTTGCTCTTACACAAATGTTTAAAGGATCTGTCCCTACCACTCCCACATATCTGTCTGTATACTGATTTCACAGTGAAGCAGCCATTTTTTGACCATTTCCATCTGGGAATGTCACTTTCCTGAGTCAAGTTAACTTGATTCATCAGCTGAAGCAACCCAGCCTCCTGAATGATGAGATCAGGAGTCAGCCATCTTCTGTAGGAGAATCTCCATCCCATATCAGCAGCTCCAGCCACAGTAATATTTTGCTCATTACAAATATCAAACAGTACAGGGAACATATCTTTGAGAGGCCTTGTGCTACACCAAGAATCTCCCCAAAAGCTGGTTAACAAACCATTCCCAACATTCATTCTCCTGCCATAGAGATACAACTCTCTGACTTTTAGCATGTCAGACCAAAGTGGAGAATCTCCAGGTCTGTTTTTTGCAAAGTAAATGCCTTTTCCTCTCAAATACTTTAACCTCATAAAATCCTGCCAAGGCCCAGTATCATGCTCCAGCTTCCACCACCACTTACACATCAGACTAATATTAAATTTAGTCAAGTCTTTAACACCTAAGCCACCTTTTTGCTTTGGTTTACAGATCCATCTCCATTTCACAAAGTGATATTTCCTTTTATCAGCACTTCCAGCCCAAAAGAAAGATCTAATAGGCTTATCAATCTGTTCAATATTTGTTTTGTGCAGCAACCTCAAGGACATCTGATACACTGCAGTGCTAGCCAAACAAGCATCAATTTTGACCAATCTTCCTCCAATGGACATAGAATTGCCAATCCATCCACACATCTTTTTCTTGGTTTTTTCCTCCAAGAATCTCATGTCGATTTCGAGGCCCTTCTTGCACAAACAGGAGTCCCCAAATATTTGATTGGCCAACCGCCCATCCGACATTTGAACAACTCAAAGAAAGAAATTCTGTTTTATATTGTCATCAAGGATCATCATAGCTTCACTTTTATCAAAATTGATTTTCAGTCAGGACATGGATTCAAAAATGTAAAGCAAGAACTTCAAATTGATTGCTTGCTGAATATCATCTTGTAGTAAAAGTATGGTGTCATCAAAGATATTGTAAGATTGCAACCCCATTCTGCACCATATTATCACCACTCGTGATTAGCCCATTGTCTTGAGCTAAATGGATCATTTTAGCCAGACTGTTAGCAGCCATATTAAAAAGGAAGGGGGCAAAGGGATCACCTTGCCTCACTCCCTTGTGACTAGTGAAATATGGGCCCACTTTGTCATTAACCTTGACACTGAGGGTCCCACCAGCAACTGATTTTTTAATCCACTGCATCCAGTTATCACTGAAGCCTTTCTGTCTACAACAATCAAACAGAAACCCCCAGTTTACCTTATCATATGCTTTTTCAAAGTCAATTTTTAAGACTACCCCCTGTTTCTTCCTGGTTTTTCCTCTCTCAGGATTTCTGCAAACAACATCACACCATCTGAGATGTATCTCCCTTTTATAAAAGCTGTCTGGCAGGGAAGTAAGAGCTTATCCATTACAGGAGAAACTCTAACAGTCAAAGTCTTTGTCACAATCTTGAAGAACACTTGTAACAAACAAATCGGCCTAAACTTTTGAATGACATCAGCATCAGCAGATTTTGGAATAAGGGTAATGACCCCATAATTAATTCTGTCCAGGCCAATTTTATGATCAAATAAGTCATTGAAAACATGCAGGATATCAAATTTCACAATTTCCCAGCAATGTTGATAAAATTCAATGGGAAAGCCATCAGGACCGGCTGCTTTGTTTTTCTCCATGTGATCAATAACATCTTTGATCTCTTCCAAGGTAAACTGTCTATCCATCTCAGCACAATCAAGGGTATTGAGTTTTTCTCTTTCTGTCCAGACATCATCTCTCAGCCTAATCCCAGAGTCAGTGACTGGACCAAATAAATCTTTGTAAAAGGCAGTAGCATGCTCCAACAGAGCAGCATCACCTTGAATAATTGTGTCCCTATCTTTCAGAGAAAAAATAGTTCTCTTTCTTTTACACCCATTGGCAGCTCTGTGAAAGAAAGCAGAGTTGCTATCACCATGGAGGAGCCAATTCTCTCTAGATCTTTGTCTCCAAAAGGATTCTTCATTATCCAATACAGACAACAGGTCCTGCTGCAATGTACTTCTCCTTATCCTTTGTGCTGGAGAAAGTGGACCAGTCTCTTCCAACTCCTCTAATTCCTTCAATTCATTGGAAATATCTTTCTTTTTTTTGATATCTGTCCCGCTCAGATTAGCTCCCCAGCCTTTCAGAGTTTTCTTGACATTTTTTAGTTTCTTCATTAATCTGTCTGCATCGTCCTGGCATGAACTGGTTGTTCCCAGCACCTTTTGACTCTGTCTAGGAAATTATCCTCTTTGAGCCATCTTTTTTCAAATCTAAAATCTCTCTTCTTCACCATGATATCCAAAGTATCTAAAATTAAGGGATTATGATCAGAGACATCCCTCACCAACTTGTGAACTGTTACAAGAGGAAAAAGTTCCTCCCAAGAGCTACTCATCAAAAATCTGTCTAATTTTTCCAGAGTGGGATCACAATGATTGTTAGACCAGGTGTATTGACCACCAGTCATATGAATCTCTCTCAAGGCACAGGTATTAATGATGGAATTGAAAATATCTGACCATTTGTTATGAGGCATGGGTTTGTTCTTCTCATTTGAAAATCTCATGATATTGAAATCACCTCCAACCAAAATTGGTAGAGTTTGATTGCTGCAAATGTTACCAAGTTCCACCAGAAATTCCTCCTTATCAGAGGCCTGAGCAGCTCCATAAATGATAATGAAGCACCATTTCACATTTAATTTGAGATCAAGCAAGGTAACCTTGATATGAAATTTCCCAACAGAAGTATCACAAATGGTGAATCTGGATAGCCTAAAACCACCCAGGATACCTCCACTTCTGCCAACAGAACTGATCCATTTCCAATCAAAATCACCACTAGGGTCAATTCTTCTGAGAAAAGCAGAAGAATAATCTTTTTTAATTGTTTCCTGGAGACCAATAAAATCCAGCTGTTGTTCTTTGATCAAATTTGCCAAGAAGGCACTCATCCCTTTCTTTCCAACACCTCTGCAGTTCAGGGAAGCACCTATCATATATACTTTTGATTTTGTTTCCTAATTCTGGTTCCAGCAATAATGCCACACACAGGGTGGTCATTTCTTGCTTTCACCTGGGCAGCACTTGATGTTGATTGTGCTCCCAAAATGACATCACCTGATGTCGACTGTGTTCCACTTCTCCCAATCTTACAGGCAGACTTTTTATTTCTCCTTTTCCTTCTGGATAAAACAGGAGTGAAGGCCTCCTCTTCTATATCTCTGTCACTTTCACTTTGCTCCTCACTCAGACCCAGCAGCAGGATTGGGTTTGAGTCAACATCATTGGAATTCACAACAGAGTTTTGTACCACACCCATATTATGTCTAGCAATTTCTAAATCTTTCAGGTAATTAACATTTTCAAGAGAAAAAGAAGTAGGACAAACTCCCATTTCAAGAGCTCTAGCTAAGATCTCCTCATCATCTAATAAAGCAAAGGAGTTGTGAGTATTTAAATTTGTACCTGGGATATTGCTGGCTTCAATATTCTCCATGACACTAGATCCAATCCTTGAGGTATGAGTGCCTCTGGCTCCAACTCTGGAACTCATCCTGGGAGCAGGGTGCTGTTGATTTCCACCAGAAGAAGAGGAGTTGCCAGCACCTGGAACATCAATGATGGGATTATCAACCTGTGAGAGAGGTTCTTCTTGTGAATCAGGCTCAGGTTGTGGACCATCAACAGGAATAACAACTGCAGTCCTCTCAGATATAAGGGAGGGAGCAGCCAAAGCAAGGATCCCCTGCCCCTGAGTCAAATATGGAGTATCAGAATCCTGTGAATTGTCACTGCTATCATAATCAACCAGTTCATCAACAGGATCACTCTCTTCATTGACATTTTCAGCAATAGGATCAAGAAGATTCTTGTACTCCTTCTGAATTGTAAAGGCTTTGTCACTATTAGATCTAGCCAATGAAGTAAGAAATTGCTTGTAAGAATCAGCAGCTCTCTGTGAAGAAGAGCTCTCAGAGGAGTGAGAAGGAAGGGATGCAAGTGCCCCAACCACCTCCTTGTGAACTTCTGAAAGAGGAGGAGATTTGTCAGGAACACCAGATGAGGGAACCAAATTCTTCTCAGGGGCACATGGAAGCTCCAGCTCAAACAATTTCCTTTTACCAGTATCTTTCCTAGGAATAGGAGATTCATGCATAGCAGTTTGCCTGTGAGAACCCTTGTAATTTCCAGAGACCTTGGGAGGAGCAGATTGAGAACCTGCATCAGAATCTTGCATGCCTGTTCTCTGCCTTTTTGGAGTCCCCTAATCACCTTCACCACCTTGAGCATCAGTAGGAACAGCAGTCTTGTTGCCAGTATTAGAGGAAGGGTCAAACAGTTCCCTGGAATATTGGAACTCATAGAAACCTTTCTTTATCTCACCAATTCTAGAGTTGGGCACCAAGGCCAGGTCCTGACTGCCAATCTTTACCCTCACATAGGCAAAGTGTCTGAGGTAGTTCTTGTCAAGAGCAAGGGGCTTGCCAACAAGGCTGGCAGCATAGTATACTGTAGACTTGTTCCTGAATTTCATGGGGATGCCCTTAATCCTGAACCAAGCCTCCTGCATGATGGAAATTGGTTCAATGTCACCAGCCCATTTCTCCAAACTGATGATTGCACCAGGTACAGTCCTCATGAACAATTTCCCAAAGTGGGCCAGCTCTTCAATAGTCTTGGCAGATGGAAATCTTGTTCTAAACTCAGTAGCAGAAACTTCTTTTGCAAAGAAACACCAATTGATCTTCATAGACTCAGCCCAGACATTGAACTCATGCTCGATATTTCTACAGTTAACTTCACCCTTTTCAACAGTGATATGAGCATAGTTGAGCTGCTCTACTGGATAATTATCTTCTTCAGGAACTGGAATAGAGTAAAACCCTGACCCAAATTCCTCACTGCCAAAGAAAGGGGCGTTGTAATCCCACGGATCTCTTTCTTGGCAAACAGAAATGTGATGATCACCATTGCAGTAAAAACAGGAGAGGTTTCTGAGCGGAACATCAACTCTTCTAGTCACAGCAGTGGTGGAGGCAGGAACTGGTGGTGGTACAGAGGACCCCACCGGTTCCGGCAGAGAGACAAGCGATTGAGAACTATCGGCAACTACGGCGGATCTATTCTGATTTTGCAACTGAGGACTATGAACATCTGCTGCAACAGTATTAGAAGATGGCAAGGATGGGGCAACAGGACTTACTTCGGCAGATCGAGTGGTGTTGAAGTTGGAGGTGGTACCAGGAACCATCTCCGAGCGGTGTGCCCATCGATCTCGAGCACGCAGTTCTTCATCTTTGCGAGATTTCTCAGCAAGAGCTCGCTCGCGTGCAACCCTCTCCGAGATACGGGTTGCTTCGCGTTGACGCTCTTCATCCAGACGCCTGCGTTCATCCTGCCTCTTGCGCTCCTCGAATCGGAGGCGCTCTTGATCTGCATGTCGTCGCTCCTCTTCACGGCGCCGATTCTCGTCTTCGCGACGCCAATCTTCCTCACGGCGGCGCTCATCTTCCCATCGACGCTGTTCATCCCTTCGATCTGCATCAGATCCAGCTCTTGGCCGGTACCCGAAGTAATTGCTTCTTCTCGGAGAAGATCTGCGCGGCCCTCCGAATCTCCGATCCATCCGCGGCAAGGCAACAATCTGAGCAAACGATCTGCGATCACCAGTGGTTGTTCCAGACCAGCGACGAGGAGGAGATGGTTGAGGGAGATCAGATCTGGTGGGTGGAGGCGATGTGACGAAAACCACCGATCCAGTGCCAAATGATCTAGGGTTAACCCTAATCCTGTCCGCTGTGGAAGCTAAATGCGTGGCCCGATGAACAGTAGTGGGCTGTGGCCCAACAGACGACGCCATCGAATAATCTGGATCCCCATGACACCGCGCGATCCACTCACAACTACGACCGATGGGCGAACGAGAACGCTGGGCTCGATCCAAGAAAATTCGATCCAACCCACATCCAATAATCGGGCCAAACAAGATTTGAAATCCTCCACACTCCCGCGCTGATCCAACCGGAGGAGCAGAAACATTGTCATCCACTTCGGTGACAAAATTACGACTCAAATCGTAAAGGCGCGAAATCGAACCTTCCCAAATCGCAATCCCTGGTGTACGAATGATGAATCCATCTCGAACAAAACGGAGAATGATCGCTCGCTCAAATAGCGGCGTCGAATCTCTGAGAACAGGGGAAGAATGATACGAAGGCTGAGGATCAGAGGAAGGCGCCAATGGCGGCGGAACGCGGTTGGTGGCAGGCGGCGCTAGGTTGTTGGGCGGCGGCACGGGGTTGCTATCGGACGATGCTGATGGCGGCGGCGCGGGATTGCCGTCAGGCGGTGCTGGGGGCGGCGGCGCAAGGTTGCTTGGTGGGGACGTCATCGTCCACCATCGCCTAGGCCTCGTATATATAGACGTCCATGATCTGGAACAGATTGTAATGTGGCAAGAAATCACAAGAAAATCAATCGTATCTAGAAAAGACTGACGCCGCAAGGAAATCGAGTGTACTCTATACGGAACAGATCTAAGCGGGCGTGCTCGATGCGGAGAGGAGTCGTGGATAGGTAGGCCAGCTGTTTCTTTTTTTTTGTCTGAAACGAAGAGGAGTCGTGCGTGGATGGTTAGCCGGCCGGTTTTCCCTTGGTTTTTTTTTCCTTTCGGATCGATTGGAGCCTTGGAGGGACAGATTATGGTTTTGTGCTGCGCGTGTGGCGATTTTTTTACGTACGATGGTTTATTAACATATGACCACCACCATCCACCGATCCGTGTTTAATAGTAAATATTATTATCATATCGTTTCGTTTCAATTTCAGTCTTACTAGGACAAAACCCGTGCGTTGCTACGGCATCACGTCAAATCAAATGAATAATTTTTCATATAATTCCAAATGTCCTCCAATTGTTGATTGAGTTGTCCTCTATATCGCCCATAGGGTATGTATACACCTTCTCATAACTAATTTGCATGTGAAGATCACGGAGAATTTCACAATTAAAAACCTAGGTCCACAACTTTTTGTGTAACAGAAATATGTAAATATATATTTGAATAATCTTTACATTATTTTATACGGTATATGCTCGTGCGTTGCTACGGAAACAAAAATAGACATATATACATATGTACTTCCTCCATCCTACAAAATATGTCGAAGATTTATCAAAAATTAGATGTACCTATTAGTATCTAGATATATCCAACTTTTGACAAAAAGCCTCGGACATGTTTCGTGGGACGGATGGAGTAATAAACTTTGTAGTTGATTAAAAGAAATTAAGAAGTCAGGAATGTAAATGATAGCATTAGACTTTCTGGTTCCATACTTTTCCTAGAATCTTTTAAAAAGCAGTTTAATGGAGGCAATAAAAAATGCTTTGTGAAACAATTTATCAAGGTGGTGAGAACAATTAACCTTTTTTTTTTTGCGAAAGTAGATGAATTAACATCGTTGATGTAGTTTATTTTGAATACAGGTAGCTGATGTATTTAGTCAAACACGATTTTCACATAGTACAATTTTCTTTTCTCCACGACTCAGCCCAGATATTCCGATGTACCAAAGTAAGTAGTACTCCGTACCTCCTTTTTCCAGGAAGCACTGGCAGCCGCGGATGACCTCCTCGGAACGAAGCGCCTCAACGCAGTCTCGCACCCTGCCGGCAACCGGCGCGCATACACGCTGGCCGTCTGCGCGCCGCTGGTCGTCTGCGTGTACGCGCGCATGCGCTCTAAGCCGGTCGGTCCGTGTTTTCCCTTCGCACCGGCGGCGGTCGCTGATGGCATGGCGATTGTGCACGTCCTCTACTTCTGCACGACTGCATCAATGCATCTCCCGGCGCTGGCTGCCTGTAGGAGTTGGTTTCCCCACGGCACGATCTGCACCAGCACGGCTCCGTATCGGCAGGAAGATCTGGTTTGTCATCTCGGTGGCATTGAATTGCACACCCGCAGAGTTCACCGTCTCCCTGAACCTGCGCGCACGTACGTACGCCCCGGTCCTCTGCCGCCAATCACATCGAACCCGAGCTGACCCTGACGGCCCGTACCCGCCGTTTCTCCCTTCCCAAGCTAGCGCCGGCGGTTGGGTTTTCAAGGCTGTGTCTGTGTGCCATGGTCGTGAACCCCGCCGTGGCTTCCTTAGTTCCTTCCCAAAGCTGGCGCTGGTTGTCTATGGACGTGACCCATAGCTCCCGTCGCTAGGCATTGTTCTACCTAGGCTCACGTTTGGACATCCACCGCAACAGGCTCCGGCCCTGTAGCGCCCGCCGCCCCCCTCAAAGCTTCGATCCAAGCCCGGGTATGTTCGATCCCGCCATGGATATTTTCGATCGGCGGGCACACGGCGTCTCCTTTGTGTGCGACGTACCCAGAGTCAGCACCGACCCAGCGCGGCTCCATCGTCATGGAGAGCATGGTCTAGGTGCCGAAGCCAGAGCCACCTCGTTGGCATGTGTCCTGCCGTATGTTGTCGCAGACGTCCAGGTCCTCTCGCCGCTAGAACTTGACCTTCATGCGCCTTTCCGTTGTAAATCAAGGTCTGTTGTCGCGGACGTCCAGGTCCTCTCGCCGCTTGAACTTGAGCTTTATGCGCCTTTCCGTTGTAAATCAAGGTGTGGGACATATTGCTTTGATGGAATTCGAACTGATAGCGAGATTTCTGTTGTGAAATGTATATGTGGATTGCCTTCCCCTTTCCACCAGTTCGGACTTTTGGTTCAAGTGGCTAGGGCATGAAGCTTAACATGGTATCAGAGCCCCAGGTCTCGAGTTCAAATCTTGGCTTTCACATGGTTTTCGCAATTAAGCCTAAAAATTGTTGTTGCCCCCCTTTTTAGCCACCGCTGATGCCCTGTTTCGGTGTGCTCTTCTTTTTTCACGTGTTGACTTTCTCTTCTCCCGTCACACGCGAGTTGGGGTGTTGTGAAATGTATATGTGGATTGCCTTCCCCTTTCCACCAGTTCGGACTTTTGGTTCAAGTGGCTAGTGCATGAAGTTTAACAATTTCGAGGTCTCAGAGGAGGCGGCCGATCTGATTTATGGGTAGGATACTGGAACCGACACGACTTGGGTATTTCTATCCAGTGAGGTACGAAGACGTTTTTTTTTCCTGGAATCGATCGAAGGTAAAAAGGCGACGGACGAAACGGACGACAGAAACACACGTACCAAACCACGGAAACCTTACTCCCTTTATTATTAGGGGTATAGATAGATTACCCTCCTCCCAACCAAGACCATCAGGTCTGCCTCCCGCTCAGCCCCAAGCCAACTGACGCCCTGAAATGGGAATCCCCCGCCCGTTCGTGCTTGCAGATGCTCGCAGGGAGGAAAATGCCAACCTGATCAAGGCCAAGGTCGCGGCGAAGAAGAGAAAGGAGGATTTGGTGATCCTGCTCGTCGACACAAGCGACAATTGGCATGGACGACGATGTGAAGGCGTGGTGCGCAGAGTAGCGTGCCATGATCATGTCCGAGAAGCGAGCTCCACCAACAACACAGCCCACAGCGCTGCAACTCCACGTGCGACTACGAATAGGACTATGCAGGATGCTTCGACCCCACCAGACTCCACCAGCCACATAGGCTTCACCGTCGACCGCTACACCGCCACCGCCGACCATCGTCGTGCCTGATTCCCCGGTGGACGATCTCGCCCCCTTGATTCTCGCGGCTATGTAATGCCGGCCGGCCTAGGCACCCCTTATTTTTTGGGTTCGCTAGACATTGATTTGTTGATATTTGCGACGACTTGATCGTTGAGACTATGTGATCGTTTTTGTGGACGCGGAAATTATGCGATCGGCGTTTGTTTGCAATGTTTGAATTTGTAACTTGGGGACCGCGTTTGTGGGTTGCGGCTAGGAGCCGGTGCGCCCCAATTTGTGATGTGCCGTGGGCATCCCCATACGGCTATGTGTCGGACACCGTATAGGGGTCACAAGCGAAGATGCTATAAGAAGCGGATTTCAGCTCGCACGTGTGCCTTGATTATGAGAAATTTGAATCCAGTATCCTACTCGTAGATGATTCTACTCCCTCTGTTACCGCAAATTAGTCTATATGCGTATACATCTACCCGTATATAGCCTCCCGTAAACTCCCCAGCCTCCCGTAACTCCCCAGCCCTAAACGCCGCCGCCGCCGCCTTTAGCGCCGCCGGGGCAAAGACCCTCGGGGCGTGGCGGCGGCGGGGGCCCTTCCTCGTCGACGCCTGGTGGACGGCGGCCGGATCCCCTTCCTCGACGCATGGCGGGCGCGCGGATGGGTTGGGCGGCGGCGGCCTGCGCTGCGCCCCCTTCTCCCGTCGGCTCTCCCTCGGCCGGTGCGGTTGGGATGGGCGGCGGCCAGCGCTGCGGCCTCCCTCCTCCCGTCGGCTCTCCGCAGCACTCCGATAGGGGCTGGTGGTGGGCGGCGGCCAGGCTCATGGCCTGCGCCAATTTCCCCCCGCCTCTCGCCGGTGAGTGGAGGCGATCTCGGGCTTCACCCGCGACACGAGGTCGCCCGGGGCAGCAGCCTTGGGTAAGACGGTGGAGGTGGCCCTCTTCTTCGCCGGAGAGGGTTGGCCTGCGGTTGGTGGTGGTGGATCTATCGATCTATCACCGCGTTCCGGCGGTCAGATGGAGATGCTTGGAAGCCGGCGACGGAGTCGCCGGTGGAGGGTTGGAGTGGCCAGCCCGGGATGGTCACCGACGTGGGGGTCCGACCTGAATAAAGGTGGTGGTCCTAGGGTCTCTCTTGCGTGAAGAGGAAGACCTACCGGAGGCCTGGACTCGTGATCTAGCCGGAGTGTTGAGTTCTGGAAGGCTCCGCCGGCGAATGTAACAGTGCTTTTTGCCTGGAGTTTGCTGGATCGGTGGTATTCGATCGTGCGCACCCATGCTTTTATTCCGACCGATTGGTTCTGGAGGGAGCGGCGTGAAGCTCTTTTTATGTGTTGACATCAAGTGACTATGGATCCATGATGAAAGTCGGAAGAAGAGAAGTTCATGTAGGCCGGAGGGGAGGACTAGCTAAGGGAGGTTCAAGTCTCCGCGTTGTTGAGGGACTTGCTTGGTGTTCCGGGCATCATAGCAGCGGTATGAAAGTGGGGGCGACAACACAGGTGAAATTCAGAGTCCTATCTTTCAGGGTGAAAACCCAAGGTCTGGCCTTAACTGGTTGTGCCTGGCAATGACCTTGTTGGAGGCATTGTTTTGAGAGCGGGGACTATCTTCAGGGTGAAAACCTAAGATCGTTGATCGGGCGACGATGGTGTTCGCGCACTGTTCCCTTCTTGGAGGCGTCGTTTTTGGAGATTCTGCATTTCAGGTGTTGTCTTGGCGGTGGATGTATTGCTGTTGTTAGGCCCGAGATACTGTAGCGGGACTTTTGTTTCTTAGTTTTCTTTTCTTTTTTTTGGCTGTGTGCATCCGTAGTGCCATTAGGGTGTTGCGTTGTTGCAGAAGCTGTGTGTAATTGGTATCGTTTTGATATTAATATATTCCCTTTATCGAAAAAATATATACATCTATTTGTTTTAGTGTATAGATATATAAAATTTTAGATAAATTGGTGACATCTAATTGGAAATAGATGGAGTATTTTTTTTTGAATAAAGAGCTAATAAGAATTCTTGAAATGTATGGACAGTTTAATCAGGTTTGGAGACAATTTGGTCAGTCTGTGCCGAGAATTAAGTAACAGTAAAATGGAACACCAAGGCCGTACCACAATGATTTGACATCCGGTCCAAATCCTTGTATTTACCGTTTTGGAACTGGCGTTACGGTCCAAATCAAGTTCTAATGTATGCAATTGTCTTCTTTTCTGAGAATAAGATGACTTTCTTTGACCGTGTGAATTTTGGAGCAGCCCTTCAAGTTTTACCACACTTTTTTCTTTTGTTTTTGCACCAATGCGTACAGTTTATGCTCCCCCTCTTGATGTATACTCTGGATCCTACCGAGGAATATGGGCTCGAAACTCATTAAATTAAGCTCACATTATTTTTAAATAATTAATACATATGATCAAATTGACGCAAATTTAATACACGCATGTTGTGCAAAAAAAAAATATATAATTACTATATTATTCTAAAAATTATTATAAAATTGGACAGATGCGGCAAAGCGCGCCAATATGGTCTAGTAAATTGTATATCACGGTTAGAGCATCACTAGAAGATACTCCAACCAGCCAAAGGGCAAAGGCGCATGCGATTAACTACATCAAATTCTTTGCAAAAAGTATCGCGGTGAAAAAGATTTCGCATCCTCAAACTGTAAAAAGAATATTCATGAAACATTCCATCATCTTTCATCGCATGCGGATCGGGAGGCACTCGACTGAGCTCGCGCCCGACCCATGCCGCCTACCGCCACGCATGTATGTGTGGTCGACCGCCTGCTGCGTGCTAGCAGCACGTGCATGCGAGCTTACCAGCTGCTTGCTGTTCTAGCCAAGGAAAAAAATAGCGCGCTAAACAAAATAGTGTGGCCTTCCAAAATATGCTATGAAGATTATAACGTGCTAATAGCACGCTATTTTACAAAATAGTGTTTCATAAAAAGTTAAAATATAACAATGTAGTATGTATACTAAGGATTTCAGCAGCTCAAAAATTATCCACATCACAACGATCAACAAATTAAATTGAGAAAGTCCTGATCTCATTGGAAGACAAAGATTTGTCAGTCCAACAAGTAGACAAGTAGATAACTAATTAACCTATCAACATGCAAAAAATTAAAAGCCAACTACATAGCAGAAGTAGTAATTAATCAAAATATGATGAACTAGATGGATAATGCATGCGGTCATCATCTGATTCAGAAGAAGAACTGCATATTGCAGCTCATCGTACTGAAAAACTAGAAACAACTAAGGCAGCGGGAGGCCGGGACCACACGGCAGGAGGCTGCGGGGATTTTTTTTTAGAATAAATTGAGAAAGCCAGGATTTGAACTCGAGACCTGGCGCTCTGATACCATGTTAAGCTTCATACACTAGCCACTTGAATCAAAAGTCCGAACTTACGGAAAGGGCTAGGCAATCTACTTATACACGTCAACAGATGTGATGTTGATTCTTGTTCTTCTTCAACATGTACGCGTTGTGTGAGGAGGAGTGAGAACTGTCGATGTGCTTCTGTGGTTTCCAACGGGTTGAATGGTTACTGTTAGACTAGGGATTTCGGAAGCTCGTGGACCAAAAGATCCAAAATAGCTAGTCGGCTGCTCGATTTCCATATAAAAATAGCACCGCTGCAACGCTATAAAAATAGCGCCGCTATAACGCTACGAAAACTAGCACGCATAGCGCCGCTAATAGCGTGATTAGCGTCATAGCAAGCCAAATATGCATAGCATAGCGTTCACTCTCTAAATACGTTATACCGCCGCTATAACGCCGAAATAGTGCACTATTTTTTTCGTTGGTTCTAGCTGGCTGTCCGCCGCCGCTTCTCCCCAAGCTCCGGTCGTCATGGACATCACCGGAATCGGACGGAATAGGTCGGAATGAGCCATATTCGTCGTTGCCATCGTCCGAGGTCAATTTGGTCAGAGTACGACCTCGATTTGGCTGGACTACGGGCGGCACGGCAGAATTTTGCCAGAGTAGTGCCGCTCCAGTTGATCCGAATTTTGGTACCGCAAATCTTTGCCTTTTACCTTACATATCGGCCAAAATCCCACATGTATAAAATACGAGAGAATTATTTGGGGGAGTTTGCTGTAAAAATATTTACTGATCAAAACGTTATGCAGTATCTATTCGAGATATTTTTTCTTGGTCAAACTCGTAAAAAACACGACTTGGGCTGATATGTGGTATCTTCAAGAGATGCTTTTAGTGCATGAACATATACAAGCCTAAATTTGGATCTTTATTGCTAGCCAAAAATAATTCTCGCGTACGGAGTACTCATTCGAGTTGGGTGACGTGCTATGGTCCAATCTTTTTTGTTGAGCGGTAACGTGGTATAGATAGTGCCAATCTGTTAATTATAGTACAAAGAATACGTGTGCATGCTTATTGGCTGTAGTACAATAATCCTTCCAACAGCCATCCGAGTCAAGTCAATAGTTTCTTTTTCAGAAACCTGTTTCACCAATCCCTCTATTTAAGATAACATCTGCTGGATCGGATGAGATCCTTCATCTTCCTCGCCGAGGAACTCTTTGAAGCCAGTCACCCCGGCCGTCTTTGACACCAGGTAAGTTTAATTGACACTGCTGTTGCTTTCTAGTTTCTTTCCTTCTAGTCTGCTAAGAATTTTAATTCTAAGCTAGTACCAAAGATCAAGATTTATATGACAGAAAAATGTTGCTTTTTTTACTTAAGAAAGAGTTTTAGATATTGGCCTAGCATTCAAGATGTATATGCCAGCAAAAAGTTGCCGTTTATTTATCAAAGCTGGTAATGTTTGGCCGCACAAACTGTCTTACAGTGATTTGGAAGTAGCAAGTCATCATAATTTGGAGGTAGCAAAAATGTTGGTACTTTTTACACCGGAAATTTGTTGGTAAATCCAAAATGTAGTAGTATGTGTCAGCTATGCCTCGTGCGCGTCGGATCAATATCCTGCGGTCCCTCCGGCGGCGCGAAGGGTTGTTTCGCACCCCCGTCCAAATTCCCCATCCCTCCCCTCTCAATCTCAACGCCGCCAGGGGGATCGGCACCGGCGGGTTGCAACTCGACGGCGGATCGAGCGAGGGAGTTCATTTCTCCTGTCACTCTCTCTTATTCATTCTCCATGAGCTACAACCCCTTCCGATCTGTTTCCTCTTCGTGCTCACAGTCAAAAAAATTCAAACCAATAATAGCCTTCAGCCTAAGCAAATCCCAACAGAGCATGGATCAGCCATGGACGGTTTGTCCCAGAGCATCCAGAGAGGCATGGACAGAATGTGGGAGACGGCATCCTGGTGGTCGCGTCTTCGCTGCTTCCATTTTTTTTCTTGTACTCGGGAGCTTCTATTTGGAGAGAGGAGGCCACCCGTTCGAGTATAGCAATTAATTAACGGAGTAGCGTTCCTCCATCGGCTCCCTCCTCTGTCCTCTGTTTCATTCTGTTGAATCTTGCTAGCTAGGTACAGATCAGTGGTATTGTCTCTAATTTTTACCCTGTGGTTATTGGATCCTTTTGGATCTGTGTCTTGATGACATTTTTGGTAGTAGTCAATGAGTGTCATGGATGCTATTATATTATACGTCCATAGCAGGATGTAGTTATGTTTACTTTGATCTCTAGAATGGATGTAGATTTTCCCAGTTGCCATATCAGGCGTGTAGGTTACTTCTAAGTAAATGTCTGTTTTCTGGATATACTTTATATTGCATCATGATGTATATCTCCTATTTTTATCGCAATTAAGCACCCATTACAGGATGAAGTTTACTTTTTCCCGAAATACAGAAGGATATAAGTCTCACATCACCGGCTACCATTTCTGAGATAACATGATGTATGTGGTGCTTGCCTAGCTTAGGGGGGTTTCCTGACCAGTAAATTGGAGATGTTTATTTTATTCCGGATATTTAGTTGGTCACTACAGAAATAGTATCCATCTTGGTACTGTTAGTATTCACGAGACAAGCAACAGTTGTATGTGTATGGATATAATTCTGTAGTTTTATACTCTTACTAATTTCCAGCCACATCTAAAATAGTATATTGTCTTACTGAATTCTCTCCTGGAACGGAATAAGGCAGTCCAATGGAGTACTTGATTCAGAAAATGTCATCTTCGGATCCACAGCCTATCAAACTACATTTGCTGAGAACAATCACAGAGGATTTTTCTAAGAAGATGAGAATTGGTAGTGGTGGCTATGGAGAAGTTTTCAAGGTAGGTATGGTCAATTAATCATATCATTTTGTTTTGTGTAATTACCTTGATCTAACAACCAACCAACCAAGCCTTGATCAATATGATCAGGGACTGCTTAATGGGGACGAAATTGCTGTGAAGAAGCTCTTTCCTGTCCATGGAGTTGATGATGTAGCATTTGACAATGAATTTCGTAACATTAAGAAGGTTCGGCACAATAATGTCATACGGATGATTGGTTACTGCTATGAGATAGCACATAGAGATGTTGAATACCAAGGGAAGTTGGTTTGGTCTGAAGTAATAGACCGAGCTATCTGTTTTGAATATATGAAGGGAGGAAGCCTTGCCACTCATATTTCAGGTATATATCATCTAGTGTGCAATCAATGAAATGTTATTACGCTGGTTTGTCAATGATATGGAATTGTTCTGCAGCCGAGTCATGCATACATGATTGGCCTACAACGTACAAAATAATCAGTGGGACTTGCCAGGGTCTCCACCACCTTCACACAGGAGGAGAACAGAAGATTTTTCATCTGGACCTAAAGCCGGATAATATCTTGCTGGATGAAGAATTGGTACCCAAAATAGGAGATTTTGGTTTGTCCAGGCTCTTTGGTAATTCATATACCCACCAATTAAGCACTACAAAAGGAACAGTGTAAGTTGATATATGGCTCATCTGTAGATAGCCCAATTCGGTTTATAAATAATTCTTTTAGTGAGCACATATATGTTCTCTTACAGTGGGTTTATGCCACAAGAATACATACACAATCGCAAGGTGTCACCAAAGAATGATGTGTTCAGTCTCGGAGTCATAATTTTTCACATGATGGTGGGGGAAAAGGGCTATGGCAATTATTGGGATGCGCGTCGTCGTCCGAATTTTTCACCAAAAATTCAACAAGAATTTATTAAGAGTGTAAGAATTATTTTACTTTTGTTCGTTTTAATGGGTGTTTGTGCCTTACACCTCCCCTGCTTTTGATGTGAGTGGTAGATACACAGTATATACTAAAGGCAACTTGACAGGTACTGGAATACTGGAAGACGAAGATGGAAGCAACTGTGGGTTATAGGTGGGACGGAACAGACATCCTAGGAGTAACAAAATGTGTCGAAATGTCAATGCGTTGTGTGGAGGATGACCGAGACAAAAGACCTTCGATAACGGAAATTCTGGACGAGCTCAAGGAACTTGATTCTAAGATGGAGGAGATGTTAAATGAAGATCCGAAACCACTTTCACGGCAGCTGGTACATTATACATATAACGCTGATATATACTCATCATATATGCTGACTCGGTAATGCATATTAGCTGAACACTCAAACGTGCATGGATTTTGACAATATGTGTTCCCTTTATTTAGAATATTGAAAAACTGAGTGCAACTTACAAAGAAATCCAAAAAATAATTCTGATGTGTAGATATTACAGCGAGTTATATGCCACCAAGTGTTTGTGGAAAAATTATTGATTTGCTTTCAAGAAGGAGCACATGCTCATCTAAGAGTTTTGTTCTATCATTTGATACTAGCTGGTTAATCCCTTGAAGGGTTTGCCTTTGCAGAAGGGAAAAAGCCACGTCAGTGATTTGGAAGTGTTGAAGCAGAACAAAAGTCCCAATGATTTGGGAAAAGATATTTCCATGGATCCATCCCTGGAGCTCCGCTTCCCATTTGAGCCAAAGCGCGATGTATCATGCTGTGTGCAGCTCATCAACAAGACGGCCAGCTTCATCGCCTTCAACATAAACATGCACCCAAACAAGTACCGAGCACAGCCAAACCTTGGAATTCTGCCACCATGTTCCAAGTGCTATATCATCCTGACTTTGCGAGCTCAGAACGAGGCACCCCGGAATATGACATGCCATGATATGGCTATTGTGCAGTCGACAATAGTGCCTGAGGGATTCACATCTGATAAAATTACTCAAGACTTTCTCAAGAAAGCCAGCTCAGAGAATGAGGTGACATTGCCGATTGTTTATGTTGCCCTGGAGAAGCCTCTACTGGAATAGCGCAAGCGAGCAAGCCCAGTAAGGGGCCTTTCAGCCTGTGTCATGTTGTGTAGGAGCTATCAATCCGAGAGAGACTTGAGGATACCATCAAAACTTAATTCTGCATCAGTTGTGTGGGGACTACTCCAACATTTATGTTTTTCTATCAACCATTTTTTGAAAAACAAAAGCACTGTAATGGCACTACGGATGATATGCATTGTTGTTGACTAAGAACAAAATTGTAGTTGCTGCCTGTAATAGTCCAAGTATACCCTCTATGCTTCTTCTATAAAGATAGCTGTTTTTTTTTCTTGTTCACCAATACTAATACTCGTTTTTTGAAGTCAAGTCTTGGTGCTTAAACTACTTGATTTTGCTTAAACTACTAAAGGTTTAATTTCACGGTCTACTTGACTTGTATTTTGAAGTCAAGTCTTGGTTCTTGAAAAGTACAATTGTTTATAAGGTGATAGCTACCTCCCCATGTCATTGACTTGATGGAAGTTGCATGATGGAGTTACAATGCTTAAACTACTTCATCTGCACCAATACTAAATTCAGTATCTACTACATTTGTATTTTGAAGACAAGTGGTGGTTTTTGATAAGTTTAATTGCTGATGACTGAAAACTGTTGGTCCTCCATGTCAACACGCAACGGTTAAACTAGCGTAGTTAACAGACAAGTAGCATTATGAAAGTATTAATCTAGCTACTGACAAAGTAGAAACAATTAAATACCCACACCGTGAGGTATAACTACTAATTTCCATAATCAACAGTTTGGCTACGCAAAATCAAACAAAATACTCCACGGTGTGGGTATTAGTAGTTATATGACATTAGTAGTTTGGCTACGCAAAGCATCGCCCAATAATGGCGCCCATGGTCCAGGAGAGATGGCTATGGAGAAACGAAGAAAAGGAGAGGGGGAGGGGGGATGAGGTAGCCGCCACCATTGGAGTGGAGGGTGGAGAGGCCCTTAGTGGATGGAGGCCCACGAGAGAGTGGGGTGCGGCCGAGGTCATGGAGAAGGGAGGAGAGGAGGACGGCGAGAGAGAAGAGATGATTCTCCCAATGGCGGGCGGATTGGGCGGAATGCGGTAGGCGGAGTTGGTTGGTTTTGGCAGTTCATGGTGACAATGGGGAAAAGTCCGCGGGAGAGATAATTTAACTTTTGAGATAGAACCACATATTCCATTAACCACTTGGCTTAGCCAAAGCGCTGGCCACCAAACCACATACTGTACATCAATCAACTGGTAACGACTCGGGGCACAGAGAAATTGTGTCCTGCCATGTTCCACCCAAAGCTGCTAAATCATGAGCTAACTTATTACAATCACGTGGTACAAACGAAAACACAAAAGAGTTGAAAGAGAGCTGCATGTAGAGGCGCGGGTCCGGGTAGATGATTCCCTCGTGCGCTCTATCAAATCCTTTGTACTTCATTGCGTGTACTAGATTTAGAGAGTCGGACTCAATGGTGACCATATGCCCATTCCACCGCAGCCCTCGCAGCATGCAAAGATTTCCGATATTGCTGCACTGGACACCTGAGCTAGGGCCCTTGCACCAGATTCTCTGGCAGTGCTGGTCTGATCTCTCACCACAAATCCCCAGCCTCCCGTCCTATTCTCTACATAGAACATGCCTTTAACGTTTATTTCGAGAGATGAGGTTGAGGAGTTGAGAAGGAGAACACGCGCGCGGATGGGGGCCGCGAGACTCTAGTGTCATCTCCCGTCTCGATTCTCGAAGGGGCACATGGCGTTCAGCGGAGGCGCATGGTGGGTGTTAGAGTAGATATGTGTGTATTATATTTTGCCCATATGTTAGGGGCCCTTTTGCATATTGCACCTGTACATTGTACTATATATTGTGGCCTTTTGGCCCCCAGTAATACAACACAGATTATTCTCCTATCATGGTATCAGAGCCGTAAGGCTTTTTTTTTCGCATCGCAGCCGCCGCCGCCGCCCGCCTTGGCATCTCGCCGCGCGTCGCCGCCGCCGCCTCTCCTTCACCGGCTCGGCCGCCGCCCTCCAGGCCGCCGCCTCGAGCCGCCGTCCGCTTGTTTCACGGCCTCCCGCCGGCTGTTCTCGCCGTTCCGGCCGCCTCCCGTCGGCCGCTTCCGCGCTGCTCGCCGACGGCCGCTCCGGCCGCCGCCGCTTTGCTCGCCGGCCGCTGCTCCGGCCGCCGCCCTCCAGGCCGCCCGTCCGCCTCGAGGCCGCCCGGCCGTCCGTCCGCCTCAGCCGCCGGCTGCTCGTCCTCCAGCCGCCGTATGAGCTGCTCCCGATCGATTTGGAGATCGATCTGATCTCCTGATCGGCTCGGCTCGGCTCGGCTCCTTCGGCTCGGCTCCTGATCGGCTCGATCTGAGCTTCGGCTCGGCTCGGCTCGGCTCGGCTCCGTCAGTTAGTAAAAAAAAAAAAAAAAAAAAAAGCAAAAAAAAAAAAAAAAAAAAAACGACAGAGCTATGTCTTCCTCGTCGGGTTATGTTGCGATTCCTCGCTGCCCGGTGACTTTTGATGGCGCGAATTATCCTGATTTCGCTGCCTTTATGCGCGTCCACATGCGCGGTCTTCGTCTTTGGGGTGTGCTTTCTGGCGAGGTCCCTTGTCCGTCGCGCCCGTTGCTCCTACGGCGCCTACTGCACCGACGCCCGTTTCCCTTGCCCCC
Organism: Lolium perenne; assembly: GCF_019359855.2. NCBI lineage: Eukaryota > Viridiplantae > Streptophyta > Magnoliopsida > Poales > Poaceae > Lolium > Lolium perenne. Next base: position 8,262,906 of record NC_067248.2, on the reverse strand, counting down.
GATGCTTCTCAGGAGGACAAGGATGCAGCCAAGAGTGCCGCTGATACTGCTCTGGCTGATTATGACCGGAAGGTTGAGGAGTATTCTACTGCTGTTGCGACCTACCGGCTGGATCTGACTGACTACACTCAGTGGATCGATGATGATGCTCGTTCTTCTTCTGTTCTCACTTCCGGTGTTCTGCCTCTGTATTCTGCCGAGTACATGAGTCTTCACACTGCTGCTGCTCGGTGGGCTTTTCTTCGTCAGCCGCTATCGGCCGTACGGGGATGCTCTTTATCTCGTCTCGTGGTTCGTCGGGAGCATGATCTTCAGCAGGGTGATTCTACTATTGACGAGTTCTATACTCGAGTGCTGCTATTTGGCGTCGCCTTGATTCTCTTCGTACATATTGTGTGTGGCACCTGTCCTTTCTTTGTTTCGACCGTGCGCGCGGATCTGGAGTTTCAGCGCGTTTTTGAGTTCTTGTCGCGGCTCCGCACGGAGTTTGAGCCGCGTCGTGCCCAGCTGCTTGCCCGTGGTCGTGTTCCGCTCTCTGAGGTACTCGCTGAGCTGCGCGCAGAGGAGACTCGTCTTCGTGGTGCTGGTCTTCTTGCGGTTCCCTCTGCACTTGCTGCTCGTGGTCCTCCTGTGCCGTCTGCTCGTGGTTCTCCTGTGCCGTCCCCTTCGTTGCGGTCTCCAGCACCGCCGTTACTCTCTCCTCCGCCGGTCCAGGGCCAGAGTCAGTCTCAGCAGCCTCGTGGTCCTCGTCCTCCCTGCGCCTTCTGTGGCAAGGCTGGCCACGACGTCTCTGGCTCTTTGGAGGAGGGACCCCAGCTTACGTCAGCAGTACCTTGATAAGCTTGCTCGTCGGCAGGCTGGTTCTTCAGGCTCGTCTGCTGTTGCGCTGTCTGATCAGGACATTATCCGTGGTCTTCGTGGTCTGCTCGCTGCTACAGGCTCTTCTTCGACGGGTACTGCTGGTTCTGTGTCTGGCTCTTCTGGCACCGCGCGACCACCACCTTCTACACAGTCAGGTACGTCATCCCCGTGGTATCTGGATTCTGGAGCTTCTTTTCATATGACTTCTGCGTCTTCTATCCTTTCCGCTCTTCGCTCTCTTCTTTCTCCTGTCCGTGTTATCACGGCTGATGGTTCCTCTCTTCCTGTTTCCAGTCGAGGCACCCTTTCTACTTCATCTTTCTCTGTTCCTGATGTTTCTCATGTTCCTAGCCTTAAGATGAACCTGTTTTCTGCTAGTCGCCATCGATTCTGGTTGTCGCGTCATTCTTGACGCTGATTCTTGTGCTGTTCAGGACCGCCGTACACAGGCCCTGGTTGGAGCTGGCCCTCGCAGCCTTGAGTCCCCGGGCCTCTGGGAGTTAGACTGGCTTCGCGTTCCTTCCGCCGACACTTCATCTGCCAGCTCTCCTGCAGTTGCTGCTTCTGTCACTGGTTCTTTTCAGCAGTGGCATCATCGGCTGGGTCACCTTTGTGGCTCCCGTTTATCGTCATTAGTTCGTCGTGGTCTTCTGGGGTCTGTCTCAGGAGATGTGTCTTTACATTCGTGTCAGGGTTGTAGGTTAGGCAAACAGATTCAGCTTCCCTATCCTACCAGTGCGTCTGTATCTCAGCGACCTTTTGATTTAGTTCATTCTGATGTTTGGGGTCCGGCTCCCTTTGCTTCCAAAGGGGGCCATCGATACTATATTTTGTTTATTGATGACTTTTCCCGGTACACCTGGTTGTTTTTTATGCGCTCTCGCAGTGAGGTGCTTTCTATTTATCAGCGCTTTGTGGCCATGGTTCGTACTCAGTATTCCACTCCCATTCGTGTGTTTCGTGCTGACTCTGCAGGAGAGTATATCTCCCAGCACCTGCGTGGTGTCCTTGCTGAGCAGGGCACGCTTGCCCAGTTCTCGTGTCCCGGCGCTCATGCTCAAAATGGTGTCGCCGAGCGTAAGCATCGTCATATTCTTGAGACTACCCGTGCTATGATGATTGCTTCCTCTCTTCCGCCGCATTTCTGGGCGGACGCTATCTCTACGTCCACTTATCTTATTAACATTCAGCCTTCTGCTGCTCTTCAAGGTGGCATTCCTCTCGAGCGTCTCTCTGGCAGCTTGCCAGACTACTCGACTCTTCGTTTATTTGGTTGCGTTTGCTATGTTCTTCTCCCTCCTCGCGAACGCACCAAACTGACTGCTCAGTCTGTTGAGTGTGTTTTTCTCGGATACAGTGATGAGCATAAGGGCTATCGCTGTTGGGACCCCGTTGGTCGTCGGATGCGCATCTCTCGTGACGTCACGTTTGATGAGACGCGTCCTTTCTATCCTCGTCCCACCTCTGGTACATACCCGGTGGATGATCTCTCTTTTCTTCTCCTTCCTGATGCACCACCCTCTGTCCCTCCTGTTTCTCCTCCTGATGCGCCCCCTCCGACTCCGGTGCCATCGTCGCCTCCTAGTTCTCCTTCCTCTTCTTCTTCTGATTCCACTGGTCCTCCTTCTCCCTTGTCTCCTTTTCCCTTCCACTATTCTCGGCGTTCTACAGTTCCGGACTCTTCGCCTGATGATCCTTCTCCCTCCTCTTCCGATGAGTTGTCTTCTTCTGATGATTCTCCTAGTTCTCCACCTCTTCCGCCTGTTCGTCAGCGTCGTGCTCCTAACCGTTTCTCTCCCAGTCAGTACGGTCTCTCTGTCGTCTCCGAGCCGACTTCTTATCGGGATGCTAAGTGCCATCCTGAATGGCAGCTTGCCATGGCTGAGGAGATCGCTGCGCTTGAGCGCACTGGCACCTGGGATCTTGTTTCTCCTCCTCCTGGTGTTCGTCCTATCACGTGTAAGTGGGTCTATAAAATTAAGACCCGCTCTGATGGATCTCTTGAGCGCTATAAAGCGCGTCTTGTGGCACGTGGCTTTCAGCAGGAGCACGGCCGTGATTATGATGAGACTTTTGCTCCTGTGGCTCATATGACCACCGTGCGTACTCTTCTTGCTGTTGCTTCTGTTCGACGCTGGTCTGTCTCTCAGCTTGATGTTCAGAACGCTTTTCTTAATGGCGAGTTGAGTGAGGAGGTTTACATGCAACCTCCTCCTGGGTATTCTGTTCCCGATGGGATGGTTTGTCGTCTTCGACGTTCTCTTTATGGCCTGAAACAGGCCCCTCGTGCCTGGTTTGCGCGCTTTGCCTCTGTGGTGACTGCTGCTGGTTTCTCTCCTAGTTTTCATGATCCAGCGCTATTTGTTCACACTTCTCCTCGTGGACGCACTCTTCTCCTTCTCTATGTTGATGATATGATCATTACTGGTGATGATCCTGAGTATATTGCCTTTGTCAAGGCTCGTCTTCGCGATCAGTTTCTTATGACCGATCTTGGTCCTCTTCGCTATTTTCTTGGGATTGAGATTTCCTCCACTTCTGATGGTTTTTATATCTCCCAGGAAAAGTATATTCACGATCTCCTTACTCGTGCTGCTCTTGTGGATGAGCGCACTGTTGAGACTCCTATGGAGCTTAATGTTAAGCTTCGTCCTACTGATGGTGATCCTCTTCTCGATCCCACACGCTATCGCCATCTTGTTGGGAGTCTTGTTTATCTTGCTGTCACTCGTCCTGATATCTCTTATCCTGTTCATATTCTGAGTCAGTTTGTCTCAGCTCCTACCACCGTTCACTACAGTCATCTCCTTCGTGTCCTCCGTTATCTCCGTGGCACGATTACTCGTCGCCTTTTCTTTCCTAGTTCCAGTTCTCTCCAGCTCCAGTGCTACTCGGATGCTACTTGGGCGAGTGATCCTACGGATCGTCGTTCACTTTCTGCTTACTGTGTGTTTCTTGGTGGTTCGCTTGTTGCTTGGAAGACGAAGAAACAGGTAGCGGTTTCCCGTTCGAGTGTTGAGGCTGAGCTGCGGGCTATGGCTTCGTTGATTGCTGAGGTGACCTGGTTACGGTGGTTGCTTGCAGATTTTGGGGTCTCACACGACACCCACTCCACTTTTGTGTGACAGTACAGGTGCTATCAGTATTGCACGTGATCCGGTCAAGCATGAGCTGACCAAGCATATTGGTGTTGATGCCTTTTATACACGTGCTCAGGTGCATGATCAGGTTGTTGCGCTTCATTATGTGCCTTCAGATTTACAGTTGGCGGATTTCTTTACAAAGGCACAGACTCGCGCGCAACATGACTTCTTACTCTCCAAACTCAGGGTGGATCCACAACACAGATTATTCTCCTATCAGTGGGAGCGAGTGATCGCCCGCCTTATCGTCAATGTTTTCCTAAAAACATGCGTCCTAATGGTTCGGTATTACACCCTCGAATATTAACCGGGTGAACTCATGCTGCACCACAGAAGAAGAATGAATTTAACCACGTACACCCTCGAATCCAAATTAATTGATCAAGTTATCTAGACGTGTTTATTGACTAGTTATATATGTATCTAGATAAAGTTTGAGTCAATTATAGACTCATAATTTTCCGGGTGAGGGAGTATTATTTTCTCGATCTTTCTATCATAGACTCATAATCAACTAACCGGTAGATCATTGGGTTTAAAATCGTCTGCACGAGGAACTACAAATTACTGGTGAAATAGGTTCCATATTTCATCTATAGAAACGTGGGAATAACATCATCACGGCAATCTTTCTAGATATGAGGGATTGCAGAATTCGTTGAATGCAGTTTTCATATGCAGATAGTAGTTTAGGAATCACATAAGGAAAATGTACTCAACTCTTCATTTTTTTTGTAACTTCTAACAGGAATGCATATACAGTTTAATGCTACAGTTGGTCTCTGCTTAAGTTACGGTGGCATTGAAATGATGAAAGGATCTATGCAACGGTTTGCCAAGTTTTTTTCTCATGAAATTTTGGAGTTCATAGGAAAGAATTCTTTTCAAATGTTGCCACCTTCCTCAAATACGGGCATTTTTTCAAGATGCTTGTCAGTGGTAGGTGGGATAAAATCGTCCCAAATTAGGCACCTTCCTCGAACTCATAAAGATTTGGTTACGAATCAAGAAGTCAAAGGGTGACCCTCTAATTAAGTATATTGTGAAGAAAAGCCTAAGTTAACCACACACACACATCGCACACACACTACTGTAAATTCATAAGTGAACCATCAGATGAAGTTTCACAGTGTGTGAATTATCGAGGGGATTTCAAATTGCAAACACAACTTGCGAGGATTGGCCTTATTGTATTTATTATTTACTTGTGACCGAAATAAGTTTTGAAATGATTGCCATGTATGGTGACGCTCATGCACGCTATACATTTTAGTGATATTTATTAATTTCCTCTTGTATGAACTTTTATTATAAAAGTAATAGAAATATTTAGATGGTTGCCATTGCATATGCGCGTGCCATTGTGCTAGTTTAGAGAACAACACAATCATAGACGACGTGGGCTTAGCCCAGTGGTTAGGGTCGCAGTGGCGCACCCTAACGACCAGAGTTCGATTCCTATCAGGGGCGAATTCTGGAATTGTCACGCCAAGTCCCGCTTCTACTATATCAGTAATGTTCTAGTTCCTCCTAGACACTGTTTTTTTTTTTAATCATAGGCTTCAGGTCCGAACAACCTGACAGTATTGACGATGGTGCAGACACATAATCTATCGCATCCGACACGCCAACCTAATAGTGATCAGTCAGACGTATCCCAGCGTGCGTTACGTGCTCTCAAGTCCAGGTCGGAACAAGTACAGTGACATCTACTTGCATGTTGAGCAGTTGGGATTTGCAATAACATTGCAGCTTATGCGCTCCAGGATTGCGATTCCAGTCCATCGACCAGGGGACTTGTCAAAAAAATCATTATCAACAGACCGTAAGGACCGGTTCGCTCCCCCACGCCGCGTCGCCTCCTCCTGGCGACCGGGGGACGAAACCCTAGGCCGCCGCCGCCAGCTCCCCCCGCCTCGATCTCCCCTCCTCGTCGCCCCCGGAGGTGCCGCCGGTCGAAGGCCGCGACGCCCATGAAGGGGGCGGCGGGGATCTAGGCTCCCGGCTCCGCGCGCGACGATAGGAGGAGGAACGCCGCGCGGGATCTGCTGGTGCCGGAGCGGGCGCTATGTCGGCGCCCCTGCTGCGTCTTGCTCCTGCCGGAGCAGCCGTGGGTCAGGGCGTGGTCGACCAGCGCTCCTCCCGGTGGGGGCTTGGGCACCGGAGGCGGCGGCCTCTGCGAGGTGAGGGCGGCGCGGTCCCTGGCGGCGGGGAGCGCTTGCTGATGCTGAGGACCGTCTCCTCGGTCGCGTGGGCGGCGTGGAGGCGGTGGAGGGTGCTCGGGCCGCGGTGGTTGCCCCGTCGACCTCGTGGCAGATCTGAAGACGGAGGCCGGATTCCATGGGGTACCCACCCCAAGGCCATGTCATCCGGCGTTCTCGTCGGTGTGGTTGGGGTGGCAGGGCAGGGGGCTCTAGCCGGGAGAAATCCTTGGCCGGCGGTGGCGGTCACAGTGTCGGCGACGTCCTGGACGCCGTCTTCCTCCTTGGAGGCGATGCTGAGGTATATCCCCCCCTCCCTCCTTCCTTTGGCACCCGGGTGAAAACCCAAATCTCTGGATTGGGCGGCGACGGTGCTCTGGCGTCGTGTTTCTTCTTGAAGGCGCTGCCTTGGGTCGGTGGAAGGTGTCCGTGCTGCGTGGGTGTCCTGGTCTGCGGTTGCGGCGCTTGCCGTGTCTTCTCTGGCGATCTCCGTCCTGATGCTGAAGTCTTTTGGGTGGCCGGTGCGTTGGCCGGCGGCGAGGCCTGTGGTCTTTCGCGTGCGGTGGTCGTGTCTTGTTCTTGTCCTTGGTTTGATGCCCCTGGTGCTCATTCGTGCTCTAGGGAGAGCTGCTCCGCTTGCCGACGGTCCGGCGCCCTACGATCCAGGGCGAGAAGGTTGGGTCCTTCTTCGGAGGTGGAGGCGGATGGCATTCCGGCTGCGATGCGACAGGACTTGACGGTGGCAGGATTCCCGGTGGCGAGCTTCATGGCGTTGTTTCTCCTCCGCTCTGGTTCTTCCTTTAGATGATGGCCTTGATGACAAGTTGTTTTCTTTGTAATCTTTCGTTTGCTTGTTCATCGATGTTTGTAAGCTGTTCTTCAGCATCATGTAACACTTGCCGGCAACGGCCTTATTAATTTAAGGCAGGGCTATGGCCTACTCTTTAAAAAGTCCATCGACCAGGGAAAAATACGTTTCGAACTCACTTTGCACGGTAGACTCAACGGAACCCTCTAGTATGTTTTTGTTTTATAAAGGAAATATAGTAATATTAAGAGATACCAAATACATCTAGCTTCTGCAACAACGTAATATCCTAATGACAGTACGGATGCACACAGTAAAAAAATAAAGATATAAAAGTCAGCGACATGGTGCAAAGTGTTGCAGCCCGATCCATTATACAAAATGCTAAATGAAAGGGCGCCTGCCGACTCGTCCAATTCAGGACCCCCTCATACTGTCGTTCATATCCGTTATAAAATATTAAACGGAAGGTCCAATTAACTTAACTGCTACCTCCTCCACGCCTCTCCTTTCTCCTGATGCTCAATTGGTGTAGGGGAGTTCATCTGACCTGCTATTGAAAAAGTACACATTATACTGCTGTAAAATTAGTACACGATGTAATTGAGAAAAAAAAACTCTTTTGCACGGTACTCTATACATAATTATCCAAAAGTGTTCTTCAAAATACCACATCGAAGATTTTTTATAGTTATCAAAAGCGTATAGGATTGTTTTGTTCATAATAACAACATTTGCATCCAATATAATCATAGCAAATAACTATTAAACATATGCATATGTTAATGACTTGGTAGTTTCTGAAGAAGGTTTTTTTTTTTTTTGATGTTATTTACTTATTGGAAAGTGGGCATGATAAAGACTATTTTTCAAACTTTGCTCTTCTTTTGCAGATTCTTGAAAGTACCGAAGACCTCTGGTATTTAATTTGTGTACTCACTAACAATAAAATCATAGCTGTGTTCATGTATGTATTTCTGAAACTAATCACAAATAATACAACCAATGATGATATCTTCGTTGTGATGTTGTTATCACCAGATTTTAACCAAATCAGAAGTGGGCCGTGATTGAGATGGGCTTAGCAAATATATGTAGAAAATATTCATGAATCGGCCTTGTATGAAGAATTTGGGCTAAATTGCCCATGTATCTGTAAATATAGTAGGATACGTGTCGGTTAGGAGGTAGAGTTTAGCTCGTGCACGGTTGGGATTGTTCCCACGTTAGGAAGTCTAAGGACTATAAATATGTATCTAGGGTTATTGAAAAAGAGGACGATCACGTTCACAACAAACCAATCTAGGCGCATCGCCACCCCTTGTTTCGAGGGTTTCTTCCGGGTAAGCGCTATGCTGCCTTGCGATCTAGGCAGAATCTTGTTTATTCGTTGTTCATGTGTTGCTCGTACTGAAGCCTTTTTGATGGCGAGCAGCACCGTTATCATGGATATGTTAGGGTTAGCATCGGTACTTTCTTGATGTATTTGATTAGTCATGCTACCCCTGGATATCTAGCCACCCTTGTACTGATCTCAGGTGCAAGGGTGGCACCTTGCTTAGTCATTGTTTAGTAGATTCGACCCGCTACGATCGCTCCTTGTTCTTCAAGGATTAGTTTGATATCTACATAGTTAGGCCTTGCAAACGGGTTGAAGGATCCAGTAGCACGTAAGGTATAGTTTGCTAGTCCTAGAGGAGATGTTCCGGGAATCAACTCCACGTTGGTTTTTAGGCCTTGTCTAGGGCTGGTTTATTACCATCTTTCGTGCTTACCAGGCTCAATTACGTGTAGGACGTTCCGGTTATGTGGTGAAAACCCTAGATCATCGTAGATCGTTTTAACCTAATATTGATCAAGCATGACCACCATGTTATCGTAGATCTCATACGAATCATGGGTGGATCGGCTCCTTGAGCCGATTCACAGGACAACCTGAGAGCCGATCGAGGCTCGTATTTAATGTTTACGTGTATGACATGCAGGAAACTAGTCGAAGCAATCCATCACCTTCCTGACCAGGTATAGGTCAGGTGGCACGCCCTTGCACCAGCATCGGACGTGCGTGCCGGAGCTTTGCGGGCCGTCGCCCGAGGGACCAGGGCCCACCAGCAGTCCTGGGAGCCTCCCGGCTCTTCGTGTTGCCCGTCGCTACTCGTCGGTGGGTTTTGGTGGTCAACACATTCTGGCACGCCCGGTGGGACTTTCTTCTACATCAACTGCGTCAACATCCGCATCAGAGATGGCGGAAGATCCAGTCACGTACGAAGATCTGTCTGAGGAGTACAAGAAGAAGTATGATGAGATCAAAGCTCTCTTCGAAGCCGACCTCATCGGCTCTTTCCAGAGGACCCGCTCACACGGCATCAGGTGGAAAGGGTTCTCAGCTGAAGGCGCTCTCGATGGAGTGGATCTGTCTACTCCTTCAGAAGAACGCACCAGGTCTCTACGACAGGAGGTTAATCACATGGTAGCTCATTCGCTACACTGCCATTCTGAGAGCCTAGTGAACACTTTGGAGCGTGTCGCGCTTCGCGTGGTCCAAGAAAGCATGAAGCATTAGTACTCTCCGTCAGGACCTGCTATAGGGACTCACCAAGGAGAGATACCGTTCCAGACCAGACCACAGCTGCCATTCGCGCTAGCAGCACCAGAGCTGCCGAGTTCACCGGCATACGTCGTCTACAAGATCGGTGGCGATCCTAGTGATTACCAGTTCTTGTATGAACCGCCTAAGGAGATCCCGCACGGATACATGTGCATATATGTGCCAGACTGCAATAACTGGGCGCGCACGAACCAGGTTGCAACAGCAGGGATTTCTGGAACAGCAGGAGGGGTTTCAGGAGCGGATCCCGAGAAGCAGGCGTGGCTAGCCAAATATGCCACCCCAACGAATCATCAGAGCTCAACTCCTGCAGCTAGCACCGTGGATCAGATCAGTGCAATCTTGAGGGACCAGTTCGGCATGGTGCCGAAAAGGAGGGCAATCAGCTATTCCAAGCCATACCCCAACGAGTATGATTTGATCCCACTACCACCCAAATATCGGCTCCCTGAATTCTCCAAGTTTAGTGGATCGGAAGGCTCTAGCTCAGTTGAGCATGTGAGCCGATATTTGGCGCAGCTGGGCATGATTTCAGCATCAGACCCATTACGTGTGAGGTTTTTCGCGCAATCTCTCACAGGATCGGCTTTCGGATGGTACACCTCGCTGCCACCAGATTCAATCCGGACTTGGAAGCAGATGGAAGAACAGTTCCACATGCAATATCACTCAGAAGATTCCGAGGCTGGCATTACCGATCTAGCACAAGTACGACAGAAGCGCGGAGAAACGGTATCGGAATACATTCAGCGCTTCAGGGCCATCAGGAACCGATGCTATTCGGCTCGTATGAACGAAAAAGAAGCAGTCGATCTGGCAGTGGTGGGTCTCGCATCGCCGATCAAGGATATGGCTTCCCAAGCAGAGTACACTTCACTGGCGCATATGGTTCAGAAACTATCATTATATGAACAGCGCCACCCAGAGTTGTACCAGGACAAGTTCAAGCGCTCCGTAGTCCTGGTTGAGACAGGGGAAGATGAAGACTCTGCGGGAGATCATGAGGTAGCCGTGGCTGAATGGACTCGGGGGGCAAACCCCGTGTCCTGCAAATGGGTTTAACCACAAGGTCCTGCAAAGGGGTTTGACTTCGACGTAAGCAAAGCTGAGCAGATTTTCGACCTCTTACTCAAGGAGAAGCAGCTGAAGTTACCCGAAGGCCATAAAATCCCCATGGCGCAAGAAATGAACGGAAGGCCATACTGCAAGTGGCATAACTCGTTCACCCATACCACCAACGACTGCAGGGTGTGGCGTCAGCAGATCCAAATGGCGATAGAACAAGGCCGTCTAATTTTCAGCCAGTACGCCATGAAAGTTGACACACACCCCTTCCCCGCCGTTAACATGGTGGAGTGCACTTATCCCGGGAGATGCCAGCCAGGTTTCTCGTTCAGCATCAACATGGTAGGACCTGTGTACCACCCTGGTAAGGACAAAGGCGAGAGCAGCCGCTCTCGTGGCAAAGAAAAAGAGGAGGCCGTTTCACGCGACCGGCCCCAACGTAATGACAAGCGCTACATCACAGAGGAGCAAGTAAGGAATGTGCGTTACCAGTGACCTCTCTCCGAGCACCTCCTCAACAAATATGAGCGTCAGTACGACCAGCGCCGGCGATACGACAGCGACGACGAAAAAGATCGTCGGTCTAGTGTGGATAACAGGAAATATCGTCGGTATGATCGAGACGACGAAAGATATGAGCGCCGCGTCAAGGAAAAGTCAAGAGAGCAAGACGACGTGGACAGACACTGGGATTGTCCTTTCTTCAAGCATTGCTGGGATTCAGGGATGAGCCGATTGCCTACAATCGGCAACTGCCCAGAGTGTAGACAGAAAAAGAGGAACACAGGAGACGTGTCAGTGTTCAAGCATCTAGGGCCTCTCCCATCTCGGAACAAGCAAGCTGAGTCCTCTCGGGTGGAAGATCTCGAAGAGTTAGAAGATGAAGATGAAGAAGAAGAAGATAGATACCACCGGCCAAGGTGGTGCCCTGATGGACTCAGCCATTCTCAAAAGTGTAGGGTTCAGCGACTACGTAGCGTAGAGGAAGCCGAGAGACGATACCTACACGCGTTAAGGAAAGCACGGCCTGATCTGGCCGCGAAAATTCAGCAAACTCTGGATGAGGAGGGTCGTCCACAGAAGAAAAGAGTGGCGCCCCAAACAAAAGAAAGCCGATGATACGATATCGGCTGGCACGAACATGGTGTTCATTCTTCCATCGGAGTTTTGTGCTCCAGGAACAGAGGAGGCACCTATAGCACAGCTCGACTGCGGACCACGGCCAGTTATCTTTGAGAAGCCACGAGAAAGGAGCTACATGCATCTGAAGGCCCTGTACTTAAGAGGTTATATCAACGGGCAGCCTGTCAATAAGATGTTGGTCGACACGGGAGCGGCAGTCAATATAATGCCCTACTCCATGCTACGTCGCTTGGGACGCTCTAGCGCGGATCTGATCACGACCAACGTCACTCTGAACGACTTCAACGGCCAAGCATCAGAAGCACAAGGCGTTCTGAACGTGGATTTAACTGTAGGCCGAAAGACCATCCCTACGTCATTCTTCATCGTCGACACCAAAAGCACCTACGCTGTCCTGCTAGGGAGAGATTGGATCCATGCTAACTGCTGCATTCCATCCACGATGAACCAATGCTTGATACAGTGGGATGGAGATGACGTGGAGGTCGTCCATGCAGATGATTCAGCCGAAATCTCAACGGCTGGCATGAACATTTGGGAAGCGGGAGGCCAAGAGCCGCTCTCCGAAATCAGTTTGGACGGCTGTGAGTGCATCGAAGTGACAAAAAACGGGGTGAGGCTGGTCTTATCCACCGGCCTGACAGTATAGCAAGAGCAAAGGCAATGGACATACGTGGCAAGGCCGATCCCTACGATCGGCCCCAAAAAATAAAAAGTGATGATCTCGTCTCAAGCATGCCACATAGTCTTAGTAAAGCACGAACAAGATGTAAACCTTCATTGAGCAATGCAATAAAAATAGGGGCCGATTCTAGCAATCGGCCCATACTATCCTCGCCATGCGCTTTGCCTGTGTTTAACATCGATCTAGCAGGCGATGGAAAGCTAGGGTATGGGTTTACATCGGCTGATGAGCTAGAAGAGGTTGACATTGGTCCTGGGGATAAGCCACGACCAACTTTTATCAGCAAAAAGCTAGATCCACATCTCAGGAGCCAGATGATAGCTCTGTTAAAAGAATACCCAGATTGCTTTGCATGGGATTATACAGAGATGCCTGGGTTAGACAGGAGCATCATTGAGCATCGGCTCCCTCTCAAGAAAGGATTTCGGCCGTTCCAGCAACGTGCGCGTCAGATGAAGGCCGATATCCTAGAAGAAGTCAAGAAAGAGGTCGAGAAAATGTTGACCGCCGGGTTCATCAGGCTGTGCAGGTACGCTGAATGGATTTCCAATATAGTGCCTGTACAGAAAAAGGATGGCCGATGGCGCGTTGCCATAGATTTTCGAGATCTCAATAGAGCCACTCCAAAGGATGAATATCCCATGCCGGTAGCAGAGATATTGGTCAATGCAGCTGCTGGTCATAAGGTCTTAAGTTTCATGGATGGCAACGCCGGCTACAATCAGATCTTCATGGCTCCAGAAGATATACACAAGACTGCATTCAGAGTACCGGGTTCAGTGGGCTTGTTTGAATATGTAGTCATGACTTTTGGACTGAAGAATGCCGGTGCAACATACCAAAGAGCCATGAATTACATCTTTCATGATCTGATCGGCAAATTGGTGGAAATCTACATTGATGACGTGGTGGTCAAGTCTGTCTCCGTAGAAGGACACCTGGAGGATTTGCGACGCATCCTGGACCGAACTAGAAAATTCGGGCTAAGAATGAATCCAAAGAAGTGTGCTTTTGGGGTGACGGTCGGTCAGTTCTTGGGTTTCTTGGTTCATGAAAGTGGAATCGAGATCGGCCTGAAAAGACAGGAGGCAGTGCGCACCATGCAACCACCTACCACGAAGAAGGAACTCCAATGCCTCATCGGCAAAATCAACTTCGTCCGAAGATTCATCTCCAATCTGTCGGGACGAATTGAGCCATTTATGGGATTGGTGAAAATTAAATCTGATGACGAGTTTCACTGGGGGGCAGAGGAGCAGCAAGCGTTTGACGAGATTAAGGAATATCTATTGACACCGCCTGTGCTGGTTCCGCCTCAGCAAGATAGACCATTCTACATTTACTTATCGGTAGCTGACTGATGTCTACGCCCCCTCCTTTTCCTGTAGACAGTGTTGGGCCTCCAAGAGCAGAGGTTTGTAGAACAGCAGCAAGTTTTCCCTTAAGTGGATCACCCAAGGTTTATCGAACTCAGGGAGGAAGAGGTCAAAGATATCCCTCTCATGCAACCCTGCAACCACAAAGCAAGAAGTCTCTTGTGTCCCCAACACACCTAATAGGTGTACTAGTTCGGCGAAGAGATAGTGAAATACATGTGGTATGAATAAGTATGAGCAGTAGCAACGGTGCCAGAAAATAGCTTGCTGGCGTGTAGTTGATGGTGGTAGTATTGCAGCAGTAGTAACGCAAGAAACAAGAAACAAGCAGCGATAGCAGTATTTAGGAACAAGGCCTAGGGATTACACTTTCACTAGTGGACACTCTCAACATTGATCACATAACAGAATAGATAAATGCATACTCTACACTCTTGTTGGATGATGAACACATTGCGTAGGATTACACGAACCCTCAATGCCGGAGTTAACAAGCTCCACAATTCAATGTTCATATTTAAATAACCTTAGAGTGCATGAAAGATCAATTCGACTAAACCAAGTACTAGCATAGCATGCACACTGTCACCTTCATGCTATGTAGGAGGAATAATACACATCAATATTATCATAGCAATAGTTAACTTCATAATCTACAAGAGATCATAATCATAGCATAAACCAAGTACTAACACGGATGCACACACTGTCACCATTACACCGTGCAGGAGGAATAAAACTACTTTAATAACATCACTAGAGTAGCACATAGATAAATTGTGATACAAAACACATTGCAATCATAAAAGATATAAATAAGCACTTCACTATGCCATTCAACAGTGAATAAGTATTCTGTGAAATATAGCCTAAGAGACCCACACGGTGCACACACTGTCACCTTTACACACGTGGGACAAGGAGTCTCCGGAGATCACATAAGTAAAATTCACTTGACTAGCATAACGACATCTAGATTACAAGCATCATCATATGAATCTCAATCATGTAAGGCAGCTCGTGAGATTATTGTATTGAAGTACATAGGAGAGAGATGAACCACATAGCTACCGGTACAGCCCCGAGCCTCGATGGAGAACTACTCCCTCCTCATGGGAGCAGCAGCGGTGATGAAGATGGCGATGAAGATGGCAGCGGTGTCGATGGAGAAGCCTTCCGGGGGCACTTCCCCGTTCCGGCGGCGTGCCGGAACAGAGACTCCTGTCCCCCAGATCTTGGCTTCGCGATGGCGGCGGCTCTGGAAGGTTTCTGTGGGTTTCGTCGAACCTATCAGGGTTTTCGCGACGGAGGCTTTAAATAGGCGAAGAGGCGGCGCAGGAGGGCTGACAGGGTGGCCACACTATAGGGGGGCGCGGGCCCCCCCTTGGCCGCGCCGGCCTAGGGTTTGGTGGCCCTGTGCCCCCTCTCTGGCGGTTCTCGTGTGTTCTGGATGCTTCCGGGCAAAATAGGAACCTGGGCGTTGATTTCGTCCGATTCCGAGAATATTTCGTTACTAGGATTTCTGAAACCAAAAACAGCAGAAAACAGGAACTGGCACTTCGGCATCTTGTTAATAGGTTAGTTCCAGAAAATGCACGAATATGACATAAAGTGTGCATAAAACATGTAGATAACATCAATAATGTGGCATGGAACATAAGAAATTATCGATACGTCTGTTGACTGCCAAAACCCACCGGCGGGCAGCGACTGTCAACACGGTAGAGCCGGGAAGAGCCTAGAGCTGCGGCTGGCTGAGACCCCTCCGAGCGACGGCCCGCAAAGCTCTTCTGGTCACACGTCCGATGCGAATTGCAAGGGCGTGCCACCTGACCTATACCTGGTCAGGAAGGTGATGGAGATGCCTCGCTTAGTTTCCTGCATGGCATACACGTAAACATTAAATACGAGCCTCGATCGGCTCTCAGGTTATCCTGTGAATCGGCTCAAGGAGCCGATCCACCCATGATTCGTACGGGGTGCACGAATATATGGTGGTCCTGCTTGATCAAGATAAAGCTAATGAGATCTACGACGATTTAGGGTTTTCACCGCATAATCGGATCATCCTACTCCAGGTTGGGCCTCGCGGCCACGCACGGTGATCGTAAGCCGATCCTAAACAAGGCCTAAAAACCAACACGAAGTTGATCCCCGGAACATCCTGTTTAGGACTTGCGAACGACACCCTACGTGCCGCTGGATCCTCCCCCCTTTGTAAGGCCTAACTATTGCAGATATTAAACTAATCCTTGTAGAACAAGGAGCAATCGTAACGGATCAGATCTACTAAATAATGATCAAGCGGGGTGCCGCCCCCACACCTAAGATAGGTGTGAGGGCGGCTAGATATGCAAGGGTTGCACTACGCTAGCATGTTACGTGAAGAACTATGCTAACCCTAACAAATCTATGATAACTACGTTGCTCGCCATCAACAAGGCTTCAGTACGAGCAATGCATGAACAACGTGGAGCTTGTGCTGCCTAGATCGCAAGATGCGATCTAGGCAGCATGTCGCTTACCGGATAGAAACCCTCGAGACGATGGAGTTGGCGATGCGCCGAGATTGGTTTGTTTGGTTGAACGTGAGTTGTTGTTTATTCCATAAACCCTAGATACATATTTATAGTCTAGGGGGCTTTCTAATTCAGGCGTGCACCTAACCGTGCACGGGTAAAACTCTAACTAACCGACACGTATCCTAATATGTTACAGATACACGGGCTAACTAGCCCACACTTTGCATATAAAGGCCGATTCACCTATTTCTTCCATATACATATTCAAATCCATCTTGATCGCGGCCCACCTCTGACTCGGTCAAATTCTGGAGATAACACATGCCCCCTGGTTTTGGAATTGGTAATTCCAAAATCACTCTGCTTTCCTTCGTCGGGTCATGTCGTGGCAGAACCGTTGCAGTATCCTTCATCATGATGCCTTGCCTTCTCAACTTCTCCGCGTGACCTGGCAGTTTTTTTTTTCTCTTTAGGCACCACTTCCTCGGAAACTGCTGTGGCATTGAATTTCCACTATATCCCCTTTTATTTAACCGCTATGAACAGTTCTCCTCTGCTTCTTCTCCGCATTAGCACTCCACAAGCCCTCCTGCGCCACCATGTCTTCTTCCTCCTCTGCTCCATCGGATCCTTCCAGCCAGTCCTCCACGTCCCGAGAGCCGACGCCGGAGTACAACCCGGCGGAGGTCCACGCGGCCAACACCCGCCGCGCCATTGCGGCCGGGGAGGAGCCAGACCATGACTTCTCCATCTGGTCCGAGGATGACAAGTCCTCGACGGGCGGGGAGAGCGACCTCCGCTTCCTTGCCGACGGGGAATCGGTGGAGGAGAGCGATGACGATCGCTTCTCCTGGGATGACTTCACCTCCTCCGAGGGGGTGGTGGAGGAGGAAGAGGAGGAGGAGGACGACGACGACAGCCCCTCCGACGAGCCGCCGGCCAAGCGGTTCTGCCCTTGGCCGGGCAACCTTAGCGACTTCGACAGCGACGAGGACGACGCTGACGAAGAAGACGAGGACAACGAGGGCCCGGTCGGCGGCCATTGGAGCGACGACGAGCCCGCCGGGAGCAGCGCTGACAGCGGCGACGACGGCGACGACGAGGGCAGCGACGGCCCGTAGATAGGACCTCTAGCATAGGACCAGTAGTAGTAGATGGGGCAATGTATCCCCTAGTACTTCCTTTTGAGAGCAATCAGCTCTTTATGTAAGAAATCTATCAATGAAGAACTTTCCCCAATTTGATCTTGCCGATTTCCTTTGAGTTTAATTTAGCCGATTCCTCCTTCTACTGACCTCGCCGATTCGTCCCCTTTGCCAATGCGTAATGAGCCGATAGCAACGCATCGGTCCTTTAAAAATCACCCTTCCATCCTTCAACTGATGATCTTGAAATCTGGTGGATAATGTAGAATCTTCAGGGACGCCTTTGAATTCTTCCAACCAAACCTAATGGTCTTCTTTAATACTCATCATTTGTGAAGAAGGTGGCGACGAAAGACCAGCCGATGGTACCCCAATCGGCTCTTTAAACAGGGTATCCACCAGGCCTGCTGCCCCCCGAGCCTTTCTCGAGTCGAGAATGTCAAAGAGGACGCACCAACGATTGGAAATCCTTGACAGTTGGCCTGGATTTGGTGGAGATTCGGTAAACCTCGCATAATTCCACTAGAGTCGATGGCTGCGCATCGGCTGCTTCTCAATTCTAAAGTCGATGCCCTTGCATCGGCTGTCCAAAAAAAAATTTTTTTTACTGGCCGATTTTCTCCTATCGGCCCCAATATTTCACTGCACACATGTCCTCCTGCACCTGTTCCCATGTTCATCGTGTTTAGGTGCCCCCCGAGCCGAATCTGTCAGGGAATGGCAGATATCGGCTCTGTAATTCGCACGTCGGCTCCTGATAGGGTCAAGGGCGAACACAAGCAGAATATGTCGTGAGGATAATTTTGGCCGATTGCTGGGATCGGCCTCCACAATGATTGAAGCGCTGACTGAAGGTTCTGTAACATCCCTTCATAGACTTCTGGGGCCGATCACAAGGATCAGCCTCGCCAAGTTGCACATCACTTCGCTTCAACTACATGGTCAGGCCAGTGGATAAAACCAGCTTAACCCTTCCCTTTGTCACGTCGATGCGCTCGCAGTCGTCCAAATTGATACCTGAGAGGGGTTCTTGGCCTGCTGCTTCCCATGCGTTCATGCCAGCCATTGAAATTTCGGCTGAGTCATCGGCCTGGACGACCTCTACCTCATCTCCATCCCACTGTATTATGCATTGGTGCATCGTGGAGGGAATGCAGCAGTTGGCGTGGATCCAATCTCTTCCCAGCAGAACAGCATAAGTGCTCGTGCTATCGACGATGAAGAACGTTGTAGGGATAGTTTTCCTCCCTACGGTCAGATCCATGTTCAGGACACCCTGTGCCTCAGATGCTTGGCCGTTGAAATCGCTCAATGTCACGTTGGTCTTGATTAGATCTGAGCTAGAGCGTCCCAGCCGACGTAGCATAGAGTACGGCATGATGTTGACTGCCGCTCCGGTGTCCACCAGCATCTTATTTACAGGCCTCCCATCGATATATCCTCGCAAGTACAGGGCCTTCAGATGTCTGTAGCTCTTTTCTCGTGGCTTCTCAAAGATAACCAGCCGTGGGCCGCAGTCAAGTTATGCCACGGGTACCTCATCTAATCCTGGAGCGCTGAACTCCGAAGGGAGGATGAACACCATGTTCGTGCCAGCCGATGTTTCATCATCGGCTTTCCTTTGTTTGGGGCGCCACTCCATTTTCCGTGGGCGACCCTCCTCATCCAGGGTCCGCTGAACTTTTGCAGCCAGATCAGGTCGTGCCTTCCTTAACGTTTGCAAGTACAACCTTTCGGCTTCCTCCAGGCCGCGCAACCGCTGAACCCTGCGCTTTTGGGAACGGCTGAGTCCGTCAGGGCACCACCTTGGCCGGTGGCACCTGTCTTCTTCTTCTTCTTGTCCCTCGTCTTCGGAATCCTCGAGATCTGCCCACCGAGGGGACTCAGCACGTTTGCTTTGTGGCGGGAGAGGCCCTAAGCGCTCGAACACAGACACGTTGGCTGCCTCCTTCTTTTTCTGGTTGCATTCTGGGCAATTGCCGATTGTGGGCAATCGGCTCATTCCTGAATCCCAGCAGTGTCTGAAGAAGGGGCAGTCCCAATGCCTGGCGTTATCATCTTGCTCCCTTGATTTTTCCGTGGCACGGCGCTCGTGCTCCTCCTCATCGCGATCATGCCGACGATGTCTTCTGGCTTCTCCAGCCAGACGATCTTTCTCATCATCATAGCTGGACTGTCGGCGTTGGTCATACTGCCTTACATATTTGTTGAGGAGGTGATCAGAGAGAGGTCGCTGATATCTTATGTTCTTCACCTCTCCCTCTGTGACGTAGCGCTTGCCATCATGATGGAGCCGATCGCGTGGAGCGGCCTCCTCTGTGTCCTTGCTATGAGAGCAGCTGCCCTCATCTCCATCTTTGCCAGAGTGGTTCCCAGGTCCTACCATGTTGATGCTGAACGAGGATCCTTGCTGGCAACCTTCAGGGTAGGTGAACTCTGCCATGTTAACGGCGGGAAAGGGCTGGGTGTCGACCTTCATGGCGTACTGGTTGAAAATTAGACGCCCCTTCTCTATCGCCGCTTGGATGTGCTGACGCCACACCCTGCAGTCGTTGGTGGCATGGGAGAGCGAGTTGTGCCATTTGCAGTATGGCTTTTCGTTCAGCTCTTGCGCCGTGGGGAATTTGAGACCTTCAGGAATCGTCAACTGTTTCTCCTTGAGCAGGAGGTCGAAGATTTGCTCAGTCTTGGTCACGTCAAAATCAAATCCCCTGGGTGGGCCTGGTGGCTTTACCCATTTGCAGGACACGGGGGTTCCTCCCCGAGTCCATTCAGCCACTGCTACCTCTTGGTCTCCCGCAGGAACTTCGTCTTCCTCTGCATCGACCAGGACTACTGCACGCTTGAACTTGTCTTGGTACAGGTCCGGGTGGCGCTGTTCATATGCTGACAGTTTCTGAACCATGTGCGCCAGCGAGGGATAATCTGCTTGGGAGGCCATGTCCTTGAGCTGTGTTGCAAGGCCTGCTACTGCCAACTCGACTGCTTCTTTTTCAGTTATACGAACCGAATAACATCGGTTCCTAAGATTCCTGAAGCGCTGGATGTATTCTGTCACAGTTTCTCCGCGCTTCTGACGTAGTTGTGCTAGATCGGCAATGCCAGACTCGGAAGCCTCTGAATGGTACTGCATGTGGAACTGCTCTTCCAACTGCTTCCAAGTCCGGATGGAGTCTGCTGGCAAAGAGGTGTACCATCCGAAAGCCGATCCCGTGAGGGACTGTGAGAAGAGCCTCACACGTAGCTGATCCGACACTGAAGCCGGTCCTAGTTGTGCCAAATATCGGCCGACGTGCTCGATGGAGCTGGAGCCATCTGATCCACTGAATTTGGAGAAATCAGGGAGCCGATATTTAGGTGGCAGCGGGATCATCTCGTACTCGTCGGGGTACGGCTTGGAATAGCCGATTGCCCTTCTTTTCGGCACCATGCCGAACTGGTCTCTCAGTATGGTACTGATCTGATCCGCTGTGCTGGCTGCAGGAGTTGAACTCTGAAGATTCGCCGGGGTGGCGTACTTAGCCAGCCATGTTTGCTTTTCCAGCTCTGAGCCAACTGCAGGAGCTGAGCTCTGGAGGTTCGTCGGGGTGGCGTACTTAGTTAGCCACGTCTGCTTCTCAAGCTCTGTCGCTGACGTTCCTCCTGTTTTCCCAGAAGTCCCTGATGTTGTGGCCTGGTTTGTGAGTGCCCAGTTGCCACAATCTGGCACATACGTGCACGCGTACCCGTGAGGGATCTCCTTAGGCGCCTCGGGCAAGAACTGGTAGTCACTAGGGTCACCACCAATCTTGTAGACGACGAATGCCGGTGTAGCCGGCACTTCTGGTGCTGCCAACGCATATGGCAGCGGTGGACGGGACTGGAGTGGCAACTCTCCTTGATGCGTCCCGAGAGCTGGTCCTGACGGCGAGTACTGGTGCCTCATGATCTCCTGGATCACGCGAAGAGCGACACGCTCCAACGTGTTGACCAGGTTCTCAGAGTGGCGGTGTAGCGAATGAGCCACCAAGTAGTTGATCTCCTGCCGCAGGGACCTGGTGCGTTCCTCCGACGGGGCAGAGAGGTCTATCCCATCGAGTGCACCTTCCGGTGAGAACCCCTTCCATCTGATGCCATGGGAACGGGTTCTCTGAAAAGAGCCGATGAGGTCGGCTTCGAGGGTGACTTTGATCTCGTCATACCTCTTCTTGAGCTCGTCGGGCAGCTCCTCGTAGGTGACTGGCGTGCCGTCCGCCATCTCAGATGTAGATGGCGATGTGGTTGATGTAGACGATTGTCCCACCGGGCGTGCCAGAATGTGTTGACTGCCAAAACCCACCGGCGGGCAGCGACTGTCAACACGGTAGAGCCGGGAAGAGCCTAGAGCTGCGGCTGGCTGAGACCCCTCCGAGCGACGGCCCGCAAAGCTCTTCTGGTCACACGTCCGATGCGAATTGCAAGGGCGTGCCACCTGACCTATACCTGGTCAGGAAGGTGATGGAGATGCCTCGCTTAGTTTCCTGCATGGCATACACGTAAACATTAAATACGAGCCTCGATCGGCTCTCAGGTTATCCTGTGAATCGGCTCAAGGAGCCGATCCACCCATGATTCGTACGGGGTGCACGAATATATGGTGGTCCTGCTTGATCAAGATAAAGCTAATGAGATCTACGACGATTTAGGGTTTTCACCGCATAATCGGATCATCCTACTCCAGGTTGGGCCTCGCGGCCACGCACGGTGATCGTAAGCCGATCCTAAACAAGGCCTAAAAACCAACACGAAGTTGATCCCCGGAACATCCTGTTTAGGACTTGCGAACGACACCCTACGTGCCGCTGGATCCTCCCCCCCTTTGTAAGGCCTAACTATTGCAGATATTAAACT
Organism: Lolium perenne; assembly: GCF_019359855.2. Lineage (NCBI taxonomy): Eukaryota > Viridiplantae > Streptophyta > Magnoliopsida > Poales > Poaceae > Lolium > Lolium perenne. The sequence continues at coordinate 8,240,480 of NC_067248.2, read as the reverse complement.
AATCCTTGTAGAACAAGGAGCAATCGTAACGGATCAGATCTACTAAATAATGATCAAGCGGGGTGCCGCCCCCACACCTAAGATAGGTGTGAGGGCGGCTAGATATGCAAGGGTTGCACTACGCTAGCATGTTACGCGAAGAACTATGCTAACCCTAACAAATCTATGATAACTACGTTGCTCGCCATCAACAAGGCTTCAGTACGAGCAACGCATGAACAACGTGGAGCTTGTGCTGCCTAGATCGCAAGATGCGATCTAGGCAGCATGTCGCTTACCGGATAGAAACCCTCGAGACGAAGGAGTTGGCGATGCGCCAAGATTGGTTTGTTTGGTTGAACGTGAGTTGTTGTTTATTCCATAAACCCTAGATACATATTTATAGTCCAGGGGACTTTCTAATTCAGGCATGCACCTAACCGTGCACGGGTAAAACTCTAACTAACCGACACGTATCCTAATATGTTACAGATACACGGGCTAACTAGCCCACACTTTGCATATAAAGGCCGATTCACCTATTTCTTCCATATACATATTCAAATCCATCTTGATCGCGGCCCACCTCTGACTCGGTCAAATTCTGGTGATAACAACGTCGGAGACGTATCAGCATCCCCAAGCTTAGTTCTGCTCGTCCCGAGCAGGTAAAACGATAACAAAGATAATTTCTGGAGTGACATGCCATCATAACCTTGATCATACTATTTGTAAAGCATATGTAGTGAATGCAGCGATCAAAACAATGTATATGACATGAGTAAACAAGTGAATCATATAGCAAAGACTTTTCATGAATAGTACTTCAAGACAAGCATCAATAAGTCTTGCATAAGAGTTAACTCATAAAGCAATAATTCAAAGTAAAGGCATTGAAGCAACACAAAGGAAGATTAAGTTTCAGCGGTTGCTTTCAACTTATAACACGTATATCTCATGGATATTGTCAACATAGAGTAATATAATAAGTGCAATATGCAAATATGTAGGAATCAATGCACAGTTCACACAAGTGTTTGCTTCTTGAGATGGAGAGAAATAGGTGAACTGACTCAACAATAAAAGTAAAAGAATGGTCCTTCAAAGAGGAAAGCATCGATTGCTATATTTGTGCTAGAGCTTTTATTTTGAAAACATAAAGAGAGCATAAAAATAAAGTTTTGAGAGGTGTATGTTGTTGTCAACGAATGGTAGCGGGTACTCTAACCCCCTTGCCAGACAAACCTTCAAAGAGCGGCTCCCATTTTATTTTATTTTTGGATGGCACTCCTTCCAACCTTTCTTTCACAAACCATGGCTAACCGAATCCTCGGGTGCCTGCCAACAATCTCATACCATGAAGGAGTGCCTTTTTATTTTAGTTTTATTATGATGACACTCCTCCCAACCTTTGCTTACTCAAGCCATGGCTAACCGAATCCTTCGGGTGCCGTCCAACAATCACATACCATGGAGGAGTGTCTATTTAGTTTAATTAATTTGGGACTGGGAATCCCATTGCCAGCTCTTTTTGCAAAATTATTGGATAAGCGGATGAAGCCACTAGTCCATTGGTGAAAGTTGCCCAACAAGATTGAAAGATAAACACCACATACTTCCTCATGAGCTATAAAACATTGACACAAATCAGAGGTGATAAATTTTGAATTGTTTAAAGGTAGCACTCAAGCAATTTACTTTGGAATGGCAGGAAATACCATGTAGTAGGTAGGTATGGTGGACACAAATGGCATAGTGTTTGGCTCAAGGATTTGGATGCATGAGAAGTATTCCCTCTCGATACAAGGTTTAGGCTAGCAAGGTTATTTGAAACAAACACAAGGATGAACTGGTGCAGCAAAACTTACATAAAAGACATATTACAAGCATTATAAGACTATACATCGTCTTCCTTGTTGTTCAAACACCTTACTAGAAATTATCTAGACCTTAGAGAGACCAATTATGCAAACCAAATTTTAGCATGCTCTATGTATTTCTTCACTAATAGGTGCAAAGTATATGATGCAAGAGCTTAAACATGAGCACAACAATTGCCAAGTATCACATTACCCAAGACATTATAGCAATTACTACATGTAGCATTTTCCAATTCCAACCATATAACAATTTAACGAAGAGGAAACTTCGCCATGAATATTATGAGCTAAGAACACATGTGTTCATACGAACCAGCGGAGCGTGTCTCTCTCCCACACAAGCATGATGTAATCCAATTTATTCAAACACAAACAAAAACAAAAGCACACAGACGCTCCAAGTAAAGTACATAAGATGTGACCGAATAAAAATATAGTTTCAGGGGAGGAACCTGATAATGTTGTTGATGAAGAAGGGGATGCCTTGGGCATCCCCAAGCTTAGACGCTTGAGTCTTCTTGAAATATGCAGGGATGAACCACCGGGGCATCCCCAAGCTTAGACTTTTCACTCTTCTTGATCATAGTATATCATCCTCCTCTCTTGACCCTTGAAAACTTCCTCCACACCAAACTCAAAGCAAACTCATTAGAGGGTCAGTGCATAATCAAAAACTCACATGTTCAGAGATGACACAATCATTCTTAACACTTCTGGACATTGCCCAAAGCTACTGGAAGGTAATGGAACAACGAAATCCACCCAACACAGCGAAAGAAGCAATGCGAAATAAAAGGCAGAATCTGTCAAAACAGAACAGTCCGTAAAGACGAATTTTAAAATGGCACCAGACTTGCTCAGATGAAAATGCCCAAATTTAATGAAAGTTGCGTACATATCTGAGGATCACGCACGTAAATTGGCATAATTTTCTGAGGTACCTACAGAGAGGCAGGTCGGAATTCGTGACAGCAAAGAAATCTGTTACTGCGCAGTAATCCAAATCTAGTATGAACTTTACTATCAAAGACTTTACTTGGCACAACAAAACACAAAACTAAGATAAGGAGAGGTTGCTACAGTAGTAAACAACTTCCAAGACACAAAATAAAAACAAAGTACTGTAGCAAAATAACACATGGGTTATCTCCCAAGAAGTTCTTTCTTTATAGCCATTAAGATGGGCTCAGCAGTTTTAATGATGCACTCGCAAGAAATAATATTTGAAGCAAAAGAGAGCATCAAGAAGCAAATCCAAAACATATTTAAGTCTAACATGCTTCCTATGAAAAGGAATCTTGTACACAAATAAATTCATGAAGAGCAAAATGACAAGATCAGGAAGATAAAACAAGTGTAGCTTCAAAAATTTCAGCACATAGAGAGGCATTTTAGTAACATGAAAATTTCTACAACCATATTTTCCTCTCTCATAATAGCTTTCAGTAGTGTCATGAGCAAACTCAACAATATAACTATCACATAAAGCATTCTTATCATGAGTCTCATGCATAAAATTATTACTCTCCACATAAGCATAATCAATTTTATTAGTAATAGCGGGAGCAAATTCAACAAAGTAGCTATCATTATTATTCTCATCATCAAATATAGGAGGCATATTGTAATCATAATCAAATTTATCCTCCATAACAGGTGGTACTAAAAGACCAATATCATTATCATAAATAGGAGGCAAAGTATCATCAAAGAAAATTCTCTCCTCAATGCTTGGGGGACTAAAAAGATCATGAAAACCAGCTTCCCCAAGCTTAGAACTTTCTATATTATTATCAACAATGGTGTTCAAAGCGTTCATACTAATATTACTACCAGCATGCAAATAAGATTCCATAGGTTTTTTAATTTTCGCATCAAACAATCCATGTTTTAAATCAGGAAATAGAATAAGAAGATCATTCTTGTCCATTATGCCAAACTAGTGTAAACAAGAAACAAAAAGATGCAATTGCAGGATCTAAAGGAAATAGCTTCGAGTACTTACAACGGCGAAAATAGCTTAGTGGCCGAGATCCGGAGTGTGAGTACCTTTTACCTTTCCTCCCCGGCAACGGCGCCAGAAAATAGCTTGATGTCTACGCCCCCTCCTTTTCCTGTAGACAGTGTTGGGCCTCCAAGAGCAGAGGTTTGTAGAACAGCAGCAAGTTTTCCCTTAAGTGGATCACCCAAGGTTTATCGAACTCAGGGAGGAAGAGGTCAAAGATATCCCTCTCATGCAACCCTGCAACCACAAAGCAAGAAGTCTCTTGTGTCCCCAACACACCTAATAGGTGTACTAGTTCGGCGAAGAGATAGTGAAATACAGGTGGTATGAATAAGTATGAGCAGTAGCAACGGTGCCAGAAAATAGCTTGCTGGCGTGTAGTTGATGGTGGTAGTATTGCAGCAGTAGTAACGCAGTAAAACAGTAAACAAGCAGCGATAGCAGTATTTAGGAACAAAGCCTAGGGATTACACTTTCACTAGTGGACACTCTCAACATTGATCACATAACAGAATAGATAAATGCATACTCTACACTCTTGTTGGATGATGAACACATTGCGTAGGATTACACGAACCCTCAATGCCGGAGTTAAAAAGCTCCACAATTCAATGTTCATATTTAAATAACCTTAGAGTGCATGAAAGATCAATTCGACTAAACCAAGTACTAGCATAGCATGCACACTGTCACCTTCATGCTATGTAGGAGGAATAATACACATCAATACTATCATAGCAATAGTTAACTTCATAATCTACAAGAGATCATAATCATAGCATAAACCAAGTACTAACACGGATGCACACACTGTCACCATTACACCGTGCAGGAGGAATAAAACTACTTTAATAACATCACTAGAGTAGCACATAGATAAATTGTGATACAAAACACATTGCAATCATAAAGAGATATAAATAAGCACTTCACTATGCCATTCAACAGTGAATAAGTATTCTGTGAAATATAGCCTAAGAGACCCACACGGTGCACACACTGTCACCTTTACACACGTGGGACAAGGAGTCTCCGGAGATCACATAAGTAAAATTCACTTGACTAGCATAACGACATCTAGATTACAAGCATCATCATATGAATCTCAATCATGTAAGGCAGCTCATGAGATTATTGTATTGAAGTACATAGGAGAGAGATGAACCACATAGCTACCGGTACAGCCCCGAGCCTCGATGGAGAACTACTCCCTCCTCATGGGAGCAGCAGCGGTGATGAAGATGGCGATGAAGATGGCAGCGGTGTCGATGGAGAAGCCTTCCGGGGGCACTTCCCCGTTCCGGCGGCGTGCCGGATGATACGTCTCCGACGTATCGATAATTTCTTATGTTCCATGCCACATTATTGATGTTATCTACATGTTTTATGCACACTTTATGTCATATTCGTGCATTTTCTGGAACTAACCTATTAACAAGATGCCGAAGTGCCAGTTGCTGTTTTCTGCTGTTTTTGGTTTCAGAAATCCTAGTAAGGAAATATTCTCGGAATTGGACGAAATCAAAGCCCAGGGGCCTATTTTTCCACGAAGCTTCCAGAAGTCCGAAGGAGAGACGAAGAGGGGCGACGAGGGGGCCACACCCTAGGGCGGCGCGGCCCCCCCCCTTGGCCACGCGGCCCTGTGGTGTGGGGCCCCCGTGCCGCCTCTTGACCTGCCCTTCCGCCTACAAATAGCCTCCGTGACGAAACCCCCAGTACCGGGAGCCACGATACGGAAAACCTTCCAGAGACGCCGCCAACGCCGATCCCATCTCGGGGGATCCAGGAGATCGCCTCCGGCACCCTGCCGGAGAGGGGAATCATCTCCCGGAGGACTCTACGCCGCCATGGTCGCCTCCGGTGTGATGTGTGAGTAGTCTACCCCTGGACTATGGGTCCATAGCAGTAGCTAGATGGTTGTCTTCTCCCCATTGTGCTATCATTGTCGGATCTTGTGAGCTGCCTAACATGATCAAGATCATCTATCTGTAATTCTATATGTTGCGTTTGTTGGGATCCGATGAATAGAGAATACTTGTTATGTTGATTATCAAAGTTATGCTTTTGTGTTGTTTATGATCTTGCATGCTCTCCGTTACTAGTAGATGCTCTGGCCAAGTAGATGCTTGTAACTCCAAGAGGGAGTACTTATGCTCGATAGTGGGTTCATGCCTGCATTGACACAGGACGATGTGTGAGAAAGTTCTAAGGTTGTGTTGTGCTGTTGCCACTAGGGATAAAACATTGATGCTATGTCTAAGGATGTAGTTGTTGATTACATTACGCACCATACTTAATGCAATTGTCTATTGCTTCGCAACTTAATACTGGAGGGGGTTCGGATGATAACCTGAAGGTGGACTTTTTAGGCATAGATGCAGTTGGATGGCGGTCTATGTACTTTGTCGTAATGCCCAATTAAATCTCACTATACTCATCATGATATGTATGTGCATTGTTATGCTCTCTTTATTTGTCAATTGCCCAACTGTAATTTGTTCACCCAACATGCTGTTTGTCTTATGGGAGAGACACCTCTAGTGAACTGTGGACCCCGGTCCAATTCTCTTTACTGAAATACAATCTACTGCAATACTTGTTCTACTATTTTCTGCAAACAATCATCTTCCGCACAATACGGTTAATCCTTTGTTACAGCAAGCCGGTGAGATTGACAACCTCACTGTTTCGTTGGGGCAAAGTACTTTGGTTGTGTTGTGCAGGTTCCACGTTGGCGCCGGAATCCCTGGTGTTGCGCTGCACTACATCCCGCCGCCATCAACCTTCAACGTGCTTCTTGGCTCCTCCTGGTTCGATAAACCTTGGTTTCTTTCTGAGGGAAAACTTGCTGCTGTGCGCATCATACCTTCCTCTTGGGGTTGCCCAACGAACGTGTGAAATACACGCCATCAAGCACATTTTCTGGGCGCCGTTGTCGGGAGATCAAGACACGCTGCAAGGGGAGTCTCCACTTCTCAATCTCTTTACTTTGTTTTTGTCTTGCTTAGTTTTATTTACTATTTTGTTTGCTGCACTAAATCAAAATACAAAAAAATTAGTTGCTAGTTTTACTTTACTTGCTATCTTGTTTGCTATATCAAAAACACAAAAAAAATAGTTTACTTGCATTTACTTTATCTAGTTTGCTTTATTTACTATTGCTAAAATGGCCAACGCTGAAAATACTAAGTTGTGTGACTTCACAACCACAAATAATAATGATTTCTTATGCACACCTATTGCTCCACCTGCTACTACAGAATTATTTTAAATTAAACCTGCTTTACTGAATCTTGTTATGCGAGAGCAATTTTCTGGTGTTAGTTCTGATGATGCTGCTGCCCATCTTAATAATTTTGTTGAATTATGTGAAATGCAAAAGTATAAGGATGTAGATGGTGATATTATTAAACTAAAATTGTTCCCTTTCTCATTAAGAGGAAGAGCTAAAGATTGGTTGCTATCTCTGCCTAAGAATAGTATTGATTCATGGACTAAATGCAAGGATGCTTTTATTGGTAGATATTATCCCCCTGCTAAAATTATATCTTTGAGGAGTAGCATAATGAATTTTAAACAATTAGATACTGAACATGTTGCTCAAGCTTGGGAAAGAATGAAATCTCTGGTTAAAAATTGCCCAACCCATGGACTGACTACTTGGATGATCATCCAAACCTTCTATGCAGGACTAAATTTTTCTTCACGGAATTTATTGGATTCAGCTGCTGGAGGTACCTTTATGTCCATCACTCTTGGTGAAGCAACAAAGCTTCTTGATAATATGATGATCAACTACTCTGAATGGCACACGGAAAGAGCTCCACAAGGTAAGAAGGTAAATTCTGTCGAAGAAACCTCTTCCTTGAGTGATAAGATTGATGCTATTATGTCTATGCTTGTGAATGATAGGACTAATATTGATCCTAATAATGTTCCGTTAGCTTCATTGGTTGCACAAGAAGAACATGTTGATGTAAACTTCATTAAAAATAATAATTTCAACAACAATGCTTATCGGAACAATTCTAGTAACAACTATAGGCCATATCCTTATAATAATGGCAACGGCTATGGTAATTCTTATGGGAATTCTTACAACAATAATAGGAGTTCACCCCCTGGACTTGAAGCCATGCTTAAGGAATTTATTAGTACACAAACCGCTTTTAACAAATCTGTTGAAGAAAAGCTTGGGAAAATTGATATACTTGCTTCTAAAGTCGATAGTCTTGCTGCTGATGTTGATCTTTTGAAATCAAAAGTTTTGCCTAATGAGAATCATCATAATAAAATTATTACTACAGCAAATGCCATTCAAGTTAGAATTAATGAGAATATAAGATTAATGGCTGAACTGCGTGCTAGGTGGGATAGAGAAGAAAATGAAAAACTAGCTAAAGAGAAGAATGTAGCTAAAGTTTGGACTATTACCACCACTAGTAATGCTAATGCTACACATGTTGCTGCACCTCCTACTAATACTAATAAAAGAATTGGTGTTAGCAATGTTTCCACTTCTAATGCAAAGCGCGAAAAACTGCCTGAAACTGCTAAAACTGCTGAAACTGCCTGTGATAAAGCTGCTGAAATTTTTTCCAACATTGGGGATGATGATCCCATTGCTTTAGATTATAATGGTTTGAATTTTGATGATTTCCACATCTCTGAAGTTATAAAGTTCTTGCAAAAACTTGCTAAAAGTCCTAATGCTAGTGCTATAAATTTGGCTTTCACGCATCATATTACAAATGCTCTCATAAAAGCTATAGAAGAGAAATTAGAGCGCGAAGCCTCTATTCCTAAAAAGCTAGAGGATGGTTGGGAGCCCATCATTAAGATGAAGGTTAAAGATTTTGATTGTAATGCTTTATGTGATCTTGGTGCAAGTATTTCTGTTATGCCTAAGAAAATTTATAATATGCTTGACTTGCCACCGCTGCAAAATTGTTATTTGGATGTTAATCTTGCTGATCATTCTACAAAGAAACCTTTGGGTAAGGTTGATAATTTTCGCATTACCGTTAACAATAACCTTGTCCCCGTTGATTTTGTTGTCTTGGATATTGAATGCAATGCATCTTGTCCCATTATATTGGGAAGACCTTTTCTTCGAACTGTTGGTGCTATTATTGATATGAAGGGAGGTAATATAAAATATCAATTTCCTCTCAAGAAAGGTATGGAACACTTCCCTAGAAAGAGAATGAAGTACCCTTTTGATTCTATTATGAGAACAAATTATGATGTTGACACTTCGTCCTTTGATAATACTTGATACACACTTTCTGCGCCTAGCTGAAAGGCGTTAAAGAAAAGCGCTTATGGGAGACAACCCATGTTTTTACCTACAGTACTTTGTTTTTATTTTGTGTCTTGGAAGTTGTTTACTACTGTAGCAACCTCTCCTTATCTTAGTTTTGAGTTTTGTTGTGCCAAGTTAAGCCGTTGATAGAAAAGTAAGTACTAGATTTGGATTACTGCACAGTTCCAGATTTCTTTGCTGTCACGAATCTGGGTCCACCTCCCTGTAGGTAGCTCAGAAAATTAAGCCAATTTACGTGCATGATCCTCAGATATGTACGCAACTTTCATTCAATTTGAGTATTTTCATTTGAGCAAGTCTGGTGCCATTTTAAAATTCGTCAATACGAACTGTTCTGTTTTGACAGATTCTGCCTTTTATTTCGCATTGCCTCTTTTGCTATGTTGGATGAATTTCTTTGATCCACTAATGTCCAGTAGCATTATGCAATGTCCAGAAGTGTTAAGAATGATTGTGTCACCTCTGAATATGTTAATTTATATTGTGCACTAACCCTCTAATGAGTTGTTTCGAGTTTGGTGTGGAGGAAGTTTTCAAGGATCAAGAGAGGAGTATGATGCAACATGATCAAGGAGAGTGAAAGCTCTAAGCTTGGGGATGCCCCGGTGGTTCACCCCTGCATATATCAAGAAGACTCAAGCGTCTAAGCTTGGGGATGCCCAAGGCATCCCCTTCTTCATCGACAACATTATCAGGTTCCTCCCCTGAAACTATATTTTTATTCCATCACATCTTATGTGCTTTTTCTTGGAGCGTCGGTTTGTTTTTGTTTTTTGTTTTGTTTGAATAAAATGGATCCTAGCATTCACTTTATGGGAGAGAGACACGCTCCGCTGTAGCATATGGACAAGTATGTCCTTGGTTTCTACTCATAGTATTCATGGCGAAGTTTCTCCTTCGTTAAATTGTTATATGGTTGGAATTGGAAAATGATACATGTAGTAATTGCTATAAATGTCTTGGGTAATGTGATACTTGGCAATTGTTGTGCTCATGTTTAAGCTCTTGCATCATATGCTTTGCACCCATTAATGAAGAAATACATAGAGCATGCTAAAATTTGGTTTGCATATTTGGTTTCTCTAAGGTCTAGATAATTTCTAGTATTGAGTTTGAACAACAAGGAAGACGGTGTAGAGTCTTATAATGTTTTCAATATGTCTTTTATGTGAGTTTTGCTGCACCGGTTCATCCTTGTGTTTGTCTCAAATAAGCCTTGCTAGCCTAAACCTTGTATCGAGAGGGAATACTTCTCATGCATCCAAAATACTTGAGCCAACCACTATGCCATTTGTGTCCACCATACCTACCTACTACATGGTATTTTCCGCCATTCCAAAGTAAATTGCTTGAGTGCTACCTTTAAAATTCCATCATTCACCTTTGCAATATATAGCTCATGGGACAAATAGCTTAAAAACTATTGTGGTATTGAATATGTAATTATGCACTTTATCTCTTATTAAGTTGCTTGTTGTGCGATAACCATGTTTACTGGGGACGCCATCAACTATTCATTGTTGAATTTCATGTGAGTTGCTATGCATGTCCGTCTTGTCTGAAGTAAGATAGATCTACCACCATATGGTTAAGCATGCATATGTTAGAGAAGAACATTGGGCCGCTAACTAAAGCCATGATCCATGGTGGAAGTTTCAGTTTTGGACATATATCCTCAATCTCAAATGAGAAAATTATTAATTGTTGCTATATGCTTATGCATAAAAGAGGAGTCCATTATCTGTTGTCTATGTTGTCCCGGTATGGATGTCTAAGTTGAAGAATAATCAATAGCGAGAAATCCAATGCGAGCTTTCTCCTTAGACCTTTGTACAGGCGGCATAGAGGTACCCCTTTGTGACACTTGGTAAAAACAATGCATTGTGATGATCCGGTAGTCCAAGCTAATTAGGACAAGGTGCGGGCACTATTAGTACACTATGCATGAGGCTTGCAACTTATAAGATATAATTTACATGATGCATATGCTTTATTACTACCGTTGACAAAATTGTTTCATGTTTTCAAAATCAAAGCTCTAGCACAAATATAGCAATCGATGCTTTTCCTCTATGGAGGACCATTCTTTTACTTTCAATGTTGAGTCAGTTCACCTATTTCTCTCCACCTCAAGAAGCAAACACTTGTGTGAACTGTGCATTGATTCCTACATACTTGCTTATTGCACTTATTATATTACTCTATGTTGACAATATCCATGAGATATGCATGTTACAAGTTGAAAGCAACCGCTGAAACTTAATCTTCTTTTGTGTTGCTTCAATGCCTTTACTTTGAATTATTGCTTTATGAGTAAACTCTTATGCAAGACTTATTAATGCTTGTCTTGAAGTGCTATTCATGAAAAGTCTTTGCTTTATGATTCACTTGTTTACTCATGTCATATACATTGTTTTGATCGCTGCATTCACTACATATGCTTTACAAATAGTATGATCAAGATTATGATGGCATGTCACTCCAGAAATTATCTGTGTTATCGTTTTACCTGCTCGGGACGAGCAGAACTAAGCTTGCGGATGCTGATACGTCTCCGACGTATCGATAATTTCTTATGTTCCATGCCACATTATTGATGTTATCTACATGTTTTATGCACACTTTATGTCATATTCGTGCATTTTCTGGAACTAACCTATTAACAAGATGCCGAAGTGCCAGTTGCTGTTTTCTGCTGTTTTTGGTTTCAGAAATCCTAGTAAGGAAATATTCTCGGAATTGGACGAAATCAAAGCCCAGGGGCCTATTTTCCACGAAGCTTCCAGAAGTCCGAAGGAGAGACGAAGAGGGGCGACGAGGGGGCCACACCCTAGGGCGGCGCGGCCCCCCCCCCTTGGCCGCGCGGCCCTGTGGTGTGGGGCCCCCGTGCCGCCTCTTGACCTGCCCTTCCGCCTACAAATAGCCTCCGTGACGAAACCCCCAGTACCGGGAGCCACGATACGGAAAACCTTCCAGAGACGCCGCCAACGCCGATCCCATCTCGGGGGATCCAGGAGATCGCCTCCGGCACCCTGCCGGAGAGGGGAATCATCTCCCGGAGGACTCTACGCCGCCATGGTCGCCTCCGGTGTGATGTGTGAGTAGTCTACCCCTGGACTATGGGTCCATAGCAGTAGCTAGATGGTTGTCTTCTCCCCATTGTGCTATCATTGTCGGATCTTGTGAGCTGCCTAACATGATCAAGATCATCTATCTGTAATTCTATATGTTGCGTTTGTTGGGATCCGATGAATAGAGAATACTTGTTATGTTGATTATCAAAGTTATGCTTATGTGTTGTTTATGATCTTGCATGCTCTCCGTTACTAGTAGATGCTCTGGCCAAGTAGATGCTTGTAACTCCAAGAGGGAGTACTTATGCTCGATAGTGGGTTCATGCCTGCATTGACACCTGGGACAGTGACAGAAAGTTCTAAGGTTGTGTTGTGCTGTTGCCACTAGGGATAAAACATTGATGCTATGTCTAAGGATGTAGTTGTTGATTACATTACGCACCATACTTAATGCAATTGTCTGTTGGTTCGCAACTTAATACTGGAGGGGGTTCGGATGATAACCTGAATGTGGACTTTTTAGGCATAGATGCAGTTGGATGGCGGTCTATGTACTTTGTCGTAATGCCCAATTAAATCTCACTATACTCATCATGATATGTATGTGCATTGTTATGCTCTCTTTATTTGTCAATTGCCCAACTGTAATTTGTTCACCCAACATGCTGTTTGTCTTATGGGAGAGACACCTCTAGTGAACTGTGGACCCCGGTCCAATTCTCTTTACTGAAATACAATCTACTGCAATACTTGTTCTACTGTTTTCTGCAAACAATCATCTTCCACACAATACGGTTAATCCTTTGTTACAGCAAGCCGGTGAGATTGACAACCTCACTGTTTCGTTGGGGCAAAGTACTTTGGTTGTGTTGTGCAGGTTCCACGTTGGCGCCGGAATCCCTGGTGTTGCGCCGCACTACATCCCGCCGCCATCAACCTTCAACGTGCTTCTTGGCTCCTCCTGGTTCGATAAACCTTGGTTTCTTTCTGAGGGAAAACTTGCTGCTGTGCGCATCATACCTTCCTCTTGGGGTTGCCCAACGAACGTGTGAAATACACGCCATCACCGAAACAGAGACTCCTGTCCCCCAGATCTTGGCTTCGCGATGGCGGCAGCTCTGGAAGGTTTCTGTGGGTTTCGTCGAACCTATCAGGGTTTTCGCGACGGAGGCTTTAAATAGGCGAAGAGGCAGCGCAGGAGGGCTGACAGGGTTGCCACACTATAGGGGGACGCGGGCCCCCCTTGGCCGCGCCGGCCTAGGGTTTGGTGGCCCTGTGCCCCCTCTCTGGCGGTTCTCGTGTGTTCTGGATGCTTCCGGGCAAAATAGGAACCTGGGCGTTGATTTCGTCCGATTCTGAGAATATTTCGTTACTAGGATTTCTGAAACCAAAAACAGCAGAAAATAGGAACTGGCACTTCGGCATCTTGTTAATAGGTTAGTTCCAGAAAATGCACGAATATGACATAAAGTGTGCATAAAACATGTAGATAACATCAATAATGTGGCATGGAACATAAGAAATTATCGATACGTCGGAGACGTATCACTGACACTTTCATCGCGTCAGTGGTGGTGCAACTTTATGATGGTCTTGAAAAGGTGGCTTTCTACCTCAGCAGAAGGATGTTGGATGCAGAGACGAGGTATCCTGAGATCGAGAAGTTGTGCCTCTGCTTGTTTTTCACATGCACCAAGCTTCGTCATATCTTTCTGACGGCAGAAATCATCATCATATGCAAATCAGACGTCGTCAAACATATGTTGTCGGCCCCTGTTTTAAAAGGCCGACTCGGTAAATGGATGTTTGCATTATCGGAGTTTGATCTCCGGTATCAGCCTGCGAAGGCAGTCAAGGGACAAGCATTGGCCGATCTCATTGCTGAACGGATCAATACTAATATAGCAGCACTATCTTTATGTGCATGGGCTATGTTCTTCGATGGATCGGCTTGTGATGATGGTTGTGGCATCGGCATTCTGCTCGTGTCGCCTCGGGGGGCAACATATTCCTTCTCCATCAGGTTATCTACCCCTTGTACCAACAATGTCGCCGAGTATGAGGCAATACGCAAGGGAATGGAGTTGCTTTTGGGAGCCGGGGCAGAAGCGGTGGAACTTTTTGGAGACTCTAAGTTGGTGATTTCCCAGCTCACGGACGAATACAAGTGCGAGAGTGAGTCACTCTTCCCATTATGGATGGAATGCCGCGAGCTGATGACACAATTTCGGTACATCAACTTCAATTGGGTCCCAAGATCTCAGAATACCGAGGCCAACGATCTCGCACAAATGGCGTCAGGCTACAAGGACATACCAGACGGGTCAGAGGTTCAGGTGAAGTTCCTAGAACAGGATGACTGGAGAGCCGATATCTTCAATTACTTGAAGGATCCGGCTCGGGGGGCACCTAAACGGATAAGGTATAAGGCCATGAAATATGTCCTTATAGGGGACGACATGTTCTACAGGACGTTAGAAGGGTTACTGCTCAAATGCCTGGGACCAACCGAGTCTAATCGGCTCTTACATGAGGTGCATGAAGGCGCCTGTGGAACTCACCAATCGGCTCATAAGATGAAATGGCTAATCAGGCGATCAGGGTTTTACTGGCCCACCATGCTTGAGGACTGCTTTAGGTACTATAAAGGGTGTCAAGCGTGTCAGATGTTTGGGAAAATTCAGATGGTGCCCGCATCAGCAATGAACCCCATCATCAAGCCTTGGCCATTTCGAGGTTGGGGCATGGATATGATCGGTAAAATCCATCCTGCGTCGAGCAAAGGCCACGAGTGGATTTTGGCCATTACAGATTACTTCACTAAATGGGTGGAGGCCGTCCCTATGAAGAAGGTAAAATCGGAAGATGTTATCAATTTTGTGAAAGAACATGTCATTCATAGATTCGGGATTCCCCAGACTATCACGACCGATGGAGGATCGGTCTTTGTTTCTAAGGAATTCAGAAAGTTCTGCGATGACATGGGGATTAAGCTGATCCGATCGCCTCCATACTATGCTCAAGCCAACGGGCAAGCTGAAGCGTCCAACCAGAGCCTTATCAAGCTGATTAAGAGAAAAGTTGACGAGAACCCTAGGCGTTGGCATGAGGTATTGTCAGAAGCTTTGTGGGCCTATCGCATGTCATGCGATGGAGCTATAAAAACTTCGCCATACCAGCTGGTCTATGGGCAGGAAGCCGTATTGCCTTGGGAAATTACGGCTGGATCGAGACGTGTTACGTTTCAGAATGATCTAACAGCTGAAGAATATGCAGCCCTGATGAGTGATACTATTGAGGATTCGACAGAACTCAGACTTTGGTCGTTGGAGAAGATTAAAGAGAACAAAGCCAAGGTAGCCCGCGCATACAATAAGAAGGTGAGACCAAAGGAGTTTCAGGTTGGTGATCTAGTATGGGAAGCTGTGTTGCCATTAGGGACTAAGGATAAAGAATATGGTAAATGGTCTCCTAATTGGCACGGTCCGTACAGAGTCGACCAGGTTTTGAATGGTAATGCATACATGCTCGAGCAGCTGGATGGTGTTAAATTCCCAGTAGCTGTCAATGGTCAACATCTCAAGAAATATTTCCCAAGCATGTGGGATGACGGACAGTGAAATGTGGGGTGACAAGGTATTAACTTGTCAATGCCTACGGATTGTAGACTAGGGTTTAGTTGGAAGTAGAGGGCAAGTAGATCTCGAAGGTTTCAGCCGAAAAGTACTCGACGATTATGAAACTAGGGTTTGTAAACAATGATTCGATGATCTCTGTGTCCCTCGACTCCCCCTTATATAGGAGGCGGAGCCGAGGGATTCGTGCCGTACAAGTTACAGAGTCCGGGAAGGTTTCTAACTCATCCCGTAAAATTACAAATAACACTTCCTATTACAACTCTAGTCTTCCTTAATAATATCTTGGGCTCCCGAATCTTCTTATTCTTCGGGTAATGGGCCTTCAGTAAACCCCGGGTACTATCTTCGGCAGACCCATTTGGGATGCCTATGTCAGTAGCCCCCGAGATTTTGCTTGAATCGTAGAGTTAAGGAAAATCTCCACTGCTTATTTTTATTCGACAACTTCAACTTTTCTATATTTCTTCTCATAAATTTCTATATTGTACAGGGATAATGGTAGTTGGGGCTAGTTCATCTGACGGATCAGGTACTAGTTAACTGCTCTAGTGGCAATCCGCAAAAACCTACTTCAAGATCACGTCCCTGGACATGATCTCGGGATACTGGTGTAAACTTCGACAGGTGCCGCTTAAGGTCTTACCATTCTGTCGAGTCCCAGTAAAATTTATCGGGTACCTAACGCGTCCGTTAGGATTTTTCTTCATATCTGCTGATACGGATAAAAGTAGCAGAGCGCAGTCTTCGGCGATGCCACGCCCAGCAGAACGGATCTGGGGTCTTACCTTCGCAAATTTTGCGGCATTCAGAAATTGATCGCAACTTTGGCGTTCTGAGAATATATTGTCGAGTGCTTATTCGGCTGTTGGAATGGCACATTTTGTCGAGTCAAAGATGACTTGTATTGCTCTCCCGATGGGAGTATATGCAGAGTTATTTATAACTCGAAATATACTCTTTTGCTCTGCTATCTTTCTTTCTTCTCTTTCTTTTTTTCGCTTCTTTTTTCATGATTTCATCGGCACGCGAGCAGCGTTCCCGATGGGAGTAGCCCCCGAGGCTACAGCCAAGGACTTGTGCTTGGTTGTAGGCTCCACGCCTTATGCCGCTATATTTTCTTTTTATCTCCCGAAGTTTTATAATTTCTCGGGTGCGCGAACAGCGCTCCCGATGGGAGTAGCCCCCGAGGCTATGAACAAATATTTGTATTTGGTCATAGGCTCACGCCATTTCTATTTTGTCTTTCTAGATCTTTTTTCTTTTTTCCAAAGTAGCCCCCGAGCATTTGATCAAAAACTTGTATTTGATCAAAAGCTCTGCATTATTTTTCCATGTCGCCTTTTATGAAACTGTGGAGTCGAATTTTTTCTTCTGCCAAGGTGACGTTACTGCTGACGATAGCCACGATTGCGATTCAAAAATCGCGAAAAGCCTTCTCCCACTGCCTTGCGGGCCCAATTGGTCCACTATCTTGACACGTCGTGCAAGTGGGGGACACACGTCCTCCGCTTTTTCTGGCGCACGTACCGTAACTTCTCCACTGTTGAATTACTTTTTTACCCTCGTGTCCACGTGGTTATCATCTACCACACATTTTTTTTATCCAACGGTCCGCCGCTTCACCGCACCTCTATATAAGATCTTCTTCTTCCTCCTCGAGCACTTCCGCTCGCGCCGTTCTCCTGCTCTCATCTGCAAATTTCCTCCTGCGACCCACATCCACCTAAGCTCCTCGTCTCCAAGCTGCAAACCCTGCGCCATTGTTGATGCCACCGCGTCGTTTGACAAGGCACAGCACACCGGAGTCCTCCATGGCCGCCGTGGATCTGGGGACGGCGGAGTGGGAAAGATCGAGGATTTCCACTCAGGATATCAACATGCTGAAGAAACTGGGGATCAGCAAGAAGCCCAAAGCGCTGTGCTTCCCCAGTGAGGAGAGCTACCCAACCCCTCCAATGGGGTACCGGGTAAGTTTTGTCGACCACCTCATCCGCGGTCTTTCCGCCCCCATTCATCCTTTTCTCCGCGGACTACTCTTTATTTATGGTCTGCAACTCCACCACCTCACGCCAAATTCAATCCTCCATATCTCCATTTTCATCACCCTTTGCGAGGCCTTCCTTGGCGTCCAGCCTAACTGGGCGCTATGGAAGCGCATTTTCTTCTGCCGCCGTAATGGCTCGCCCAATGTCGCCTATAATATAGGCGGCGTTGTAATTTCTGTTCGGCCAACTGTCGACTACTTCGACGTCAAACTCCCTGACTCAGTTGAAGGGTGGCGCAAGAAGTGGTTGTACATTCAGGAGGAAAACCACGGATGTGCTGAAGACAACATCCCTCCTTTCGATGGCGCCGAAAAAATCCTTCGCCGCCGCTCCTGGGACGCAGAGGCTACCGAAGAAGAAAAGGCGTCGACAGAAACCTTGATGGCTCGCATCCACGAGTTGCAAAATACTCGCGGCAAAGAGCTGTCGGGTATCCAAATCACGGCTTATTTTCTTAGGACTAGGGTGCAGCCGCTCCAAGCTTGCAAATACCCTCTCTGGAAATATGCTGGCGACAAGGACGCAGATCGGCTGTCGGTGGATTTGGAGGTCAAGGACTTAGAAAAACTTGTCCGAAAAATCTCGTCTCTCAGCAAAAAAGATCCTGTCCCTTCTTCTTGTCGTGTAAAACCATTTAGCGCCGCCAATCCACTTCCCAAGGTAATCTTTGTCGATTGTCTCGTTACTGCTTTGCTATCTTTATTGTAACTCCTTTTCTGATATCTTCCCCTATTTTATTTTTATTTTGTACAGAACCATCCAGACCTTGTGTCGCTTCCTCCTCTTCCTGAAGGTGGAGAAGTCGAAGAAAGGGCCGTTGTCACTGATGACAACCAAGAGGCCCCCTCCTTTGTGAATGAACCCGTGGATTCTCTAAAATCTGCGGGATCTTCTAAGACAGATGTTGCCTCCGAAGGCACTGCGTCGGCACTGTCTCCTCCTCCTGCTGTTTCTCCAAGGAACAAAAGGAAGAGGAATGATGTCGAAGATTCCGGCACCTCCAAAGCCGAAGAACTTGATCCTTCACGTCAGAAGGCAACTTATGATCCCTATCTTGAATCCCTCATCAGCTCGTAAGTCACTTTGATTTCCCCTTATTTCTGTACTCGAAGATTTTTGTCATATCTTGCTTTTTATGCTGTCGATCTTTAACCACAGTGATGATGAGGAAGAAATACCAACTCTTGACGTGGCTCCTCGAACGAGCACGTCACATACTTTAATTGTTTCGGAGACGCCAATTGAGGGAGAAGAATCCTCGCCTCCTCAACAAAACGTTGGCGCCACCACTCCTCCTTCAAGCCCTCTTGCTCCTTCACCAAAAAGGACAAGGGTGGAAACGATCGTGGAGCCTACCCCTCAGTTGGTAGCTCCTCTAATCCTCTCTTAGATGATGTAAGTTTTTTATTTTCTTGCCCGTTTCTATATTTCCTCTGTTTGCTTCTTTATGCCTTCATATTTTTCCCGTACCGATGTTTTCTTTCTTTGTTCTTCTTTGATAGCCTATGATCAAAGAGCTTGTTCGCATCGGGTCCCAATTCATTGGGTACCGTGAGTATGCCAGCAAGACTGAAGGTAATAACTTTTTTGCTACCCCTTATTTATAACTTCTTGCTTCTGCTTTTGTCGCAATTTTGACGATTCCTTTCTATTTTGGCAGAGAAACTTGCAGAGGCCAACAAGCTTGTCAACACTCTTGCTCAGAAACTGGAGCAAAGTGAAACGGCTCGCAAGAAGGCTGAACTTGATGCTAGCCAAGCCAAAGTAGAGGCTGATGAAGCCAAGGCAAAAGCTGCTGGTGTCGAAAATCTGCAAAAGAGACTTGAGGATGCTGAAACTGCTTTAAACGAGCACAAGGCCGCACAGGCTACTCGTGAAAAGGGAATCCTCAAGCGCTTGAATACGCAAAATCGGCGCTTCCTCGGTAATTTTATCAATCCCTTCTATTTTTCTTGGGACTTGCTTTTTCTTACTTGCTGTCGACCAACATTTATTTCCTGTGGCAGGTCAAACAAACCAAGAGTTTGATCTTAAAAATCCCGCCGATGATCCTCTCCTTGACGCACTTTCTTATCTGGAGTTTCATGGCCAAGAAATTCGCGAAGGCGTGGTGAATGCTGACGCAGGATTGTCGAAGCTGTTCCCCTACTTCTTCCCGAAGAAAGAGGAGCCTAAGACTTTCCTTGCCCTTGCCAAGGACTTCAATCCACCGGAGGATCTTGGACTGAAGATGCGCCAGGAGAACATGAAGGTTGCTATCGAGAACACTATTGCCTTGGTCGCTGACAGCCAACAAACTGTTGACTGGATGAAGGTTGGCGACACCGAGCAGATAGAGCAAACAAAATGGCGGTCGTTGATCAAGGCAGCGAAGCCCAACACGAAGAAAATCCTGGCCTATCTCGGGATCAAGCCATCTGCAACTCCTAGCTCATCAAGGCCGGAGGTCTAGTTGCATGCCTCTTTTTTTTCTTTTATTTGCTTTCTCTGTTTCTTTTGCCCTTGTCGCCACTTTAGCTTTGGCGACAATTATCCTGGTAGTCCTTTTGGAGAACTTCTTTTGTAATGTCCATGTAAATTTTCTAGAAATCAATGAAATTCCTCCTGGCACTATCATTGATCCTAGGACTTTTCTTTTCCAGTTAATATTTGATAACTATTCGACCAATCCTTGCTCTGCCGATGCTTCACCTGCTTCTTCCTTCTCGAAGAAAATGCTAGTCGATGATAACCCCCTCGAAGGTTCTTCAAGCAAACATTTGTCGGTAGATTTGCAAGAACTTCGACAACAACTTCAGTCCATGAAGAAACAAACTCTGGAAATGATGGAACAATCTCGAAAAGCATCTGAAAAAGAGAAAATCGCTCTTCAACAAGCCAAAGAGGCTCTGGCTGCCAAGGATGCTGCTGTGTTGGAGGCTGAGAAAGCCACTACCCGAGAAAATAGCATGCTCGAGCTGATGTCTGAGGCTAACACAGATATGCTAGGTATGTTTTTCCAACCTCAGACTGCCTCTTCTTTGTTTTACTGTGCCTCCCCTTAAATTTCTTGCTTTGTCGCTTAATAGGCTCGGTTCTTGATGCTGCCGCCGAAGACCAAAGAGTAAACGAGAGAACGAATCTTCTCGTCAATCTTTCTCTTAACCATGGTTGTCTATTCTGGGCCACCCCTGAACGAACCCAGCAAATTGCCAGGTTCCAAGATCGTGCTTGCCCCAGGTGCGCGAATTTCTCAATTTTTGCACGAGAACCTTGACGCTGGTTGACAAGACTTTATTTCCTCGAGATGAGGCTCCCAAAACTCTTCCTCTATTACTGGAGAAATTTAGAGATGCCCCTCGCATTCATAATTTTGTGCGAGCTCAATTGACTGCTGGAGCAAGGTTCGCCATGATTATGATAAACATTTGCCATCCAAAGTTGGACCTGACGAAGATTGTTGCTGACTGTCTGGCCAAGAAATCGCGGTGAAAAAATGATATTGACACAATCAATGAGATGGTAACTCCTGTGGCCGAGTCGATGATGGATGAACTTCTTCGGATGGATTCAGAATTCTTCGTCAAGGGGACCTATGCTGAACACAAAACAACCAGAGGCTTGTCCATAGATAGTATTTTAGGCCTTGATTGAACTGTACTATATTGCGAGACATTGTGTCTGTATGTTTTTTGATCTCTTTTTTGTTCCGAAGCAATTTGTTGTATATTGTAAAGTGGTCTATATTGTTGGAGCCCCCAAGCCTCTGGCTAGAGTTTGTACTGTTTTGCTACCTCGAAGATTTTTCCTCTTGTCGTAAGAAGATGTCTTTATATTTTCATTGATGGGTTGCAAGCCCCCGAGTATCTTAGTGTCGAAGTTCTATATTTTTGTTGCGAGGTTTTTAGACCAAAGCAATAAGATTTTGACGAGTACACTATATTTATAATTGTTGGCTTCCGATGTTTATGTTTGGCGAGGTATTAGTATACCAAGGCGAAATATTTCGGTAAGACTAGTTTATCTATATTGTACGTATTTTGTAACTTGAAGGCGTTGAGCCCCCTAGCATATCAAAGAATAAGAAGTATATCTCCACTATCTTTATTATATTGCAGCACCGCGAGCCCGCCTCATTAAAAACCTTTCCGGCCCCACTCGGTGCCCCGAAAAGGAAAAGAGTACGTCTGAAAACTCGCGGGCGTTTCAGTACATTGTATTTTTACAGAAGAGGACTATATTTCGACTCTAAGCGTAGAACCGCCTGAGCTGCGCCACGTTCCAGGGGTTTTTCTCGGGAGCCCCTGTCTTCTTGTCCTTGATCCTGTATGCTCCTCCGTCGATGACTTCCGTGACGACGTAAGGGCCTAGCCATGGCGATTCGAGCTTTTCAGTACTTTTTTGATTTAACCGCAAGACCAAATCCCCGACCTGGAAAGATCTGGGCCTTAGCCGTCGACTGTGGTAGTTTTTGAGGTCCTGCTGGTATTTGGTGACTCGTGAAAGTACTTCATCTCGAGCTTCGTCGAGTGCGTCCATATCATCCTCCCGAGCTTTTTGTGATGTTTCTTCGTCATACTCTGTTACTCTTGAAGAATCATGCTCTATTTCAATTGGTAGTACAGCTTCGGCTCCGTGAACGAGAAAAAACGGAGTTTCTTGTGTCGCCGTATTTGGTGTTGTTCGGATGCTCCATGATACGTCTCCGACGTATCGATAATTTCTTATGTTCCATGCCACATTATTGATGTTATCTACATGTTTTATGCACACTTTATGTCATATTCGTGCATTTTCTGGAACTAACCTATTAACAAGATGCCGAAGTGCCAGTTGCTGTTTTCTACTGTTTTTGGTTTCAGAAATCCTAGTAAGGAAATATTCTCGGAATTGGACGAAATCAAAGCCCAGGGGCCTATTTTTCCACGAAGCTTCCAGAAGTCCGAAGGAGAGACGAAGAGGGGCCACGAGGGGGCCACACCCTAGGGCGACGCGGCCCCCCTTGGCCGCGCGGCCCTATGGTGTGGGGCCCCCGTGCCGCCTCTTGACCTGCCCTTCCGCCTACAAATAGCCTCCGTGAAGAAACCCCCAGTACCGAGAGCCACGATACGGAAAACCTTCCAGAGACGCCGCCAACGCTGATCCCATCTCGGGGGATCCAGGAGATCGCCTCCGGCACCCTGCCGGAGAGGGGAATCATCTCCCGGAGGACTCTACGCCGCCATGGTCGCCTCCGGTGTGATGTGTGAGTAGTCTACCCCTGGACTATGGGTCCATAGCAGTAGCTAGATGGTTGTCTTCTCCCCATTGTGCTATCATTGTCGGATCTTGTGAGCTGCCTAACATGATCAAGATCATCTATCTGTAATTCTATATGTTGCGTTTGTTGGGATCCGATGAATAGAGAATACTTGTTATGTTGATTATCAAAGTTATATCTATGTGTTGTTTATGATCTTGCATGCTCTCCGTTATTAGTAGATGCTCTGGCCAAGTTGATGCTAGTAACTCCAAGAGGGAGTATTTATGCTCGATAGTGGGTTCATGTCTCCGTGAATCTGGAGGGTGACAAGAACCTCTAAGGTTATGGATGTGCTGTTGCCACTAGGGATAAAACATTAGTGCTATGTTCAAGGATGTAGTCACTAGTTACATTACGCGCAATACTTAATGCAATTGTCTGTTGTTAGCAACTTAATACTGGAGGGGGTTCGGATGATAACCTGAAGGTGGACTTTTTAGGCATAGATGCAGTTGGATGGCGGTCTATGTACTTTGTCGTAATGCCCAATTAAATCTCACTATACTCATCATGATATGTATGTGCATGGTCATGCTCTCTTTATTTGTCAATTGCCCAACTGTAATTTGTTCACCCAACATGCTGTTTATCTTATGGGAGAGACACCTCTAGTGAACTGTGGACCCCGGTCCAATTCTCTATACTGAAATACAATCTACTGCAATACTTGTTCTACTGTTTTCTGCAAACAATCATCTTCCACACAATACGGTTAATCCTTTGTTACAGCAAGCCGGTGAGATTGACAACCTCACTGTTTCGTTGGGGCAAAGTACTTTGGTTGTGTTGTGCAGGTTCCACGTTGGCGCCGGAATCCCTGGTGTTGCGCCGCACTACATCCCGCCGCCATCAACCTTCAACGTGCTTCTTGGCTCCTCCTGGTTCGATAAACCTTGGTTTCTTTCTGAGGGAAAACTTGCTGCTGTGCGCATCATACCTTCCTCTTGGGGTTCCCAACGAACGTGTGAGCTACACGCCATCAAGCTCTTTTTCTGGCGCCGTTGCCGGGGAGATCAAGACACGCTGCAAGGGGAGTCTCCACTTCTCAATCTCTTTACTTTGTTTTTGTCTTGCTTAGTTTTATTTACTACTTTGTTTGCTACACTAAATCATAATACAAAAAAATTAGTTGCTAGTTTTACTTTACTTGCTATCTTGTTTGCTATATCAAAAACACAAAAAAATTAGTTTACTTGCATTTACTTTATCTAGTTTGCTTTATTTACTGTTGCTAAAATGGCTACCCCTGAAAATACTAAGTTGTGTGACTTCACAACCACAAATAATAATGATTTCTTATGCACACCTATTGCTTCACCTGCTACTACATCAGAATTCTTTGAAATTAAACCTGCTTTACTGAATCTGGTTATGCGAGAGCAATTTTCTGGTGTTAGTTCTGATGATGCTGCTGCCCATCTCAATAATTTTGTTGAACTATGTGAAATGCAAAAGTATAAGGATGTAGATGGTGACATTATAAAATTAAAATTGTTCCCTTTCTCATTAAGAGGAAGAGCTAAAGATTGGTTGCTATCTCTGCCTAAGAATAGTATTGATTCATGGACTAAATGCAAGGATGCTTTTATTGGTAGATATTATCCCCCTGCTAAAATTATATCTTTGAGGAGTAGCATAATGAATTTTAAACAATTAGATACTGAACATGTTGCTCAAGCTTGGGAAAGAATGAAATCTCTGGTTAAAAATTGCCCAACCCATGGACTGACTACTTGGATGATCATCCAAACCTTCTATGCAGGACTAAATTTTTCTTCACGGAATTTATTGGATTCAGCTGCTGGAGGTACCTTTATGTCCATCACTCTTGGTGAAGCAACAAAGCTTCTTGATAATATGATGATCAACTACTCTGAATGGCACACGGAAAGAGCTCCACAAGGTAAGAAGGTAAATTCTGTCGAAGAAACCTCTTCCTTGAGTGATAAGATTGATGCTATTATGTCTATGCTTGTGAATGATAGGACTAATATTGATCCTAATAATGTTCCGTTAGCTTCATTGGTTGCACAAGAAGAACATGTTGATGTAAACTTCATTAAAAATAATAATTTCAACAACAATGCTTACCGGAACAATTCTAGTAACAACTATAGGCCATATCCTTATAATAATGGCAACGGCTATGGTAATTCTTATGGGAATTCTTACAACAATAATAGGAGTTCACCCCCTGGACTTGAAGCCATGCTTAAAGAATTTATTAGTACACAAACTGCTTTTAACAAATCTGTTGAAGAAAAGCTTGGGAAAATTGATATACTTGCTTCTAAAGTCGATAGTCTTGCTGCTGATGTTGATCTTTTGAAATCGAAAGTTATGCCTAATGAGAATCATCATAATAAAATTGTTACTACAGCAAATGCCATTCAAGTTAGAATTAATGAGAATATAAGATTAATGGCTGAACTGCGTGCTAGGTGGGATAGAGAAGAAAATGAAAAACTAGCTAAAAAGAAGAATGTAGCTAAAGTTTGGACTATTACCACCACTTGTAATGCTAATGCTACACATGTTGCTGCACCTCCTACTAATACTAATAAAAGAATTGGTGTTAGCAATGTTTCCACTTCTAATGCAAAGCGCGAGAAACTGCCTGAAACTGCTAAAACTGCTGAAACTGCTTGTGATAAAGCTGCTGAAATTTTTTCCAACATTGGGGATGATGATCCCATTGCTTTAGATTATAATGGTTTGAATTTTGATGATTGCCACATCTCTGAAGTTATAAAGTACTTGCAAAAACTTGCTAAAAGTCCTAATGCTAGTGCTATAAATTTGGCTTTCACACATCATATTACAAATGCTCTCATAAAAGCTAGAGAAGAGAAACTAGAGCGCGAAGCCTCTATTCCTAAAAAGCTAGAGGATGGTTGGGAGCCCATCATTAAGGTGAAGGTTAAAGATTTTGATTGTAATGCTTTATGTGATCTTGGTGCAAGTATTTCTGTTATGCCTAAGAAAATTTATAATATGCTTGACTTGCCACCGCTGAAAAATTGTTATTTGGATGTTAATCTTGCTGATCATTCTACAAAGAAACCTTTGGGTAAGGTTGATAATGTTCGCATTACCGTTAACAATAACCTTGTTCCCGTTGATTTTGTTGTCTTGGATATTGAATGCAATGCATCTTGTCCCATTATATTGGGAAGACCTTTTCTTCGAACTGTTGGTGCTATTATTGATATGAAGGAAGGTAATATAAAATATCAATTTCCTCTCAAGAAAGGTATGGAACACTTCCCTAGAAAGAGAATGAAGTACCCTTTTGATTCTATTATGAGAACAAATTATGATGTTGACACTTCGTCTCTTGATAATACTTGATACACACTTTCTGCGCCTAGCTGAAAGGCGTTAAAGAAAAGCGCTTATGGGAGACAACCCATGCTTTTACCTACATTACTTTGTTTTTATTTTGTGTCTTGGAAGTTGTTTACTACTGTAGCAACCTCTCCTTATCTTAGTTTTGTGTTTTGTTGTGCCAAGTTAAGCCGTTGATAGAAAAGTAAGTACTAGATTTGGATTACTGCACAGTTCCAGATTTCTTTGCTGTCACGAATCTGGGTCCACCTCCCTGTAGGTAGCTCAGAAAATTAAGCCAATTTACGTGCATGATCCTCAGATATGTATGCAACTTTCATTAAATTTGAGAATTTTCATTTGAGCAAGTCTGGTGCCATTTTAAAATTCGTCAATACGAACTGTTCTGTTTTGACAGATTCTGCCTTTTATTTCGCATTGCCTCTTTTGTTATGTTGGATGAATTTCTTTGATCCACTAATGTCCAGTAGCATTATGCAATGTCCAGAAGTGTTAAGAATGATTGTGTCACCTCTGAATATGTTAATTTTTATTGTGCACTAACCCTCTAATGAGTTGTTTCGAGTTTGGTGTGGAGGAAGTTTTCAAGGATCAAGAGAGGAGTATGATGCAACATGATCAAGGAGAGTGAAAGCTCTAAGCTTGGGGATGCCCCGGTGGTTCACCCCTGCATATATCAAGAAGACTCAAGCGTCTAAGCTTGGGGATGCCCAAGGCATCCCCTTCTTCATCGACAACATTATCAGGTTCCTCCCCTGAAACTATATTTTTATTCCATCACATCTTATGTGCTTTTTCTTGGAGCGTCGGTTTGTTTTTGTTTTTTTTTGTTTTGTTTGAATAAAATGGATCCTAGCATTCACTTTGTGGGAGAGAGACACGCTCCGCTGTAGCATATGGACAAGTATGTCCTTGGTTTCTACTCATAGTATTCATGGCGAAGTTTCTTCTTCGTTAAATTGTTATATGGTTGGAATTGGAAAATGATACATGTAGTAATTGCTATAAATGTCTTGGGTAATGTGATACTTGGCAATTGTTGTGCTCATGTTTAAGCTCTTGCATCATATGCTTTGCACCCATTAATGAAGAAATACATAGAGCATGCTAAAATTTGGTTTGCATATTTGGTTTCTCTAAGGTCTAGATAATTTCTAGTATTGAGTTTGAACAACAAGGAAGACGGTGTAGAGTCTTATAATGTTTTCAATATGTCTTTTATGTGAGTTTTGCTGCACCGGTTCATCCTTGTGTTTGTTTCAAATAAGCCTTGCCAGCCTAAACCTTGTATCGAGAGGGAATACTTCTCATGCATCCAAAATACTTGAGCCAACCACTATGCCATTTGTGTCCACTATACCTACCTACTACATGGTATTTTCCGCCATTCCAAAGTAAATTGCTTGAGTGCTACCTTTAAAATTCCATCATTCACCTTTGCAATATATAGCTCATGGGACAAATAGCTTAAAAACTATTGTGGTATTGAATATGTAATTATGAACTTTATCTCTTATTAAGTTGCTTGTTGTGCGATAACCATGTTTACTGGGGACGCCATCAACTTTTCATTGTTGAATTTCATGTGAGGTGCTATGCATGTTCGTCTTGTCTGAAGTAAGGGCGATCTACACTGAGTTGAATGGTTTGAGCATGCATATTGTTAGAGAAGAACATTGGGCCGCTAACTAAAGCCATGATCCATGGTGGAAGTTTCAGTTTTGGACAAACATCCTCAAATCTCTAATCAGAAAAGAATTAATTGTTGTTGAATGCTTAAAGCATTAAAAGAGGAGTCCATTATCTGTTGTCTATGTTGTCCCGGTATGGATGTCTAAGTTGAGAATAATCAAAAGCGAGAAATCCAAATGCGAGCTTTCTCCTTAGACCTTTGTACAGGCGGCATAGAGGTACCCCTTTGTGAAACTTGGTTAAAGCATATGTATTGCGGTGATAATCCAGGTAGTCCAAGCTAATTAGGACAAGGTGCGGGCACTATTGGTACACTATGCATGAGGCTTGCAAATTGTTTCATGTTTTCAAAATCAAAGCTCTAGCACAAATATAGCAATCGATGCTTTTCCTCTATGGAGGACCATTCTTTTACTTTCAATGTTGAGTCAGTTCACCTATTTCTCTCCACCTCAAGAAGCAAACACTTGTGTGAACTGTGCATTGATTCCTACATATTTGCGTATTGCACTTATTATATTACTCTATGTTGACAATATCCATGAGATATACATGTTACAAGTTGAAAGCAACCGCTGAAACTTAATCTTCTTTTGTGTTGCTTCAATACCTTTACTTTGAATTATTGCTTTATGAGTTAACTCTTATGCAAGACTTATTGATGCTTGTCTTGAAGTACTATTCATGAAAAGTCTTTGCTATATGATTCACTTGTTTACTCATGTCATATACATTGTTTTGATCGCTGCATTCACTACATATGCTTTACAAATAGTATGATCAAGATTATGATGGCATGTCACTCCAGAAATTATCTGTGTTATCGTTTTACCTGCTCGGGACGAGCAGAACTAAGCTTGGGGATGCTGATACGTCTCCGACGTATCGATAATTTCTTATGTTCCATGCCACATTATTGATGTTATCTACATGTTTTATGCACACTTTATGTCATATTCGTGCATTTTCTGGAACTAACCTATTAACAAGATGCCGAAGTGCCAGTTGCTGTTTTCTGCTGTTTTTGGTTTCAGAAATCCTAGTAAGGAAGTATTCTCGGAATTGGACGAAATCAAAGCCCAGGGGCCTATTTTTCCACGAAGCTTCCAGAAGTCCGAAGGAGAGACGAAGAGGGGCCACGAGGGGGCCACACCCTAGGGCGGCGCGGCCCCCCTTGGCCGCGCGGCCTGTGGTGTGGGGCCCCGTGCCGCCTCTTGACCTGCCCTTCCGCCTACAAATAGCCTCCGTGACGAAACCCCCGCATCGAGAGCCACGATACGGAAAACCTTCCGAGAGACGCCGCCAACACCGATCCCATCTCGGGGATCCAGAGAGATCGCCTCCGGCACCCTGCCGGAGAGGGGAATCATCTCCGGAGGACTCTACGCCGCCATGGTCGCCTCCGGTGTGATGTGTGAGTAGTCTACCCTGGACTATGGGTCCATAGCAGTAGCTAGATGGTTGTCTTCTCCCCATTGTGCTATCATTGTCGGATCTTGTGAGCTGCCTAACATGATCAAGATCATCTATCTGTAATTCTATATGTTGCGTTTGTTGGGATCCGATGAATAGAGAATACTTGTTATGTTGATTATCAAAGTTATATCTATGTGTTGTTTATGATCTTGCATGCTCTCCGTTATTAGTAGATGCTCTGGCCAAGTTGATGCTAGTAACTCCAAGAGGGAGTATTTATGCTCGATAGTGGGTTCATGTCTCCGTGAATCTGGAGGGGTGACAAGAACCTCTAAGGTTATGGATGTGCTGTTGCCACTAGGGATAAAACATTAGTGCTATGTTCAAGGATGTAGTCACTAGTTACATTACACGCAATACTTAATGCAATTGTCTGTTGTTAGCAACTTAATACTGGAGGGGGTTCGGATGATAACCTGAAGGTGGACTTTTTAGGCATAGATGCAGTTGGATGGCGGTCTATGTACTTTGTCGTAATGCCCAATTAAATCTCACTATACTCATCATGATATGTATGTGCATGGTCATGCTCTCTTTATTTGTCAATTGCCCAACTGTAATTTGTTCACCCAACATGCTATTTATCTTATGGGAGAGACACCTCTAGTGAACTGTGGACCCCGGTCCAATTCTCTATACTGAAATACAATCTACTGCAATACTTGTTCTACTGTTTTCTGCAAACAATCATCTTCCACACAATACGGTTAATCCTTTGTTACAGCAAGCCGGTGAGATTGACAACCTCACTGTTTCGTTGGGGCAAAGTACTTTGGTTGTGTTGTGCAGGTTCCACGTTGGCGCCGGAATCCCTGGTGTTGCGCCGCACTACATCCCGCCGCCATCAACCTTCAATGTGCTTCTTGGCTCCTCCTGGTTCGATAAACCTTGGTTTCTTTCTGAGGGAAAACTTGCTGCTGTGCGCATCATACCTTCCTCTTGGGGTTCCCAACGAACGTGTGAGTTACACGCCATCACTCCACAAAACACTTGGCAATTCCTCTGGCCAGGTATGTCGAGCTTTTTCAAGTGGTCCTAGCAGGCGCTTTTTGATGCCGTTGCAGATGATACCATTGGCTTTCTCGACTTGGCCATTGGTTTGCGGGTGCCCAACTGACGCAAAGTGCAATTTAATGCCTACTTCTGCGCAGTACTCCTTGAATTCCTTGGACGTAAAGTTTGAACCGTTATCTGTAACAATGCTATGAGGCACTCCAAACCGAAAAACGAGGCCTTTCACAAACTTTATTGCCGACGCTGCATCTGGTGAATTTATTGGCTTCGCTTCTACCCACTTGGTGAATTTGTCGACAGCGACCAACAGGTACTCATATCCTCCCGGCGAAGCTTTGTGCAACTTGCCCACCATATCAAGTCCCCATTGGGCAAAGGGCCACGACAATGGTATTGGTGTCAATTCTGCTACCGGAGAGTGAGGTTTTGCAGCAAATCTTTGGCACGCGTCGCAGGTCGTACTATTTCCTTGGCATCCTCGATTGCTGTCAACCAATAGAATCCTGCCCGAAAAACCTTGGCTGCAATAGCTCGACTACTCGCATGGTGGCCACATATTCCTTCGTGTACGTCCTTCAGAATTATTCTTCCTTATTCGGGTGTGACGCACCTTTGCAAGACTCCTGAAATACTTCGCTTGTATAACTCCCCTTTGACCACTGTGAAAGCTTTGGATCGTCGAATAACTCACCTTGCCTCAACTGGATCGTCGGGTATTTCTTTCCTGAGGATATATGATATATATGCTTGCATCCAAGGAACTTCTACCATCATCACAAGCTCTTGGTCCTCTTCGTCCTCCGTGGTTTCTTTGAGGGGCACCGAAGTTTTTTCTTCCTTTGCTTTTTTCTGCACCTTTTTCGGCTTCGTTGATCTCTCCGCTATTTCTTCCCAAAATACTCCTGGCGGGATTGGGAGGCACTGCGACCCGATGTTTGCGAGAACGTCGGCTTCATCATTGCTCAATCTACTGATGTGATTTACCTCGCATCCATCAAACAGCTTCTCGAGCTCATTGTACACCTCCTTGTATGCCATCATGCTATCATTGACTGCGTCATATTGGTTCATAACTTGCTGAGCTACCAATTGTGAGTCGCCAAAGATTTTTAATCGAGTTGCACCGCAAGCTTTCGCCATCTTCATCCCGTGTATGAGGGCTTCATATTCTGCTTCATTGTTGGATGCGTTAGGGAACGTCATCCAGAGGACGTATTTTAACTTGTCGCCTTCAGGTGATATAAGTACCACTCCTGCGCCAGCTCCTTCTACTCTCTTGGACCCATCGAAGTTCATGGTCCAAGTTCTCGACAAATCTGGGGGTCCCGTGTTTTGCAGCTCCATCCACTCTGCAATGAAATCTGGCAGAACTTGAGACTTGATTGCCTTTCTTTTTTCATACGTGATGTCCCGAGGGGAAAGTTCTATTCCCCAAAGGGAGACACGCCCTGTAGCTTCTGGATTGTTCAGTATATTTGAAAGAGGTGCTTCGTTGACTACTATTATCGGGTGTGCCGAAAAATAGTGGCGCAACTTCCTTGCCGTTGCAATTACTCCATATGCTAGTTTCTGGTACTGCGGGTACCGCTGTTTGGAAGGCGATACAACTTCACTGATGAAATATACCGGCCTTTGCACTCCATGGAGTTTTCCTTCTTCTTCTCTTTCAACAACTAGCACCGTGCTAACCACTTGGGGTGTGGCTGCAATGTACAGCAGGAGAGGTTCCTTTTCCTTCAGCGCCACCAAGATTGGTGGTGTCGAGATTGTGCGCTTCAGATCCTCGAAAGCTCTGTCGGCCTCTTCGTTCCACTGGAATTTCTCTCGCTTTATCAGAGCGTAAAATGGTAACGCTTTTTCTCCCAGCCTGGCGACGAATCTGCTCAAAGCTGCGACTCGCCTTGATTAGCTGTATTTCTTTCAACTTCGTTGGCTTCCTCATTGTTACGATAGCTTGTATTTTGTCGGCATTTGCTTCAATCCCTCTTGCTGAAACTAGAAACCCCAGAAGTTCTCCTGCTGGGACGCCGAAAGAACACTTCGTCGGGTTCAACTTGAGGCAGAATTTGTCGAGGTTGTCAAATGTTTCCTTGAGATCCTCGATCAGCGTCGCCCCCTTTTTTGACGTTATGACGACATCGTCGATGTATACTTGCACGTTTTTCCCAATCTGTGTTGCCAAACACTTCTGCATCATCCTCTGATATGTTGCTCCCGCGTTTTTCAGACCAAAGGGCATTGTTCTGTAGCAAAACACGCCATAAGGTGTGATGAACGCTGTCTTTACTTCATCTTCTTCTTTCAATCTGATCTGGTTATAACCAGAATATGCGTCCAGGAAGGAAAGACGTTCACATCCAGCCGTGGAGTCGATAATTTGATCGATCCTCGGGAGGGGAAAGTGATCCTTTGGACAATGTTTATTGAGGCACGTAAAGTCGACGCACATGCGAAGGACCTTAGTGTTTTTCTTCGGCACCAACACGGGATTTGCTACCCATGTGGCCTCTATGTGCAGCTCCTTGATAAAACCAGCTTCTCGTAGTCGATCGATTTCTGACAGCATAGCCTTGCGGTTTGGTTCCGAAAAACGCCGCAAAGGTTGTTTGATTGGTCTTGCTAGTGGATCCAAGTTTAGGTGGTGCTCGGCAAGTTCCCTGGGTACTCCTGGCATGTCAGCTGGACACCATGCGAAGATTTTCCAGTTCTCACGGAGGAACTCGACGAGCGCGCTTTCCTATGCGAGGTCCATGTCATTTGCGATGGACGTCGTCTTTTTCGGGTCTGTCGGGTGAATCTGCACCTCCTTAGAATTTTTCTCAGTATTGAAAGTTGATTCTTTATTTGGCCTTCCAACGTCTAGCAGCACGTCGTAGTCAGTCATACTCCTTGACGCCAAATATTCAGCTTGCATCCCGAAAGTTTCTGATATCCGATGAAAATCCTTATCGCACTTATCGGCTAAGGCGAAGCTTCCTTTGACTGTGATTGGTCCCTTAGGTCCAGGCATCCTCCACAACAGGTATGTATAATGTGGTACTGCCATAAATCTTGCATATGCTGGTCGTCCCAACAGAGCGTGATACTGCGACGGAAAATCCACAACTTCAAACTCCAGCTTCTCGATTCTATAATTCTCTCGGGTTCCAAACTGAACGTCGAGATTAATCTTTCCCAGTGGATAACTTGGTTTCTCCGGTGTGATACCATGGAACCTCGTGTATGTTGGCTTCAGGTTTGCTAGGGATATGTTCATCTTCCTCAATGTATCTGCATACATAAGGTTTAAGCTGCTGCCACCATCTATGAACACTCGAGAGACGTCAAATCCCGCGATGACTGCTGGTAGAATAAGTGCTGACTGCCCTGGTCGAGGAACTTGCTGCGGGTGATCTGCTATGGTGAAGCCGATGTCTTGCCCTGACCAATTAAGATACTCGACTGTTGGTGGAGGCATTTTTTCTGCCATGAACACCTATCGCGAGATTACTTTCTGAGCCCTATTGGATGGCCTTCCCTTCTGAATCATCGAGACCGCTCCATTAGAGTTAGGATCAACGTAAGGCGGTGGTGGAGGTGCTGCCGCTATTCTGAGTTGGTGTCGATTGTCTTCCGTAATCGCGGGAGGGGGTGGTAAGTGAATCTCACTCCTAGGTTCTCGAGGATTTCTCTGTGCGGCCCGAGCATTAGCATGCTCTGCCCACCTTAACATTGCCTGAAAATTACGACAATCTTTCTGCAGATGTCCTGACTGTCTTTTTCCGTTGCTGTCGAGGAAAAAATGCATCTGACACGGCCCATTCATCATCTCTTCAGGAGACACGAAAGGCCTCGGGAACCTAGGCCCGCTATTTTGCCTGTTGTTTCGAGATTCATCTCTATTGTCGCCTCGCTGCTCATTGCTTCTCTGATAATCATCTCTGTTGTTTCCTCCGGTGTTTGCTCGAAAGCCTGCCGAAATTTGTCCTGGGGCATCATAGCTCGGGTACTGCCGAGGAAATCGTCGCCTTGGTTGATAATTTCGACCGCGGTCCTCCTCTGGCGACCTGTGCCGTTTGTTGTGAACAGCATCTTCTCCATCTGCCCATCTGTTTGCTATTTCCATTAACGCGGATACTGTCTTTGGGTTGGTCCTCCCCAAGTCCTCGACAAAATCTCCACGCCTGATTCCTGCGACAAAAGCATCTATCGCTCTCTCGTCAGATATACTTTCTGCCGAGTTTTTGATGATGTTCCACCTTTGGATATATTTTCTCATTGGCTCGTCTGGCTTTTGTCGGCATGCTCTCAACTCCTCTAATGACGCAGGTTTCTTGCACGTGGACCGAAAGTTCTTGAAAAACACGTCCTCGAAGCTTTCCCAGCTGTCGATGGATCCTGGAGGAAGTTTCTTTATCCAAGATCGTGCGGCTCCACTCAAATGCACTTGGATGCTTTGCATAGCTGTTGCTCTGGTTCCTCCTGTAAGCTTCACTGTCTCGAGATAGTCCACTAGCCAATCCTCTGGATCTTGAAGGCCGTCGAATTTCTTGAAGTTATCAGGTAACTTGAATCCTGAAGGGACTCAAGTTTTTCGAACTCTCCTCGTGAAGCACGGCAAGCCGCACATATCCTCGTCGTTTAATTCTGGGGACTGCCGATGTTCCCTCCTGCTTTGTCGCGCTCTGTCGACTCTTGCTTGCGCTGCCGTGCCCCTTGCTCCACTTGGTCCTTCGGGAGCCGCCGCTGCGGCTGCCGCAGGTCGTGGACTATTTTGCCTTGCCGCTCCTTCGGGAGGTGTTGATACAAACGCCGTCCCCATAGCTCCAACTCCTGCTATCGCCATGTTGTACATTGTTTCCCTTGGATCTCCTAGAGGTGGTTTAGATGCGAGGATAAAAGCTTGTGTCGCCATATACCCAGCCTCTGGTGTCTTAGGGATGATGTTTCCTCTCGTGTCTATCGACATAAAAGACATGTCGAGGTTTTGGACTAAGTGCTCTCTTTCTCCTTCGGGTACGTGTTGTAACCTCGATCTTGCTCTATTCCGAGCCTCCCTGTGGCTATCACCCGAAGTTCTAGATTGTCGACTCAGCTCTGCCCTTCTCCTGCTGGATGCAGAAGCTGCCTCCTTTCTTCTGTTTAACTCAGCTGTCTGTTTTTCCAATTCCCTTGCAGCTCGTGCGAGCCTATATTGATATGCTTGTAACTCCTCTGGCGTGGTTGTGGTGGCCATTGGTTCTGAGCCATCCATAGCTCTCGCGGCTCTATCCCATGCTGCTTGCGGGAGTCGAACTCTGTCTCGCGGCTGTGGCCCGATATATTTATTGCCTAGACCTCGCCGCAGATCAGAGGGATCAACGTATGGATTTCCCAAATCGTCGAAAGCCTCAGATGTTTCTTCTTGGTCATGGCTTGGCTCTCCGATGACATAAATCTGATGATACTTCGTATTCAGATCTATGTTTGGTTTGGTGACACCATCGTTAAGATTGGCGAAGACCTTGCCCACTGTAGTAGATTTGTCGATGAAGTTGTAGCTGTCGACACTGCTTGAGCCATCGCTTATATACGAGTCCGCAGATGACTCAAACGACATGTCGCTGAAGATCTTGGCGAGTTTTTCTCTCGCCCTGGTGCTGATGAAGCGTGACGACGAAGTTTCTTCCTCTCCTGATTCGGTTGACGATGTATAGCTTGAAAAATCGGAATCGACCGCCGAAGATCCCGACGAAATCGGAATTTTGACACGATACGATCCCTCTTTCTCGACGCGAAAGTGAAACCTTCCGAACGTCATCTCCATAGGCTCCTCCAGATACGCATATGCATCCAAACGGGAGGGCGGGTGAGGAACAAAATCAACAGGGACCGATGGCGATCTGTTTACCTCGATCCATTGCATTGCTTGCGATTGATGAAGTCGATGATTTTGCGGTTGATGAAGTCGATGATCTTGAACGTGCCATCGAGACCAGATCCTTGACGCCTCTAGTCCCCACAGACGGCGCCAATTGACAAGGTATTAACTTGTCAATGCCTACGGATTGTAGACTAGGGTTTAGTTGGAAGTAGAGGGCAAGTAGATCTCGAAGGTTTCAGCCGAAAAGTACTCGACGATTATGAAACTAGGGTTTGTAAACAATGATTCGATGATCTCTGTGTCCCTCGACTCCCCCTTATATAGGAGGCGGAGCCGAGGGATTCGTGCCGTACAAGTTACAGAGTCCGGGAAGGTTTCTAACTCATCCCGTAAAATTACAAATAACACTTCCTATTACAACTCTAGTCTTCCTTAATAATATCTTGGGCTCCCGAATCTTCTTATTCTTCGGGTAATGGGCCTTCAGTAAACCCCGGGTACTATCTTCGGCAGGCCCATTTGGGATGCCTATGTCATGGGGGCCGATGCATAAAATCGGCCAGTAAAAAAAAAATTTATATACAGATCACAGTCGATGTACAGACATCGACTTTAGCAATATGGATACCAGTACAGCCGATGCACGGACATCAACTTCAGAATATAAAAAAGCCGATGCATAGCCATCGACTCTAGAGGAACAAGCTCAATTGAGCAGTTAACGGATTATTTTCAGGCCGGAGACCGTGGCATTGGAATGATTCTCCCATGGGTTTCGTTGAGGAGTTGAATCTGTGCGTTTGGGATCTAAGAACACGGATTGGACCTGTTTTGGACGGCAATTTGGGGGATCTGATTTTATTCTCTCAAACAAAGGTTACAAATTACCGTGTAAATGAGCAACTGATTTGGCCTTAATCGCGTTCTATGGAAAAGGCCGATGCGCTGCCATCGGCTCTTTGCGTGTTGACTTACTTTGGCAATCGACAAAATTGATGTTAAAGCAAAATCAACAGAGGAACATTTTCTTCATTAATAGAGTGGTTTCTTACAAAGAAAGAGCCGATTGCTCAAGGGAGGAAGAACAAAAGAGAGGTCTATTGACCAATCTGCTACTACTACTAGACCTATACTAGTAGGTGCTGCTCTACGGGCCGTCGCTGCCCTCGTCGTCGCCGTCGGAGCTGCCATCGGCGCTGCTGCCGGCGGGCTCCTCGTCGCTGCTCCCGTAGCCCTCAATGGGAGCTTCCTCCTCCTCCTCATCGTCGTCGTCGTCATCATCATCCGATCCGGCGCGGAAGCGCTTCGCCGGCGGGTAGTCCTCGAGGGAGTCGTCGTCCTCCTCTTCTTCCTCCTCGTCGGAGGAAGTGTAGTCGTCCCAGGAGAACGAGTCATCCTCGCTCTTCGCCTCCAGTTCCCCATCGGCAAGGAACTGGAGGTCATCGTCTCCGCTGGTCAAGGACTTGTCGTCCTCAGACCAGACGGAGGAATCGTGGTCCTCCTGGTCCCATTCCTCTGGGGCGCGCTTGTTGTACGCGGCCATCAGATCCCACTCCGGCGTGGATTCGCGGGAGGAGGAGGATGAGGAAGAGGAGGATTGGGAAGAAAGACCCGACGAGGCAGAGGAGGAGGAAGAGGAAGACATTGTTGCAGGAGAAGGGTTTTTTTTGGTGCCGATGGCTAGAGCAGAGCAAGGGGATGAAGAGGCGAACTATTCGGCGCGGTTAAATAAAAGGGGATATAGTGGAGATTCAATGCCACAGCAGTTTCCGAGGAAGTGGTGCCAAAGAAAAAAAAACTGTCAAATCACGCGGAGAAGTTGACAAGGCAAGGCATCATGATGAAGGATACTGCGACGGTTCTGCTCTGCCACGACATGACCCGACGAAGAAAAGGCAGAGTGGTTTTGGAATTATCATTATCAAAACCAGGGGGCATGTGTTATCACCAGATTTTAACCAAATCAGAAGTGGGCCGTGATTGAGATGGGCTTAGCAAATATATGTAGAAAATATTCATGAATCGGCCTTGTATGAAGAGTTTGGGCTAAATTGCCCGTGTATCTGTAAATATAGTAGGATACGTGTCGGTTAGGAGGTAGAGTTTAGCTCGTGCACGGTTGGGATTGTTCCCACGTTAGGAAGTCTACGGACTATAAATATGTATCTAGGGTTATTGAAAAAGAGGACGATCACGTTCACAACAAACCAATCTAGGCGCATCGCCACCCCTTGTTTCGAGGGTTTCTTCCGGGTAAGCGCTATGCTGCCTAGATCGCATCTTGCGATCTAGGCAGAATCTTGTTTATTCGTTGTTCATGTGTTGCTCGTACTGAAGCCTTTTTGATGGCGAGCAGCACCGTTATCATGGATATGTTAGGGTTAGCATCGGTACTTTCTTGATGTATTTGATTAGTCATGCTACCCCTGGATATCTAGCCACCCTTGTACCGATCTCAGGTGCAAGGGTGGCACCTTGCTTAGTCATTGTTTAGTAGATTTGACCCGCTACGATCGCTCCTTGTTCTTCAAGGATTAGTTTGATATCTACATAGTTAGGCCTTGCAAACGGGTTGAAGGATCCAGTAGCACGTAAGGTATAGTTTGCTAGTCCTAGAGGAGATGTTCCGGGAATCAACTCCACGTTGGTTTTTAGGCCTTGTCTAGGGCTGGTTTATTACCATCTTTCGTGCTTACCAGGCTCAATTACGTGTAGGACGTTCCGGTTATGTGGTGAAAACCCTAGATCGTCGTAGATCGTTTTAACCTAATATTGATCAAGCAGGACCACCATGTTATTGTAGATCTCATACGAATCATGGGTGGATCGGCTCCTTGAGTCGATTCACAGGACAACCTGAGAGCCGATCGAGGCTCGTATTTAATGTTTACGTGTATGCCATGCAGGAAACTAGTCGAAGCAATCCATCACCTTCCTGACCTTGGTATAGGTCAGGTGGCACGCCCTTGCACCAACATCGGACGTGCGTGCCGGAGCTTTGCGGGCCGTCGCCCGAGGGACCAGGGCCCACCAGCAGTCCTGGGAGCCTCCCGGCTCTTCGTGTTGCCCGTCGCTACTCGTCGGTGGGTTTTGGTGGTCAACAGATGTACACATACTTGTTAAAATATGCATGCTTCTGTGATGTGTGATGCTTGCTTATTAGGGATAAACTTTTATTAATGGGGCTATGTAATGATGGGGGAGGGGTTAAAATCTCTTTTCTTATGGCAATTGTCATAGTTCTAAGTACTAGAAATAGGAAATTTGGTTTAGACATTTGGCTAATTTACTGTATGTTGGAGCCGCACCTTGCAACTCATATCTCTTCTTCCAACTCTCCGACGAGAACTCACATGAATGAACAAACACGAACGCACGCGCCAAGAAAGAAGAAGACAGGGGCTTTGCCAACGGCACTTTTCCATGACACACACAAACGCTACATCTTTTCTCACTTTCTCATTAATCAAACATACAAGGTACAAGGCTTA
This sequence comes from Lolium perenne, assembly GCF_019359855.2. Taxonomy (NCBI): domain Eukaryota; kingdom Viridiplantae; phylum Streptophyta; class Magnoliopsida; order Poales; family Poaceae; genus Lolium; species Lolium perenne. The sequence continues at coordinate 8,200,389 of NC_067248.2, read as the reverse complement.
AATAGGCAGCGCACACGACCTGGTGTCGCTACTAGCCACACGAACCCACTAACTCTTGATTTATCTACTCCTAGAATCTCTCCAGGATCCAACAAACCCAGCCGCACATATGCATATTTGGCACTTGCATGGCATCTTCTCAAGGGCCACACGACCAGGCCAAATACAACACATCATGCAGACAGCCAAACGAAAAAGGGATTACGGCAAGGTGATTCATTATCTCCTATGTTATTCGACATAGTAGCGGATATGCTTGCTATTATTACAAGAGATCCAATGGCGAAACTTGATAAGAATAGATGGGGGCTCAAAAGATCAGGGCAAAAGTCTAATTTTCTTCATCTAAGCCCCTATTAATTACTTCATAACTTGTTCCAATGTTTGGGTGGGGGGGGAGTGGCCCCCTGACGTACACTAAAGCTCCACCCCTATCCAAAGTATTCCATTTCATAATGCAAATCAAGATCGATCAGAAGAAAGAAGCTTGTACAGGGACAAACATTTCTGCAAATCAAGATCAGTTGCAGTGTCCCCCCTAACCTACACTAAGGCATATTCTAATGTAGCAACCGGATAGTGATATGAAAAGCATACCTGGGCACGACGCATTTTGGATAAAATTTATATCCGTTTGCATCGGGCAAGGAAACAAAAAATGGTCACATGTCCGCATGTGTCTGTCCTTTTCCCAGCGACTCATTTTTTGACTGTAAAGACATGACATGCAATGATTAGGGAGAAAAGAGAGAAAGATTCCATATGTGTGGTCAGGAGGTGAGAGGGGGGCATGCAGACCAAACGGACAGACGTATATTTGGTCCGCATTTGCATCAGAACGGACATTGCGGTCATTTTGTGTCTAGCCATTGATATGTCCCAGTGTACAGTTTCTACATTGTATACTATAGGATCAGTATGTGGCATAGTGTACTACGGTGTAGTTTGTGGCCTAATCAAATGCATGTGCGTAGCCTCCAAGAGGTGTAAACTGGGGGAAGCAGGACCAAGGCGTGGCGTCTTGGCTGAAAGGCCTAGAGCTGGTTCTCCACTAAGACGAAAACAATAGTGTAGTCGATAGCCGGCTATAAAAGTTTACTATATCATTAATAGTTAACTCACAGCTAGTATATACAATAGCAAGCTATAAAAGGCTTATCTTTTAGTCTCACATAGTGTCTAGAAGCACGTACTGGAGCTGGCTATTGCATAAGAGCTCACTTCCCTTCTCTCTCCTAATCTCTCTCCTCCAACTAAGTAAATATATAATATTTTATCTTTTATAGCTAGCTGACTAAATTTTATTGTACTTGCTCTAACATACATGAACCTCCTCTCTCTTCTTTAAATAATATGCCACGTCAGATTTTTGCCTATAATTTTGTGTATAGAGACGGCCATTTAAATAGGGCAAAGCCCCGCCTCTCTCCAGTGGATTCCAGTTTCATCCGTTCAATGGTTATTCTTCCCACCACACTCCAAGGTAATTAAGGAAACCTGCATCATGGAAAGGACTAAAAATGTTGATTTCCTTTTTTCTATTTAATTCAAATCAAGATCAGTTGTAGAACAAAAAAGTTTTGCAGGGAAAAACATTTCCACAAACATATGACTATATATTGTACCGAATCCATAAGCTCCGCATTCATAACAAATTTACAAGATTTATTATTGTTTATTAGGTAATCGAAATCACGAAGCTTACAAAGTCCACCGGGGGTTTGAAACCAACACATTATTGTAGCTGTACTAATTCCTATTTTCTTATGGATAGCTTTTCCGTGCCATTGATTGACAACGTAATTGTAACCTAGAGTAGTAGCAACGACATAAATAATAAAGAGTTTGCATAAAAGTTTGCATGAGAAACCTATGAGTTTTTCTCTGTTACTGTTGCTAAGAACAAATTATTTGCATAAAAGTTTGCACGACCAAGTAGGCAGAGGAGAAAACGTCGGAGATTTCAAGTCCACCCGTGGTGGCACTGTCACGCAGGATGGGGACCAGGCGGAGACGTATCCGTCCGTGTTGTAGCTCACTGACGCTGGATCATGAAGGAATTCCCACCCTGTCACCCCTCATAGCCGTCTCCGATCCATCGATTCGTGAACGGAAACGCCATCACACCCACCGAGAACCTCGATCCCTTGGCTTCATCCTCCGCCCCATGTCACCAAGCCCTCCATGGCACCTCCTCCCCTGCTCCTCTCGATTCCCCTTCCCCTGCTTGCTAGAGAGATAATAGAAGGAAGAACAAAGGAGGTGTTGATAGGTGGGTCCCATGTCCACCTCATCTCCTCCTCCACGTGTGCTGCCAGCTCAAGTCTTACAAGTGGTCCCCATTGGCCAGGGGTGCTATTAAGTATTAGTGCAATTTATAACAACACGCTTTAGAACCGGTAGTTTTTTGCAAAAAATAGAAAAAAATGTATTGACTTGTTGCCCTAGCCCAAATTATGGTAGCTTTATGTAAATTAGTACATTGAACATATAGTGCAGAGAGTGCAGAGGGGAGAGGGGAAATGGGCCATCGTTCATTAGAATGTTGATTCCTTAATGATATATCAATGACCAGGCTAGGCCAGGCGTCCAGGAACCATGTAGCCATGCACGGAAGGAATACAACACCCCAAATAATTTGTTATCTGGATCGAAGCTAAAGCGGTGAAGCCGTCACCCGTCGGTTCCTTTTCTCTCGATATATTCCTTTTTCTCCCGACTCGGTCGGTTGTTGCCTCGCTCATCACCCTATAAGCTAGATTGTTGGAGTCCCTATTCTCTATTTGGTAATCTAATCAAGTGCGGTGTTTTAAAGTCCAAGCTATATATGTAGCTCTTTATATTTAAAGTGTCAAAATTATATTTTAATTTTTTTAAATCAAAATAAAATTATAGAGGTAGCCAATAATCTATAATACTAATTAAAATGTTAATGTAAACTAATTTATGTTCTAGGCTACACAAAATGAATAAAATCTGACAAATTTAATATTCTTGAAATGTGCACTATTCACTATAAGATTTGTCAGGATTTGTCATTTTGTAGTTTGTATTGATATTTTACATCATTATAGCATACATAGCTAGCTATCTCTAGAATATCATTTTGAAAATTTTGAATTTTACACCACCTCTCAGAGTGGTGCAAGTATATACCACATGGTGTACCATTTTTTTTTACACCAACGCTATCTAATCTACTAGCTCTTTTTCTGGCCCAGTGTGATGCATATGGCAGTTTTTTACACCTACCATCTGCTCTAGTGAAATACCATCCGTGATTCTATTTTTTTTTTGAAATTAAATATCATCCGTGATTCAGTTATATAAATTTTCTTGGGGACACGTTACTGTCTCCGTATCAACAGCACGAGAGCTTGTGAAGGTACGCAGGCCATCCCTCACGGGCCAGGCAAGAATCTCGGTGCGGCCCAGATATAGACAAGTCTCGTGGCAGACCAGAGCAGAGAGTGAGTGAGGCGCGGCGGCGGCGGAAATTACCCGACCGCGCAGGCTGCCGGAGTTAGAGCGTGGCCGTGGCGGAGGCATCCGCTTGGACTGATGGTTAGCCTTCTCGTCCGTCTCTATCCCGCATGAATCTCGTTCTTGGCTGGAACTTTTTTTTTTGATAAAGGATGCTTTCATTACTCTTGGCTGGAACTTGCAATGCTAGTGTCGGCCGCCGGCCGCCAGAACTCAGACGAGAGCAATGCTATGCTAATTTCTGGATCGTGAGAGCGCCGACCGCCGGCCGCACGGAGGGCCAGTGCTGCCGCTCGCCGTCTCTCGAGAGGGGCAGGGCTCCGGATCCAGGAATGCCGTCGACGGAGTCTCTTGAATCCCTTGCGCCCGGCAGCAAGCGGAAACGGAGCGGGACCTCTACCAACGTCGCCACGTTGGGGGTGACGACCCGCTCGAGGGCGCGCGCGCAGCAGGAAACCCAATCGGCAAGGACCAAGCTTGATGCGGCCGGCGAGGCGGATGGGTGCAGGAAAATGAAGCTTGATGGGAGCAGCCGGCGAGTATCACCGGAGAGGTCCAAGAAAGGGAAAAGCGTCCTCGAGCAAAGCCAGGATAGTCTAAGTTGGGCGGATGATGATTATGAGTATGATGATTATGATGATGATGATGGCTCATCTGCAGTCAGCTCTCCGATTCGTGTGCCTTACAAGCCCGAGGAAACCAACTGCGACAGTGAGTTAGCCAAGATCTACAGAGAGTTCTGCCAAAAAATAAGTTTGTGCCCCTCCATCTCTCGTCATATTTTCAAGTTTCTTTACTCATCATATACCATCTATCTGACCAACAAAAACATCTCCAGATTGTAGTGCAACACCATAATGCATCATCCTTGCAATGCTGCATAAATCAAAATTTTTTTTTCGCATATTGTGTTTACTTTCTTTGCTCATCATATACCATCTAACGAACTATAGAGAATTTTTTCAAGTCCAAAAGTCTGATTTACACCTGCAAATTTACTTTGTGTGTGTTGCTCTGCTTGTAGATCGGCATCATGGATTGCCCACGCTTTATAACGAACACCCTCCGAATTGCCTGGTCGATGATTCGACGCTTCTTCACATCCGTGAGCCTGCAAGGAAGATGGTGCTTCGTGCGTCTCAATTTGTCGTCGGGATTTCATCCTCGATTGGTATTATTATAGCATCTTCCCATTTCTTCTATTTTGGACATTGTTGTCGAAAACTTGACGCTACTACATATATATGGAATTGCAGATGGTGAGCCGCTAGCACAGTGTTCTGGTTTCTGGATTGATTTCGATAATGAGAGCAGAACTGGTACCGTTGTGACGACGGCACTTCTTATTCGCACAAAGCACCCAACGCAGGATCCTTGGTTTTGCAAAGACCAGTATGCTTCTGATGCTAAGGTTAGCTGTTTGGTTAATTTCTTTGCTTCTAGTCTAATCTAAGTATGTTCCGCCTTAAGTTATACTACATAACTCTCTACTGTGGATTATGTTTACTTGTCCTGAAACTTTTTTACATGTGCTGTGCTAGTCATTAACTTAAATTGTTTTTGTAGGTAAATGTCCACTTGCGGGGTTACATCACTGTAGAGGGCGACCTGCTCTACTACCAGAAGCACTATAATCTTGCTTTCTTGAGAATTAGATTGGAAGTGGATCAATCTGTTCAGTTACCCATTTATAGTGATAATGTGGAATGTGCTCAAGACATTTTTGAGCTTGGAAGAGATAAACATTCCGATCTACTGATAAATCATGGTAGAGTGGAATATTCAAATCCAACCAAGTCTGAGCGGCATCACCATATGTACATTCAAGGGCCACAGCGAGATCGTACGGTATACGTAAATTCCACTCGAAGTTATAGCTAATGTATTTGTAATGCTTTATTTGAATGTATCTTCCAATATTATCTATTCAAATGTTGTAGTATGATAAAGGAGGTCCTGTCGTTGACTTAGACGGGAAGGTTGTGGGAATGATCTGCAGTTATTCAAGAGCGTCCTTCATACCTTCATCAATTCTACTCAAGTGCTTTCATCTGTGGAGAAACTTCCGGTATGTTTCCTTAACAGCTCTATTAATTGTATTATCGAGCTGATTCATTCTTATTGCCTGTTTCTTTTGGACCGGTCTGTTTTATCTTTTTTTTTTTTGCTTCTCTTTTCCCATGCCATTTATTTTCATATTTTACAATTTCTATATTTGAATCCATGAACATTTATTTAGCGAAGTGCATGTATAATCAAGGCTAGGGACATAACCTTGACGAGTCCTGGTTAACATCTTATATGTTTTACAATGAGTATGTTTACTAGATTTCTGTTAAATAACACATAAAGCAAAAATCATGTACAGTTAGGCTAGGGGTTGAATCTTGATGAAGCCTAGATGGAAAGAATCAAAGAAGAACCACAAAAACCAAGATTGTGAATGATTCATCATGAAATCTTTATGGAGGCAATGGGTGGTTAACACTATTGGCTTTCATGTGTTATCTCTACTCCCTTTATGTCTCATTATGTGTTGTTGTGGAAATTGATATGGTCTCCAAGATTACACTTTGACCTTCACTTTCAGAAAATATGAGCCCTTCAATAAAAAAAAGTATATATTATACAAGTATATTTTAAGGTGATGCCATTTTCTCAATATTGATGGCTGAGTGGCGAGGATTTGAAAAGGTCATGTATTGTGACACATAGAGATCGTATTTATAGCAAAAGACACACAGAAAATTAGGTGGAAATACATGTTTCCACTTAACTTCCATAATCCTTTTCCATAACTCGCAGTTATATTTCTAGGTATGTGGGGTATCAACTGTATTGAATATAAGGTTATGGCATGCCCTCTTTGAGCTTCTTAGAATGCTATTTAAGTCAAATTATTTGATCTAGTATGGTATTGAAAATTTATTAATGTAACATGTTGGCTACAAGATTTCAACCAGTTGTTCATTTAGAAACACTTATGTGTTCATGTTTACATATTTGAAATGTATTTAATTTTTCTTCTGTATAGGCACATCCCTCGACCCCACCTTGGATTGAAATTTGATGCCATCAGCCTTCTAAACCCTGTTCGTGTTGAGCAGATATTGATTGTGTGCGGAATTGACGAGGGTCTTGTTGTTCGGGAGGTACATATTGTTTTGTTGTTGCTTTCCTGAGTTTGCTTGTTTTGGTGTTCATACTAAGGATTAGGTATTGCAATCCAACCTCAGGTGTCTGGAGACTCTCCTGCTGAAAAATGTGGAATTCGAATCGGAGATGTTATTGAATGTCTTAATGGAAAAAGTATTTCTACTACTGTGGAGGTTAGTGCATTATGTGCCTATTATTGTTAGGTTTAGGTAGTGAATATATATCATATGTACGTGACATTTGCATTATTCTCTCACTCGTTCAGAATAGATGTCTTTAGCCTCCATTTTTTTGTTCAAAATATTTATCCTTCAGTTCCTATTCAGTTTAGGTCACTTTGTTCCTATATTGGCCTTCATTGATCTCCTGAAGAAAAGGGCTAATTAACTCTTGTTGATGCTTGCCCTTCCCAATCAACACTTCATGTGCTGCCTTGCTTTGGGAGGAAAAAGAGGCAACTTCGTGCCTTTGTTTGGAAAATAAAAGATTTACATGGAAGGGCAATGGTTTTTTTCTTCGAGGGAAATGAGTGTTATATAGACCAAATAACAGTAATAAACTACAAATAACTGAGGTCATTGACACTAGGCACACTTGCAAAAGCATCGACTCCTTGTGTTGTGGCTAAATTTGCCAGTTCGTGTGCAGCTCTGTTGCCCCCCTCTTTAAACTTTGCTAGTTCTCCACTCCGAGACTAACTGCAGCAGATCATGTTCCTCCTGCTAATCGTCATGGTATTTAAGGTCTACGGCCTAGGAAACTTAGGCGATAAGGTGCCCTGGCAGCACCTTGGAAATTTGCCTGCTTTAGGCTCTCAGGCTATAAGGCGGGGGTAGAACGCCTTAGGACACCTTACCACGTTAAAAACCATGCTAATTGTACACCATCATGATCTGTGCACTGTTTTCTTGGGCAGTGAATGGAAGGAAGTAGAGTCAGTATTGATGACAGACGACCCTGCATAGAGTTTGGTCAGGTGTTGAAGCTGCACAACTACTGCGGCAATCTCTGCTTCATTTGCATTTGCGCACAACTGAATATTTTGCCCTACTGTGGTCATCACATTTCCCTAATTATTCCTTGCAACCATCCCCAAACTTCCCTGGATGGTGGCTTCAACAAAGGACATTCAGTATTCAGTTTAATCCATCCCTGATCATGTTTTTTCCATGACCCTCGAATCTCAGTGTGTTGTTTCATCTGCCAGACTTCCACGTTACCTCCCGAGTAGACTGGTTGTTTCCCTTTTTGTATCGTTGCTCTTCCTGCTTGTGACAATCTAGATAGATGCTTTCCAATTAACTCTGCAGAAAAATGACTATGGATGACACTGAAGACTCAACCTTTGTTACGGATAATGTCATCATTTTGATTTTCCATCTTGTCTTCTAGTGACAGCTGCAAGGAGAATAATGAGCCCGTCTGGTAGCAGTTTCCTGAAGGGTTTCCTCTGAAGGCAGCTGCCATACTTTTATTGGGCGTATTTCAGATAGAAGGCTCAGGGCTTTGGTGCACCAAACGGTAGCATGATGGGCATCCTCTGGACCTCGACCAGAAGTATTAAATATTCTCCAGTTCCAGTGTTAAATAAGATCTATTTGAAACAGAGCGTCATTAATTTCGCCATCACACAATTCTCTTTATAAGGACGCGTTCATATACTCATTGACTTTGTGCTCAAAGCGTGCTAGCAGCTGATTGGGGTTCACATCAGGGTCTTCGGTGTACAGCACCTTGAAGAAATCCGAGACCATCAATTTGGATGTTTGTGCATTGTCCACCCAATTCCCATCTGCATATTTCAGTTCCTTTATTCTATTTTTCTTTTGATGCCAGCTTGCTTTCATATGGAAGTACTTGTTGATCTTGTCTTCAACATCACCTGCAAAAGAAAAAACGTCACCTGCAACTTTCTTGATATCGTTCGCTTGAAATAATGACATTTCACTCATGTTTTATTCTTGTGCCAACTCGCACTTAATATTGTGTCCGACTGTAAAATGTCATCTATTTTCAAATGAATGGAGTATTATTTTGTGCTATTCTTCTCTTTGATTTCTTGCTGCTGTTTATCAGTTGGAAAACCTCCTGCTGAGCATAATGGAGAAAAGTGGAGATGGCCTTAATTCTGATCTGGATTTGAAGGTAAACTTAGTTTTTTATTTTATTTTAATAGTGATTTAATTTGTCCGTGTCGTTCGTGTTTTTATATGAAACCATGATTAGCACAATGTTGTCACTGAGAAATATATCTCGTTGGCTTTACAGATTCAGGTATACTGCACGCGTAAAAATGTTAGGAGAGTCAAAGTATTAACTGTGAATGTATCTGACGACGGTGAATATTGTGTACCATATTGTATGCCACTACCAGGTATACATCTTTTCTCAGCCAAGTCTTATTTAAGGATGATCCATATTCTCTGTTCCATGTTTCAAGTATATAAATTTTTTCCATGGGTATAGTATAATTTGGGACCAAAAAAATAGGAGTATGTATGTACAATAGATATGTATACACAAAAATATGTTAGATTATCAGAAAAACAGACATAGTTGAGCACGTCAGCCTGCTCTCCCTTGTCCATTCCCTGCTCCCAAAGCTTCAAGCAAGCAGCAGTGGGTCATCTGCTGACCAGCCATGTGGGGCGTGCCACAGCGACCACGGTACTCCTTTATCCTCTTACCTCCCTTGCTCTTCTTGCTATAAGAAATTGAGGCATGCAATGCGGCAGCGATAGTTGGAGACAGAGCCTCTGATCTTCTTGAAAGTATGATTGCTCAGATGGAAGCAGCCTATCGAGTAATTAACTAAGCTGGAGCGACAGATTTTAGCAACACATCTCCTCTGCCAGAACTCAATTTCTTCTCCATCAGGAAGTCAGGCTCCTTATTCTTGAAGACAGTCCTCCCTTGTTGAGCTATCCAAAGCCGTCAGAAGGCCCAGCTACTTATTTTAGCACCGAATCACAATTAGCACCGAAAAAGATTGCAGACTTATTTATGTGAACAAACTGGTCCTATTCCGATTGTATTCCTCCATTACTCAGCTGGGGAATCCAATGGGCATGAATGACAATACGAACTCCCTTGGACAAATAAATACTGCAGACCCTCGTATTTCAACATGCTGGACAAACCATTATCACGTAAAAGAAACGAGTAGGGCTAAATGGCTTGTTGTCCATTAGCAGTTCCATCAGTTCTGACCTTGCCATATTCCTCTAGTGGGATGAAGAACTCTTAGAGCCCATTAAGTTCTGAGGCTCTGACAGAACGAACGCACTCCATGATTTGTGCTATCATGTTATGGCAGAACCCAGTCTTTTGTCATTAATTACTCAAGATGATCCCATTCAAGCAAATTATATGATTTGGTCTTATTAAATCTTGATAACTCAAGCTCCAGATATGCCCTTCTTTCTTTTCAGATAGTGGATACATCAGTAAGCCATGAGAACGTTATCGGTAATTAACCTGCTGGAACTAATGCACTCTGTTCGTCAATTAATATCATCCAGAACCATCCGGTCTATTTGTATGAGTTTACTAACAGATCTTACATATTACATTGCGCCAAGAAATTGGCTGAAATTGAGTACGAGACAGAGGATGTTTTTATCTTCGGGATGAGGACCAACACTGCTCTATCACCTATTGTGGCACCAGAACAGCATTTAGAAAGCCACGAACTTCCTTAGTGATGGTGTCACCAATTAGGTACCAATGCTTTTGGTAAAACCTGTTGTTTAAAACCGTTAATTCCCAGGATTGTTGGGGGCCATCATAAACAGAACATTTTTCACCTCTTCTGCTGAGAACAGAGGACACAGAAAGGCATTCATATCATCTATGACTTTTCTCGAGATCCACTGGATCACCAACTGTGGATCGCGATCAGCTTGGAAAAAGGTTGCTGTAGAAAGAAGTAGGCATAGCTTGCAGATTTTCTTGAGCAGTTGCCAAACTATATATCATCCTCCTACACCTAGAAACAGTGTGTATGCAAAACTGCATGTTTATGTGTGATTGGCTTCATTTACGTGGATACAAAATACTTGCCCTGTTTTTTGATCTTTGCTACACATTTGTTTTAACTCTGTTTTATTTATTTGTGTAGCTGGGTGTGTGGTCACTCGACCCAGGAACTCACCTCACCGAGTGAGCCAAGGCAAGTGACGATTGCTTTGTTTGCATCTCTATTCTGTTGTGAAGTATGTATGCCGTCCTGTGATGTTTGTACAATAAATAGAAATGAGCACATGTTTAAAATAACAAAAATAGATTGTTTTGTCTAATCCCTGTGCTTGTCAAATGCCTAGTCTTTTAGGAGACACTCAAATTAGTAGTCTTTTTTATTGTGCTTCAGATACTCCGTAGATTACCATTGTATGGTCCAAAAAAGAAAATAATGGTGACATGTTAGGAAAAAATGCCACCTGGTGCAAATTAAAGGCCATTTGTATGTGTGAAATAGTTTATCTTCTGTGAGTATATTGGATTTTAAATGCTATTATGCACAAACACTCTCCTATATGCTTTTGAGAATTCTGAACCTTCGAATGCAATTTTGAAAAACACTTACATGTTGAATATTTTGTATAGAGTACCACACAAAAGAGTACTAGAGTATTATTGTGCTCTCCCTAATACTAATCTCGGCATGAGACGAACGTGTCTTCTCGGTCTTGATATATACTACTCCTTCAAGTAACAAATATGGTTTTTAACTCGGACATGAGACTTAGATTGTGTGCTCTTTTTACAGCAACATAATGTGTACTTTTTTCTCCTTAACAGGTCATAATTCTGTTACGCCAAATGAGCAGTTGAGCACAAGCAGGAAGGAGAGGTAGCAGCTCATTTTAACGGATAGTTGGAACGAAACTACTAGTGGGTCCTGTACAATGGATGGGTCCGTAGGCCTGCTTTCGTTTAGCATTTTGTAATGGATATGAAGGAAGCACTAAGAATGGAAACTCCCGAGTACTCCACGTGTGCCATGGCTGGTGTAGGTGCCCCCTTGCGATCTGTGTGTAGCTTCGTTTAATTACATCAACTCCGCCTGCCTAGCTTTGGTAGATTTCCCCAAGGAGATTCAAAAACGAAAATTCAATGTTAATACCTTGACGAACATGCCACCAATCTCTGTACTTTCGGCCTGAAGTTATCATGTGGTATTGACCATGCAATCCTGACTGGTGGCATTACTCGGTTGCATGGTTAGCCATTTGGAAATCGTGACTCACTACTTGAGAAGCGGCAGGTCGTAGGAACTCTTGTCTGTTATGGACGGGAACATTGTCCCGCAAGCCATGTCTGAATGAACAGCAACCTGTGAAGATGTCTTCATCGCATCCAAGGCTTGTAGCAGGCATGAAATTTTCAACGTGTGTCAGTGACATGGAAATCTTGGCGCAGACATGCCCATGGTGTTGATGTTGATAGGAAACAGAGCTTCGTGCTGCATCCCTTTGAAGCCGCTTAGGCTGATGTTGTGTACGAACATGACCGGTCCCCATCCGATCTAGAGATATAAGGAACACTATATGCGCCGCCCGTCACTGCCTGAGCCAAAGGGCCAAGATCGAGGGACACTGGGTGCGGTACCACGTAGCGGAGGTGCCCTCTGAGCTAGTAGTAGATACCTATTCTATCCGATCGAGTGTACGTATATGCTACACAATCTTCTTCCTTCACCTGGCAGAAACCAATTAACACGAAAAGATGTAGACACAAGCTACCATTGTGTGATTCATTACAAAAGGAATTGTCGGTAATCACAAGCCAGCATCGTTCACAGTAGGAAACTCAGGGCGACACATAACAGAAACCGAAGGAATACACGGGAGATGGCAAGGCTGGGCGCGCAAAGGGATATGATTTCGAACGAGACTAGAGAGACAAAGTGAGGAGTGCAATCTAAAGGATTAGATTCGGAAAAAGACCGCTCCCCTCGCGTCGCCCCCTCCAGGCGACCGAGGGGGTGAAACCCTAGTCTCCGCCGCCGCCACTCCCTCCCCTCCTCCTCGTCGCTCCCCGAGGCGCCGCCGGCCCTGGCTCGCGATGCCGGTGAAGGGGGCAGCGGGGATTTGGGCCCTTGGCTCCCCGCGCGGCATACGGGTGGAGGAACCTCGCGCCGGGTTCACCGTAGCAGTTGCGGTCGCTTGGCTCTCCTCCGGCTCCGATGGCTGGCCCTGGCTCAGCTTGGGGTGCGGGGTCTTGCTCGGCGGCCTCCTCGGTGGGGGCCCGGGATCTCAGGGCGACGGCCCTGATCTGGTGGTGGTGCGGCTCCGGCTCGGCGGCGAGCGGGGTTTGCGGGTGCGGGCTGGTTTCCGCGGCCGTGTGGGCGGTCCGGAGCCGGCGGGTGCTAGCCATGGCCTGGGGCCCCCTCGGTGGTCGCCGGCGCCAGATCTGAAGCCGCTGGCCCCTCCTCTCCACAACGGCGCCCAAGCTCGCTGGTCCTGCACCAGCCAAGCTGATGGTGGCGGGACTCTGCGACCGGGAGAAATCCCTGACCGGTGTTACCTGTCACGACGGCGACGACGTCCATGGGCGCCGCCTTCCCTGCTGGGGGCGCCGCCGAGGTACTGTCCTTCCCCCTCCTCCTTGCTCCCTGGATGAAAACCTAATCTTGGATTAGGCCGCGGTGGCGCCGTGGCGTCGCTCACCTTGCTGAAGGCGCGGCCTTGGGGAGCTCGGGTAGGATGTGGACGTAGGTTGTGTGTTTTGGAGGTGTTGCGGTGATCTTCTCCAGCGTGCCCAGCTGCTTCGTCTCCGATGCGTTCGAGATCCCCAGTCTGCTGTTGTGTTGCTCTTTGTGTGGCTTGGCGTTGGTGTGCTTGGTTCGGCTCCCTCGGTTCCCGGCGTTAGTGTACAACCTAGCTCAGGGGAGCGCCTCCATCGGCCGACGGTACGGCTCCCTTCGAGCCAGGGCGAGGAGGCAGGGAGCCTTCTGCGGCGATGGAAAGGTTGAGGCTGATGCTTGCTTCCCTGGTGCCTTCCCTATCATGCCACACCAGCTATCTCCTCGAGCTCCACTGGTGCTGGGCTCTGTTTGCTGAAGAGGACATTAGAGTTGCAAGTTGTTCTTCATGTTCTTTTATGTTTCCTTGTTCTTCTCTATGTTGTAAGCTGTTCTCAGCATCCATGTAATCTGCCGTTGTGGCTTTATTAATTTAAAGCCGGGCTTAGGCCTTCTGTTTAAAAGAGACAAAGTGAGTTTTCATGAGGTAGACTAGGTTATAGGTTTTTTTGCCATACTATTAAGATGGGTCTCGAGTATGTAACTCGATCGTATCGTTTGGAGAGCTTAACCATTTGCACTTGCATCATATTTCTTGGTTGTTATTTGAATCTTATTCATGTGATATTTTAGTGTTTGTGGTTATTTTCATGATAAGTTCTAGTTCATCGGAAAAAATTCCGCATGATTTACTTGTTGCGTTTTTAATATTAGATTTTTCTCGATTTCTTATATTGAGAGTTTTCTCTCTAAAATTCATAGAAAATCCTTCCGCACTTGTGGGGTAGCTCTTGTTGTCCTCCTTCCAATAAAATTTATTTTGTTTTGATGAGAGTTTCCAAACTCAAGATACTGCAGCAGTGTGCCTTCTATTTGGTTTAAAAGAAAAGAAAAAGGGGTTGGATGCCTATGTGCAGGCTGGCAATACCGTCCTTGTTGGACCAATACTACAGCTCGGCCCATGCCGGCACTGCCGGGCCCCAAGCCCATGTGAAGAAATCTGCTTGCCCTTTTCAAGCCTCTCTCTCTTGCACTTCTTTTTCCTCCCTTTGCTCTCCTACATTGCCAACATTTGAGAGCGATCTCTCCCTCTAATACCTTCATAATTCTTGCTCATATTTGAGGAAAAGAGAGAGGATATCTAGATCTATACTTTCAACAATCAAATTTCCCTTTTTGTGACGGAATCCCTAGATCTAGTTCTTGGCGTGAAATTCGGTGTTCATCTGTCTATTTGTTCTTACTCTCTTGTTCTTTCAATAGGTTTTGCAGCTTTGTTGGAATTTGACAGAGAAGGACTTGAGCATCTACGTGATGTTCTTGCCATTGCATTTGCTCCATCGGTTTGAGTTCTTCACTATGATTCGTGGGAGTGAAAGTGAGAAGCTTGTAACTCTTGAGTTTCTTGGAACCCTAGACGGCTTTGAGGCCTTTGTGACGATTTCTTGGAAGCCTCCGACTAAGTTGTGTATGTGTGCCCAAGCTTTGTGTAAGGCTCGGTTTCTGCCTTGAAGGAAATCTCTTAGTGGAACCGTGACCTATGCCTTTGTGACGAAGGTCACCGGAAAATAAGGTGAGGACTTTGTCGCGTTCGGTGTGTGGTGTGTTACCACATCTTAGGGCGAGGCATTTCTGGCGTTGGTGTGCATCGTGCAACCACACCTTAGGGTGATGCCTCTTGTGATGCTCGGGAAACACTAGGCCATCGCACCTCTCCAATGGAGATTATCATTCGTAACTCGCAAGAGTGTGAACTTTGGGATAAATCATCATCTCCGCGTGCCTCGGTTATCTCTATACTCGAGCATTTTACTTATGCTATTTACTTTCTGATGGATTTCGTGCTTGAAATTATATATCTTGCTATCGCATAGTTATTTGTCTTTCTAGCATAAGTTGTTGGCACACATAGGTGAATCATAGTATATATGTTTTAGGCCTGACAAAGTAAATGCTAGTCTTATTCCGTATTTGTTAAGCCTATCTCGTAAAAAATTTAAACCACCTATTAACCCCACTCTAGGAGGCATGTGTTTCCTTTCACATACGTCATAAAGATTCCGTGCTAGATTTATTTTGCAAGATCGACCCTACATCACTACGAGAAACTGTCAAAGTGCCGATGGTCAGGAACTGTGCTGACGACTTTTTGTCGGAGCCGTCAGCACAGAGCTCGAACAGGGCAGATCACAAAGCTAAAAACTACACAAAACATGATTTTTCTATCCTAGAGGTGAAGGTGAGAAACTGTGAGAGAGAACATCCTTTTTCTTTTTGCATGGAAGTGAGAAACAGAACTTTGTGTGCGAGAACGTCTTCTATTCTCGTAGGTAAGAGAGAGCTTGCACAACATGAGAGAGAGAGCACTCTTTTTCTTTGAGGAACGCCAGAAAGTGAAAGCTTGTGATAGAGACATCCATGTGCCATATTCTCTCCGTCCTCAAATAGGTGTATGCTCGGATATATTTTGAGTTAACCTTTATTAATTTTGGTCAACTTTCTAAAAACAAGTAGCAATGACACTATTGATAGATTCGTCTTGACATGCATTTCAATAATGTAGTAATTTAATGCCACGTATATATGTTCCTAACTTTTTGTAAAAGTTTAGTGAACTTAAAAAGTATTTGAATTCTAAAAAATAATCACTTATTCACAGAAGTAGGCAGTAAATTTTAGAGTAAAATGGATGGCAACTTATTAGGCGGGGGGGGGTGGCCCCCTGGCTTACACTAAGCTACGCCACTGGAGCACCGCCAGCGGCTGAGTTGGGCAATTACAACCAACCGACCAAGCTACCATAGCTGTCGAATCTTGCTGCAAAAAACCTCTATATCGCCTGCTCGCCAATCCATTAAAATACATCTTATGATGGATCTATTGCCGTAGATTTGATAATGTAGATGCCCATAATTTTGCCTCCAAACTTAGTCGAATTTAATGAGTGTTGACTTTTAACTAAATTATGTATATGTCTTGTTATATGGAATGGAGCCATGGAGGTAGGGGTACAAAGAAATATTGGGCCGATCCCCGAGAGTGTTTTTATCTCTGTGGCTCATATCTCAGGTTTTTTACGGTTACTTCGGTCAATTGGGGGCCAATACTGAATGTAAATTAGTAAATTTGGCACATCATATTTACGCGATATTGGTCCTGGTTAATTCATTTCATCGTATTCGGTTTTGATTCCGCTCAGTTCGGTTTCTTTGTTGGGTTATTATGACGAACCCTAAATGTGCACATATTCTAGATTCTCTCGGCACATGCAAGCATTGAGTAATTAACATGTTGTTTTCAGAATCTCTAATTTGTGCAGAGGATGATTAGACGATACAGTGCACTTGTCATGGAGTCCCCTACTGCTGCTCTTTTCTCCCTGTTGCTGCTCCTGTCTTTTACCACAGACTACGGCTCAGCCAGGTACTGAACATGCTGCCATGTGCTATTCAACAGCAAAAAAGATGTTAATTCGCAAAAAAAAAAGAGTTGCAATTTCTTCTTAGTAACAATAAAAAAAATATTTTTGCGGCTTTTTGTGCAAACTTTTAAGCAACTATATTTTTACAAATGCCAAAACAAATACTTTGTTTCAAACGATAAACGAGTTAAATAGTGCAGGCTGCAGTAATGTGTGGGGTTTAAACCCTCACTGTACTTTGCAAGCTTCATGAATTCGACTACTTAATCTGTACCTACTAATAAAAGAAAAATAGTTTCCTCTGGTTCATCTTGCATTTCGCAATCTAGCCCTCCTAAAAGCGTAATACGACCCGCAGTCCTGGAGCCTACCGGGCATTTCAGTAGCAATCGTTGCCTTTTTGTGTCCAGCCGTGCTTGTGCCGGCCCAAGATATTGGGCCTTGGCGAGGCTGGCACGCAGGCCGATGAGGTCGTGGAGGTGTACTACTGGCCTTTTGTTATCGTTGCAAAGCGTTGATTTTATTGTTCGTCGATAAAAACAACGAGGCGTTTGTATATATTTTCATTTTTCTAAATAAGATATTTAATACACCAACCTTTCTCGTGGTATATGGTGACCATTTCTTTGATTGTGTTAATGTTCAAACAATGCGCCAAGAAAATGGAGGAACATGCCGTTATGTTTGAAGACGTACTCTCCAAATTTCCACAATTTGCACATTCTTTTTCGTTGCAACCCACATGCATATGTGCAACACCATGTTCATAGCGCAATAAACCAAATGTGTAATTTGAATTCACAACTACAATAATTCAAATTGGAGCCATAATTATCATGTGCATACATGCTAAGACATCACCAGCCATCACATGTCTTTTCACAAAATAGTCTAGCTAGCTAGAGTATGCTACACAACCAACAAGTTAAACATCTCAATTAGCATGCTATCAAAATTGTTTTGTCATCAAACTGCCTACTTAGTATAACTACATTACAAATTGATCGCATGGCTTTACTTAATCGTTCTCCCTCCCTTTTTGTCTCAGGTACCCGGATGACCCGTTCGATAGAATCTGGAAATCTTATTTACTGGGACCCCTCGAAATGGCCGGTAGGATCCATCGGGTATCCACTGCAAGACCAATTTTAGTCCACACACAGGAAGAACCACCCCAGAAGGTCATGGAGACGGCGGTGGTTGGGCAGAGAGGGTTGGGGGGCGGTGCCCCCCTACTTGTACATAGCTCCGCCACTGGTTCCTTGTGAGTTTGTTTGTTTGTTTGTTTGCTTGCTTGTTTTTCCTTCTGTACGGTTATATATTGCATTCAATTAATTAGTTAACTGTTTGGCTTTATTATTTCAGATCTCCTTGCTCTCTAGAATTCACCAGAGTGAAATGAGCATACTTGTGTATGAATTCATGCACTGGTCCACTGTTTTGATCGATGACCCGAGCTCGTTGGAGGCCGAGGAGGAGATTGTGCTGACTCAGACGCCGGAGATCAGTGTCCGTCTCTCGGACGCGCTGATGGGCCAGCCCTTCATTTCAACACTGGAGCTACGGATGTTCAGCGGATCGATGTACTCTACACCTTACGAGGCAGACTTCTTCCTTGGTATTTCTGCGAGGATAAATTTTGGCGCAGAAAGCAACGAGTCAATCAGGTATACATCTTCTTCATTAGAGTTGGTACTTTATTATTCATTTCGTATTTGTTCCCACTATCGTGTACCATGACACTACTAGAAACTACGATTTTACCT